>NC_089249.1:213030807-213335454 GCF_963930625.1 Muntiacus reevesi
GGATAAGACCTGGAAGAGAATTTTGGAGTAAAGGTAGTTCAGAAATTGAGAGGCTAGGATATAGGAAGCCATGCATATGTGGATACTGAGGTGGCCAAGAATGTAGAAAGAGTATATTAGAGAGAAACGCATCTATCCAGATGTCCTAGGCTTTCCCAAATGAAGGGAAATGACTTCACGGTCAATAGATGACATTATCAAGTGGCTGGTGATACAGCTGTGTGCTGTGATCTTCAGAGGAGCAGAGGAGTGGAGGAAGATTGGCAATGTCTTGGCAGTGGTAGTATGTTGGGTCCAAAATCTTCAACTCAGGGATTCATGGGCTGTGGGAGAAAAAACAGCCACCATTTGAGAAAGCCTCAGGGGGAGCAATGTCTTTGAGTTGAGTATAAAGAGAATTTGTGCATAAGTGACCATGAATGTCATAGGTTACAACTGAGGGTTTATGTATTTGGGAAAAGAGAGATAATGAGGATATATTAAACAATAAATGCATATAGTACAAGGATTAGAAGTGGAGTGAGGATGGTTGACCTAGAGGGTGATTTGAGTTCAGGGGACTCTGGAGAGTGGTCATTCTGTAGGACAGGTGGTATGGTGGCTTAGGAGAGCGTGAGGGCCCCCACCACAGGAGAAGTTTCCTAGGCATATTTGATGGCTGTGGTGGCCTTGAGGAGGCTGTCATAAGAGACGTGAGGACACCTATGTGATCTGTTCTATGTCTTTGCGAGTCATCCTGACTAGGGATAGTAATTTAGGTCTTTGTCAGAGAGCAGTGGAAGGGAAACACTGAATTTTTTTCTGCTCCTCCATATACTCTGTACTGCTGTCAGAAGAATGGCACCTTACATGCAGCAAAATGGTAGAAACCAATGTGGGTAGCTCCTCATATCTTGGCTAACAAGTTCTGTCTTTTATTGCACCCTTCTCCCAAGATTCTCTTTTTATAGGTGCTTAGGAAATAGTAATTCTCACATTTAAGAATATTTCTATTCTGTGGTCTGCTGTCAAGTCACTTTGTGGCTAACCTGGCTGCCCCTTGTGCCACTGCTGACCTCCTCCAGGTCCACTGACCTCTGGTGTTCTCTGTCTGACCAATCAATTAGCTCCCTCTGTTTTTGTCCACATGGAACTATAGGGTCCAAGATGAACAGGTATGGTTGATGTCCTTGCTTATATGGAAATGTGGCTGAAAATAGCTATATCCAGGCAGAATAGTTATATCCAACCAGAAGTTCAGATTGTGAATGGCTTCAGAGCCCAAAAGTTGTTGGAGGGCCAACCTATCTTAAAGGGAGCTAACATTCATCTAAATATTAGTCAATCCCATCTCTGGGTGTATTGATCAATTCTATATCTTTCCTTTTCATGGATAATGAGATCAGTTATTTTGAAATGAGGGTTTTGCCCACTGGCTAATTTGAGTGAAAATAATCAAAGCAGTTATTACTCCACTAGACTGAAGCAAAATCCCCTTTTTTGTTCTTCTCTCCATCTTTCTTCCCCCTTCCCTCTGCTTCTCTCTCTCCAAAAGATGGTCATTCTACAAGGGAGAAGAGAGCTAAGAAAATAACTCATCTGAAATCAGAGCCCATAATCAGAGCCCAGAGAGACAGGAGTCTTGCTGCAGGGGGAGTAATCAGGTAGGATTCTTAGCTCTTCTCACCTGGAGAAAAGGAACGGTTATCATATTACTCTCATTATTCTTAGGCTTCTCATACCTTAAAGATTTCATTATTTGTAATTTAGGTGGTTAGTTTTAGAGTCAAGTTCATCTCTATATAACAGGTTCTGTTATTTACTATATGTACTCCATCTTGGACTCCTTTGCTTATCACTGACCATCAGTCTAGTAGCGGTTAAGTTCCATAAAACTGAGTAAAAACTTTGCAATTACTGTCATTATGTTAGGATTGATACATTGTTCAGTAAAAAAGGGGTGAAGTGGAGCAGGCAGAGTAGGACTCTGAAGTGAGCTGTAGACTCATGAGGATGCTCAAGACCTAGGGGAAATAAGAGAGAGGGGGTAAATGAAGGAAGAGAGATGTGTGTGGATAGGGAAAGACTAGGATTTGGAAATATAAGACTTTGAACTTGAATCTAGCAAATTCTATAACAGTCAGTATTTTTCCATTGTGTAAGTGAAAACCAATGACTTATGTTGGGAAGAATGAATAGCAACATAGAACTGGACAGTGAGTCACTGACTCATAGAGGAGAGTTCAAAGTTTGGTGGAATCTGTATTTGCAGTGCTTTGCTCTGTCATGGGCTTCCCTGGTGGCTCAGATGGTGAAGTATCTGCCTGCAATGTGAGAGACCCTGGTTTGAACCCTGGGTCAAGAAGATTCCTTGGAGAAGGGAATGGCAAGCCACTCCAGTATTCTTGCCTGGAGAATTCTGTGAAGAGAGGAGCCTGATGGGCTACGGTCCATGGGGTTGCAAAGAGTTGGACATGACTGAATGACTTCCCCCTCCACCACCACCAATTCTGTCACAAAAAGTAATTGAGGCATTGCTTTCTCCTTTCCACTTCAATATCATCATCTCTAGCACAAAGGCAGAATGCAGCCTATTGATTTCAGTGGATATTCTCTTCCCTTTTAGGACAGTATACTCTCCATTTCATATTTCCAAGGGCACTTGGATTGTGGTTTTTAGTTTCTGTTATCAAAACCCTAAGTTCAAAGGCCAGAATCAATGTCATCACATAATACTCACCAACATAATATATTTATTTGCAATATTTAAGAAAGTTCCCCTGAGAACTTAGCATAGTTCGGGTTTCTATAAGTGATTGCCTGGCATATCTGATACCCTGACAGAGCTTTTCATCTTAGCTATTATCTTCCAGAGATTACTTTACAGTCCATTTACTTGGGTAAGGGCTAAAATGTCCTGAGTCTCTATGTGTTGAGGGTAAATGTGAATATTGAAGTAGAGGGCTACAAATGTGAGCTTATTATTCTTGATGTTGTTGTCCTCTATCATAATTCCTTAGGCTATATACTTAGGAATAAAAAGCAAAGTGTCTTAGATGGTCCCGTGGTTATATCTACCTCTCAGCAATTTTGGAAGGCATAGACAGTAATTCTACAATGGCATTTGTGTTACAAATTTTCTTTTATCCCCCACACTTTTAAGTGCCTACTGCTGGGGGATTCACTTAGAAATCTGTGAACAACTGTTTTAGCCAAGTGAAGGAAGGGATGTTTTCATCCAAGGTATGCTATTCGTAAGAGAGCTAATCACTCTTTATCAAACTTTATGCAAATAAAGCCAAATTAGATTTATTAAGGTGATGAAAGAGAATAGGGACTTTTTAGTGGATAGCAATGCTGTGCATTATCTAAATGCAAGGCAGATGTAATGATGCATTAGAAATGCCGAGAAAATTTAATCAGTGTAGAAAAAATATAATGAAATGGTTGTTTAAACACTGTAAAGCTAATGTTAGAGTAATTACTTCCCATTGAGCAAGGCATGGAGCACGTTACTCAGGCTCTGTTTGATTAGTCATCCTGCCTGCAACATCTGGCCCTTTAATCCATTTTAATTTTTATATAATTACTAAACTTCTGAATATAAGTTTTGGAATCAATGAATAAATAAAATAACTTCCTTTGGAGACAAAAGTTTTTACTGTCTTTTGTGACAGATCAAAATTGTGTCCTCCTACTCACTTCTCCCTCCCTCCATGTTCACCCACCCCTTTCCATCATGAAAGAGAACCCTGAAATCCAAATGGTGGACTTCCTTGCTTTTAAGATTAGGTAGCAAATACTTAAAAAAATTTGGTTCTTTGGGTGACCTTTCTCTTGATATACAGGTAGGAATAAGAGTGACGTTTATAGCAACTATCTTTTTACCTATTGATAGGAAAGGAGCAGAAAGGTTATAAGAAATAATATTTCTGTTTTCCATTGTGAAAGTTTACATTTCTTATTGAAAATTTAGAAAATACGGCTTATAAAAATAAGAAAATAAATGTCACCCATAATCCTATTTCCTAGATGTAAATGTTATTGATATTTTGGGAGGATTTCTTACTAAAGCATGACAGTTAATCTA
Source organism: Muntiacus reevesi (assembly GCF_963930625.1). Lineage (NCBI taxonomy): Eukaryota > Metazoa > Chordata > Mammalia > Artiodactyla > Cervidae > Muntiacus > Muntiacus reevesi. The sequence continues at coordinate 213,034,877 of NC_089249.1, forward strand.
GTCTCTTCCTCTAATCTAATAAACATGCATCTCAGAAATTAGCATTGCGGTTAAGACTGCAGGAGCTGAAATATGTTTGCCTGGGTCCAAATCATGATTTCACCTTCAGCGAGTTATTTGATTTTTTGGTGCCTCATATTCCCCACTAAAAATTGAAGGTAGTAATAGCAACTGCTTCACAGGATTGTTGTGAAATTTAAATGAGATAACACATGTAATTGGCTTATAACAATGCCAAACACATAACGAATATTTATGGCAGCTATTACTACTACCATTACCATGTTGTTGTTGTTGTTGTTGTTCAGTTGCCTAGCTCTGTCCAACTTTTTGTGACTCCATGGACGGCAGCATGCCAGGCCACCCTGTCCCTCACCATCCCCTGGAGTTTGCCCAAGTTCATGTTCACTGCATCAGTGATACCATCCAGCCATCTCATCCTCTGATGCCCTCTTCTCCTCTGCCCTCAATCTTTCCCAGCATCAGGGACTTTTTTAATGAGTTATCTGTTCACATCAGATGAACAAAATACTGGAGGTTCAGCTTCAGCATTGGTCCTTCTAGTGAATATTCAGGGTTGATCTCCCTTAAGATTTCCTGGTTTGATCTCCTTACTGTCCAAGGGACTTTCAAGAGTCTTCTTCAGCACCACAGTTTGAAGGCATCAATTCTTTGGTGTCTGCCTTCTTTACGGTCCAGTTGTCACAACTGTATATGACCACTGGGAAGACCATAGCCTTGACTATATGGACCTTTGTTGGTAGAGTAATGTCTCTGCTTTTCAACACACTGTCCAGGTTTGTCATTGTTTTGCTGCCAAGAAGCAATCATCTTCTGATTTCATGGCTGTAGTCACTGTCTGGAGTGATTTTGGAGCCCAAGAAGAGGCAATCTGTCACTACTTCTACCTTTTTGGATTGTTGTCTAACGAAAAGAATTTTATTCTGCATTTATTTTTATAAATATATATATATATATTTTTACTTAGCAGCATGTGTCTACCCACTATGATGTAAATATTCTTTCACAATATTTTTTTCCTAATGGAAGCAGTCTATTCCATTATAAGGACCATAGTTTATTTAACTACATAGTATGTTTATTTAACTAATTGCTGGCTGATATATTTTCACGCTGTCTGAAATGTCTTAGAAATGAAATTTCTGGGTAAAAATGCACAAACCTTTGAAAACTTTTGACACGTATAGTGAAATTACCCTCTATCAAAGTGGTATTGTCTTTTTCCTCCTTACCCAAAACTGAGTACTATTAGCATGCAGGGAAAAAATTTTTTTTAACAGTTTAGTGGACAAACAATAGTATATCATGGTTTCTTTAATTTGAATTAAAATTTTTCCTATATCCTGAACTTTTTTATTCTGTCAATTTCCTGTTCATATCCTCTGTTCATATATTTTTGAGTTGTTAGTCTTTTACTTTTTAAGTCTTGGTAATTTTTAAAGTTAAAAAGATTAACTTTTTGCTATGTATAAATATATTGCAAATATTTCCCCCTGTTTATAGTTTGCTTTTAATATGTTATATGGTTTTTATTTTGGTTATGTAGAATTTTTAGAAGTTTTATGTAGCCAAACTACTGATTGTTTTGTTTATGATTTCTAGTTTTGAAGTGAAATTTAGAGCATTTATAAAGTCCAATGTGTGTTTTTAGGTAACCTTCCTAAGGTTTTGTTTTGACATTGTTTTCTTTTAAGTCAGTTTGAACATTTTTTGTATATAGAGTGAGGTAGGGATCCAAATCCATCAATCAATCTCAATCTTTTTATTGCATTTTCCTATTTTTATTCTATGTTTGGCAAATTCATTAAATCCTTTTATGCCTCAGAATAATTTTTTTCAGGAGATACTATCAGGGTTTCAGATTGAAATTTTGAGAATAGTTTTATGTATATTATTCAGACACATGACTGATTATATCACAAATATATTTAGCATCTGCTATTCAACTGTGAGAGTTATGTTCTTGAAAATTATGCAGCAGAAGAATCTGTGGTTGAGGAAAAGATGTTATGAAAAAATAGAAATAGGGGGCCAGGTTCCAAGTAAATATGTGAAGGCTTTTTGGAATGGTTTTTCCATTCACCAAATTAAGACAAGTAAATTCCTACTCAAAATATTATGGGCACAGTGCAAATCATTGCCATTCACAATTCTTCAAGTTTGGTAGTTTCAGCCTTTTCACTGAGATTCTTGAATGTTTGTTTTTCTCTGTTTACACAAGATGGATTGAAAGACGATAGGAATATTTTTCCTTCCAGGGATAGATTCAGGTTCTGTGGAGCCTGAAGATTATACAATTTGGAGGACCATCTTTAAGTAAAAGATTACAAGTTTAAAAATGCACTGTTAGGCATGTATATTATCTGTGGTGAAACAGATCACCAGCCCAGGTGGGATGCATGAGACAAGTGCTCGGGCCTGGTGCACTGGGAGGACCCAGAGGAGTCGGGTGGAGAGGGAGGTGGGAGGGGGGGTCGGGATGGGGAATATGTATAACTCTATGGCTGATTCATGTCAATGTATGACAAAACCCACTGAAAAAAAAATGCACTGTTAGGTACTGGTTAGATGTGAATACTGATTTAGAATGAGAGAAATCAAAATAAATAGCACATTTAAAGAAAGCTAACCAGTTCTACAAACTTCCCAAAATTCAGAAAATAGAAGTACTTTTTATTAATAAACTGTTCATGCATTTAGTGTGCATACTTTTCCTTACATTTTATATAAAAATTTTATAGTCTAGCTTTCTTCCTTGGTGGCTCAGATGGTAAAGAATCTGCTTGCAATGTGAGAGACCCAGGTTTGATCCCCTGAGTTGGGAAAATCCCCTGGAAAAGGGAACAGATATCCACTCCAGTATTCTTCCCAGGAGAATTCCATGGACAAAGGAGCCTGGTGGGGTCACATGGGGTCGCAAAGAGTTGGACACAGCTGAGTGACTAACACTTTCACTTTTCTTTAGAGAGAATAAGATACATCAGTCCTTCCTCTAGCATGCTTTGTTTAAGGAGAGGTTTGAGGGGGAAGGGGCATGCAATTGGGAGGGCTGAAGGTGATGTGACAGTGGATGTGGTGTACAGCACCTAGCACTGGGAGCATGTATATGGTAGAAAAGAAATACATGGATTTGATTATGAACTATGTAAATATATCCTATTGATCCCAAACACATCTCCTGAACATATCTCTCCTCAGCTCTCCCATATCCAGATCCCCAAAATGTCTGCAGCAACCCCGATGCTAAATAATAAGGGTAATGGAGGGGAAGCCTAAATGTAAAGAATACCAGTCTTGGTCAAGTTTTAAAAGTATCTTACTTTGGCAAGTTTTACAAAAATATGTGATTCATTGCCAAGACTCTTCTCAGGGCCCTTGTAGGGTGCCATGCAAATGAGGGACAATCAGGTTTAAGCTTATTATTAGTTTTCATAGTAAATTTGCCTTCATATATCAGATATTCCATTCATTCCATGTTAATGTCTTCATCATTTAATATCTAAGTCTTGCTATGATTGCTGTCATTGTTTTTGAGATGTAAAAGTACTTATATAATTGATATTGAAAATACTTCATCACCCCAAATGGGTGGGTATTACCTAGTATGCAGTATTACTGAGTTTTAACTCTTCCTGGAAATCTTTCTGTAAGGATGTTAGAATTTGTCAGAGCACTATGAATTATCTCCATTACCCTCCTCCACCTGTGCCTTAAAACTTTCCTCCCTTACAAAGGACCTGACTTCATTTTTTAATAGTCCTCATTTTGCCTTGCATCTTTTAAATAACAACTTTATTGAGATATAATTTACTTATCATATGATTTTCCCATGTAGAGTGTAGAATTCAGTGACTCTAGAATACTCAGTACAATAGTACATATTCAGTATTTAGTATATATTTACTTGTGTGCCCATCACCACAATTTTAGAACATTTTTATTACTCCCAAAAGAAATTTTACACCCTTGTCTATTATTCCTTGAGTCTCCATATCTCCACCCTTAGGCAACCACTTAATCTACTTCTGTGTCAATAAATTTGGCAACTATCAACATTTCATATAAATTGACTCTCACAATATGTGATCCTTATGATTACCTTCTTTCACTTTGCATAATATTTTCAAGTTCATCCATTTTGTAGCATGTATGAGCACTTCATTTATTTTACTTCTGAAAAATATTCCATTGTATAGATATACCACATTTTATTTATCCAATTATCACTTAATGTATATCTGTACTATTTCCATCTCTTAACTTTGAATATTTGTGTACACATTTTGGTGTAGATATATGTTTTAAGTTCTGAGTATACATTTGTGTGTAGAATTGCTGGATCCCAAAATAAATCTATGTTTAACATGTTCAGGGACTGCCAAACCATTTTCCAAAGTGGCTGCACTATTTTCCATTCCCACCAGCAGTGTATGAGAGTTTTGATTTCTGCACAGCCTTATCAATGCTTTTAATCTAATATTTTATTCCAGTCATCCTAGAAAGTGTGAAGTGGTATCTTATCATGGTTTTGATTTGCATTTTCCTGATAAATGATGCCAACTTTACTTTGTCACAATTTTCTCTGTCTCAAAGGTGCCAGCAGAAGAATCTCTACTCTTCTTTCCCTACCTTTTGCTGTATCTTCTTTCTTTATACCCCCTAGTATCTGTCAGTTCAGGGAAGAACTTGGAAATCACTCCAGATATTTCCAGGAAGGATTTGATATAGGGATTTAGAAATTTGGAAGGACCAGGGGAGCAGAAGCAAGGGGGCTGCAGCTTATCTATTGATTTCAAGGGTTTGGATGGTAGCTAGCATCCAAAGATCAGGAAACTGCTCTACTGTGGCTTCTGCTGCCTCTGTCATTGTCTGTCTCCATCTGGAATCCCAAGGCTGACTATAGAAACTCACGTCCCTTTGAACCTTGCAATTAGTACCAATAGCAGCAGGAAGAGGGCCTCTTCCATGCTCCCTGAATTCCTGCAAATGTATTTCATTGGAATAATTTAATATACATCTAGAACTTACTGTTTTTCATGTTCAAGACCCATCTGTACAGAAAAGTATATAGAAAAGGCTGAGAATTAATGCTAAGTACTCATGACCATAACCAGCCACTGTTAGTTCCCTCGTAACCTGATTGAAAGCATTGATTATGAATTCATGACCTGGTTGAAAGCATTGATTATGAATTCATGACCTGGTTGAAAGCACTGATTATGAATTCATAACCTGGTTGAAAGCATTGATTATGAATAGTTCCTCTCTCCCATATCTTTTGCTATCAGTGGCAGCAATGGGCCTGGGGTTTGGCTGCAGGTATAGTGATAAAACTGTGAATTTAAAGGAACCAAGAAAGACTCAATTTATATCAGTTTTATATTGGAAAGGGTAACAGGTTCAACTTGAAAGAAAGATTTAGCTCAGAAAAATTCTGAATTATGAGGAGAGAAGAGTCAGTTTGGGCTGCATCTTGAGAAACTATTAATATCTGAGGAGGCTGAAGGGTAGGATTAGAAGGGTGGTACAAGTCTGCGCTGAACTGAGGGCTACTCATTACAACTAGACGGGTGAAGAGAACTTTATACTTTTGAATATAATATAGAGTGATCCTGTGGGCATTTTTCAAGAGACTGGGTTAGTGATTTAAATTGCCTCTCAATTTTTTATGAATTTCATATTTAATGCCTTTTTCTGAATGTGACATTATGCTGGGCCCAATTGAGGAGGAACCCACCTTTATTCTGGATTCATCCTCCTTTTCTAATTATTATTAATAAGAGTTGCTCAATTTTTATGTGAACTGAACTGAAATTTTGATGATTGGGTGAGACGACATCAGATATGAAAATAGCAGAACTTGGAGAGAGATATTTGTATTTAGTGGGATCTCTGTTGTCTCACACCTATGGCAGAGGCTCCCTAGGGACACCCCTTACCTTTCTGTATGTCTGAACTTCTTAGTTGAGATGGAGAAGAAGATGATAAGGAAGGAAGGGGACACTTTACTTTCATTGGAATAACTATCTCTAACCTAGGGGGCTTCCAGCAGTAAAGAGTCTGCCTGCAATGCAGGAGATGCAGGAGATGTGGGCTCAATCCCTGGGTCAGGAAGATCCCCTGAAGGAGGAAATGGCAACCCCATTCCAGTATTCTTGCTTGGAAAATCCTGTGGACAGAAGAGCCTAGTCAGCTACAGTTCCTGAGGTCACAAGGAGTCAGACACTACTGAGCTACTGAGCACACAGCATGCATCCTCAACCCAATTGATGAGAACCTCTTTGTAATCAAACCATTCTGTAAATTGTGTTTAAAGCCTGTTCTGTTATGTTTGAAATAGGTTTAATGGTATTCATTGTGAAAAAGATTTGACAATTTTAATAGACTCAGCAAGAAACAGCTTTTCTTATTTTAGAATAAAACTACTTAAAATGGAAGAGTTTTGAGAATAGAGTTAGTTATTTTTAATACAGGTCTTAGTGAAAAACAAGTCTTACCATCCTGATAAGCTTCAGAAGAGGCACTGATTCATTGTATGTTTGTTAAGTAGAGCAGGAGAAATTTGGGGAATTTCTCTTCTGAGGAAAATAATAAGGATGCTAGATTCTTTTTTTTTTTTTTGTAAGAAATAAGTTTTATTTATTTTTTAATTTTAGACTGTGTTGGGTCTTTGTTGCTCTGCACAGGCTTTCTCTAGTTGCTGCAAGTGGGGGCTGCTCTCTAGTTGCGGTGCAAGGCCTTCTCATTGTAGTGGTGGCTTCTCTTGTTGTGGAGCATGGGCTCCATGGGGTGTGGGCTTCAGTTGTCATGGCATACAGGCTCAGTTGCCCTGCAGCATGGGGGATATTCCCAGACCAGGGATTGAACTGGTGATCCTTGCAATGCAAGGTGGATTCTTAACCACTGGCCTACCAGGGAAGCTCCAGGATGGTAGAATCTTTGCCCTAGTGTTCCTTTTTGATTTAGGCATTGGTTCAGGTTGGAGGAAGATTCATTTCTAATCCCAAAGAGAATCCACAAAACACCTTAGAATTCAGGAAAGAGAAAGATTGAATTAGAATACATTGGAAAGCAGAGGTGAAAAGCTTTTTTTCCTCTTTCAGAGATAGAACTAAAGAATCATTCATTTCTTTTTTTTTTCATTTATTTTTATTAGTTGGAGGCTAATTACAATATTGTAGTGGTTTTTGCCATATATTGATATGAATCAGCCATGAATTTACCTGTGTCCCTCTGCCACCTCCCTCCCCATCTCATCCCTCTGGGTCTTCCCAGTGCACCAGCCCTGAGCACTTGTTTCATGCATCCAACGTGGACTGGTGATCTGTTTCACGCTTGATAATATACACGTTTCGATGCTGTTCTCTCAGATCATCCCACCCTTGCCTTCTCCCACAGAGTCCAAAAGTCTGTTCTATACATCTGTGTCTCATTTTCTGTCTTGCATATGGGGTTATCATTACCATCTTTCTAAATTCCGTATATATGTGTTATATACTGTATCGGTATTCTTTTAACAAATAGCTTGAATATTAGAATGAAAGGCAGTTTCAGAATTTTAGGATTGGAATGGACTTTAGAATTTATCTTGTCTTGTTCTCTCATGTTTCTGAGGAGGATGCTGAAAAGTGCAGAAGATTGAGAAATTTTTCCTTAAGGTTATACAGATTGAATTTTGCTTCTCATTCATTATATCATCTACTGTGTTAGGATCTATATGCTGAGAGGCCATAATGGAATTTAGTGGTGTCTCCTTTATATGAAAGTCAGAACTATTGAAACAGTTTGGAGTGGAAGATAGGAGTAGAAGAGTCACTCAGAGCAATGCATGTGATCTAAAAGATTTCACTGAAAGACCTAAGTATGTTTGCTACCCAAGTTTGAGCAGCAGAGACAGACAATGAGGAGAATCAGAGTTAGGGTTGTGCCTCAATATTATATCTTTCTGTAGCTTACTAAAGGCTGTGGCCCTGTGCTAATTTATCTCTTATGAAGAGTAGTTTACAAATCAAGATTTTAAAATACAGTGACTGAATGAGTTGTCTGTTTTTAGTTTGGATATCCGATCATCATGTATAAACATGAAGATAATGGAATTTCATAATTGTGTTGCCTACAAGGCTTTTTGTTTGCTTTCCTAATAGAGGAACTTAGCTGTTGCTTATGTATAAGAGGACTTCTTGTTTAAGATAGTTTATCAACTGGTCCATCACTAGTGTTTGCGTGCTGCCAATAGGGAGCTATTCCTTTGATTAAGCCTTTCTTCATCCGACTACATTTTTAAAATCCATGTACCCATGGAAAAGTAGGTGTGAGGAAACAATTTCCACCTACTTGACAGTTTGCCCTACATTCCAATGTTTGGAATAATGATTTTCAGGGATTGCAAGACCCTGCATCGTTAGTTTATTCTCTCCACTCCTGTTATAAAAATAGATTCTAGTTCTTAAATTGGACAATGGGTTTGTATGTCTTTTGTATTATTATGCTTCATAGCATGTATGTTTCACATATCTCCTTTTGTATATATAGAATTTTGCATCATAAAATATTTAAAATTAAGTTATTGCATGCAATGGAAACTTGAGAATAGGGGTCATTTAAAGTTTTCACATGTCAGTATTTTTAAACAAAACACTTAAAATATCTTGACCAAGAGCATATCATACTTTGAAAGCAAATGTCTGAACAGGAAATATCTTTTTAATTGTTTTTGTTTTCAACTATATTCTTACTAGGGTCTAGTCTAGCTAGATACTGCATTATATGGCTTATTTAAAAGAGTCACAATTGTTCTTAGGACATATGAAATGCTCCATGCAGATTTCAGACTGGCTATATGACTGCTGTTGGTTCCACATCCAAACTTAAAGTGGAATTTTCAAAACATGGGAGATCTAAATCAGAGGAGTAAACTTGGCAGTTCATTTTGGAAACAGTGTGAATAACATTCAGTTGGATGTGTAGTCCTGGCCTTTAGTGTGGTAGGAAATGGGGAATGGGAGGAGGACTTTCTTGCTCTGAGTTTTTGAGACTGTGGATGTGCAATGCCCACTAAGGCCAGTGACTTCATAAGGAATGATGCACAGTTCTGCTCTTCTGTCTATTCTGAACAGACAACCCAGGGTTTGAGTGTTGCTTATTATATTAGAGTTCTCCAGAGAAAAAGCTAATAATAAATACACACACACACACATACATGTGCATATAAATAAATAGAGATATTTTTTAATGAAGAGTTGGTTCATGTGATTAATGGGGGTGAGAATTCCCATGATCTTCCCTCTGCTAAGGGGAGACCTATGAAAGCTGGTGGTATAATACAGTCTGAATTTGAAGGCCTGAGAACCAGGGGAGCCAATGGTGTACATTCCAGTCTGGGTCAGGAGAAGATGATATGTCCCAGTTTAAGCAGTGAGACAGGAAAAAAAAAAAAAAAGATAAATTCCTCCTTCTTCTACCTTTTGTTCCATTGAGGTCCTCAGTGGATTGGATGATGCCCCATCACACTGGAGAGAGTCATCTACTTTACCGAGTCCACAAAGTCAAAAGGAATCATTCTTACCTGGAATCATTCTCATAGACACACCCAGAAATAATGTTTAATCTGGGCACTGCATGGCCAGTGAGGTTACCACATAAAATTAACCATTACGCTTGTGTTATGACTACATCATTCCCTGGAATAATTGATAGGATTGGGTTTTTCTGTACCTGTTATGTCCTTTCCCAAGAAGCAACCAAAGTGAACCTGGCTTGAGTGCAAGGCAGCAAATAAAATGGTTCACTAATATACTTCTATAAGTATAAAGCATTTTTACGTCCTACCAAAATGTATTCTCATCCTTTATTTTATTAAATCATCCATAAATCCTGGTAGTTTATATGACTCAATTTTTCTTATTCTCATTTTATGGGTGATTAAACAGGTCTAGAGAGGTGAAGTGACTTGCTCAAGATTGCTTGGCTAGTAAATGGCAGAACTGGATCTAGATTGTGGATTAAGATAATAGATCGAGTCTTCTGTTTCTTAATATTGCTTTCTCTTCTTGAAAATAACCATAAAATTATGCTGTTGCTGAGTTGACCAATTTGTGTATTCAACTAACTCTGTGTTCTGCTTTCAACTTCTGAAGGAAAGCAGGGGAAGGAAGGAATTCCACTTTTGAACCTGTTGTTTCTTTAGACTAAGATGCTCCACATTCTTCCTTGCGTTGGTATAATAAGTGACAATTTAAATTTTTAGAATTTCTATAAATGCTTAATGTAGAACCATGAAAAATTTAGTTTATGGGAGAAGGTGGTCTGCTTGTTCTCTGTGTTATCTCATTACTCTGCAGTGCCACTTAAAGTGGGTTTGGGCCCCAGTGGAAAAAATTGGGCACCTCCTAGCAAGCGGGAGATTTGTGTTGAAATGAAACTAGTAAGTCGAGACTGCCTTATTGGGTTTATGGTTCACCTCAAAAGTGTGGTTTGTATTGATGTACCATGTCCACAAAGAGGGATCATTAACAAGGCCTGATTGCATCCAGTCCCATCACTTCAAGGCAAATAGATGGGGAAACAATGGAAACAGTGACAGACTTTATTTTCTTGGGCTCCAAAATCACTGCAGATGGTGACTTCAGCCATGAAATTAAAAGACACTTGCTCCTTGCAAGAAAAGCTGTGACCAACCTAGGCAGCATAATAAACAGAGACATTATTTTGCCAACAAAGTGTGTGTAGTCAAAGCTATGTTTTTTCCAGTACTCACGGATGGATGTGCAATTGGACCATAAAGAAGGCTGACTGCTGAAGGATTGATGCTTTTGCACTGTGGTTTTGGAGAAGACTCTTGAGAGTCCCTTGGACTGCAAGGAGATCCAACCAGTCCATCCTAAAATAAATCAATCCTAAATATTCATTGGAAGAACTAAAGCTGAAGCTGCAGCTCCAATACTTTGGCCATATGATGCAAAGAATTGACTCATTGGAAAAGACCCTGATGCTGACTGAAGATTGAAGGTGGGAGGAGAAAGGGATGACAGAGGATGAGATGGTTGGATGACATCACCGACTCAATGGACATGAGTTTCAGTAAGCTCCGGGAGTTGGTGATGGACAGGGAAGCCTGGCTTGCTGCAGTCCATGGGGTCACAAAGAGTGGGACACGACTGAGTGACTGAACAGAACTGAACTTCTCAGCCCTGGTATTTTGTTTGTTGCTGTTTAATCACTAAGTTGCATCTGACTCTTTACAACCCCACAGAACCTGTCAGGCTCCTTTGTCCATAGGATTTTCCAGGCAAGAATATTGGAGTGGGTTGCTATTTTCTCCTCCAGGGATCTTCCTGACCCAGGGATAGAACCCACATCTCTTGCTTTGTAGACAGATTCTTTACCACTGAGCCACCTGGGAAGCCTGATATTTTGTCAGGTGGGTTTATATAATTTGGTCCTCTCTTTGGACTAGCTTACCTCTTGTTCCAGGGACAGTGGGTGCTGGGTGTGTTGTGTATCCTGAAAGACCCAAATGTTACTGTGCATTCTTTTCTGCAGTTCTGCTTTCATCTGCAGCTGTGGTTGGTATCAGAGTCCTTCCCAGATCCCTGATCCACCCTATGAGGTAACCCCAGAACCTCTTGTTCTTTGAGGCTGCCTGTTAGCCTGGACTGGCTGTGCCTTTTGTTTCCAAATTGACCACAGCTGCACTGAACTGTAGCCTTATGTTTCCCTGTGTCTGGTCACAAGCTTGTGGTCACTCAGGACAGCTCCCCAAAGAGCAGTTGTTCAGGTCAGATGTTAGCAAGGTCAATAAAAATAATAACAAGAAAAATGAAACATTTAAAAGGGTCATTGAACTTCTCAAAATGAAACTGTTATGTAATCACAGAATCTTGTTTTATTGTTCTCATTGGGCTGGAAATGATAAATATATGCACATAAAATTAAAACCATAAGATAAACTGGGGAATATCAATACAGTCTGTTCCTACTTCTTCCATTTTTAGAGTGAAAGGCTGCTCCCTCAAGCACCCAGTTTGGAAGATTCATTTTTTAAACTTGTGGTTGTTTCTGTTGTCCTCCTAAAGGTATAAACAAGGTTACCCAAGTCAGATACTGACAGGGAACAGCAGATAACACACATAAATTAGGTCTTAGTTGGAGGGCTCTGTGAACTGCAGAATGCTGCCGCCCCCCAAAGCAGGCAGGGGCTACTCTGTTCCAGAAGATGTCCTCTCCAGGCCCTGTGTTGCTGAATCTTCTGATTTCAACTTGAATCAGAAATCTGGGTTTTAAATCTTGGTAAGTAATTCACCTTAACAACAGCAGCAGCAGCACTTGGGGACAGGCCAATAAAAACACATCTGGGGGCCAAGGTCACTGGTGTGCTGCCCCTGGATTTCACATTTCTTCAGACTATAGCCCAAGAAATACCCTTCGTATAGTTTTCTGTTCTTCCTTCTCATGTAGCTACACAATAATTGTTGATTTAAAATGCAGCAGGAAAAAGAAATTAATGAAGCTCTAATATTAAAATAGCTATGAGTCAGAAAAGAGAAAACTGCAGCTGATAACTAATCTCCAATTGCTCTGTACAATATTCTGGCCTTTCCAGTTTATGCTTTTCTTCTCCCTGCCTCTGTGTGTAGCCTACTTTTACTTCTTTTTTTCCCCCTCTTTCCTATTTCATTCCTGGTCTACCCCGATCCCTCTGTCTGCAGGGTCACTCCTGAAAGTTTTCAAGCCTCAAACCTGGCTGCTGGCTGAACTTGACACTGCCCGTGTGGCTAGAGCTTTTCATCCGAGTCAGCTCTCTCCCTCCAGAATGCAGTCTCTGTTCCAGAACTCAACCCACTTCTCTCTGGTAATTTGTGCTCACATTTCTTCAGTTCTCCAATGTCTGGGTCTCTGTGCTTTTAATGATTTAATTCTATTTCCTAATCAAAACTCTCCTGGCTCATGGTCCAAGCATAACAGGTGATGGAACACATTATTGTTATGCATCTAACACCAGATATGTGTTTTTATATATTTATAATTTTTACATATGATTAAAAGTTAACATATTACAAAGTTATAACATCATCAGAGAATGTCACAGTGTCTCTGCATGTAGATAGTAAAGTGTTATTAGTTCATATCAATAATTTTATTAAATACTGAATTGGTATAAAGAAAGACTACAATGTATGTGGAAGATATTAACTTAACACTAAAACACAAATGTGAGTCCTATTCAGTTTAATATATGGAATGTTTCAGTACTTTTGAAGGTCCTTTTATGTCCATTAAGAACCCATCTGCCTTTCCCTGGCCTTTTAGAGGAAACAAATGTGCCTGATTTCATGTTTGTTATTCTTTTGCTTTGTTTGAAAAAGTAAAAATTTGTTTAATGCTGCAGGTTTTGGATTTTACATTTAAGAAATTGTACTGTATGTGGTTCTCTTGATTAATGGTTTTGCTGAATTTTATAGTTTGAGATTTATCCATGTTGATGGGGCTACGTGTATTTAATTATTTTCTATTTCTGTGTACTATTTCATTGATTATCGATTCTACAATTTATCTTCCAACTACTGGTATGAATAGCAGGACTGTTCCCATTTTTACCTATTACAAAAATTGTCACTATGAATTTCTATGCTCTCATTGTAGCTGGCTAGGAGTGAACTGTAGGATATGCGTATAGATAGTCCACATACATGCAACAAAGCCAAATTGTTTCCCAAAGCAATTGCACAAATTTACACTCCCGCACCAGCAATGTATACATTTCTGTTGCTTTAAATCTTTGCTAACTTTTGTCATTTTTAAATTTTTTTACTTTTTGCCAACCTGATGTTTGTACAATAGTATTTTTCATGATTCTAATTTGCATATAATGCAATTCAGATTGATCATCCTTAGATGCTGTGTTTCCTCTTCTGTAAAGTGACTGCTCCTTTCACTATTTTTTGCTTTTTTTTTGTAATTTTTGTATTTTTCTAGTTTATTAGTACTTCTTTATAGATTTTGAATATGAATCCTTGGTCATTCCTATGTGTTACAAATTTTCTTTCAGTTTTTAGTTTGTCCTTTTATTCTTTTTTGTGGTATCCTTCCACCAACAGAAGTGATCAGTTTTAATTTAGTTGACTACATTAATCTTTTCGTTTATAACTTATGGTTGTGTGTGTGTCTTTTTAAAGGAATCCTCTACTCTCAAGATCATATTTTCCTCTCTGTAATACATATTGATATCTGTTGGGGTTTCCCTCTATATCTACATTCTTCTTCTTCAGGAGCGTCTTGGCTACTTTTAATATTATAGTTGATTTACAATATTTTATTAGTTTCAGATGTACAGCAAAGTGATTCAGTTATATATATATCATATATATATATATTCTTTTTCAGATTCTCTTCCATTATAAATTATTACATGATATTGAATATAGTTCCCTGTGCTATGCAGTAGGACCTTGTATACAGTATTTTATATATAGTAATTTGTTAATCCCAAACGCATAATTTATCTCTCCCTCAGCTTGTCCCTTTTGGTAACCGTAAGTTCTTTTTCTATGTCTGTAAGTCTGTTTTTGTGATTTTTTTCCTTTTTTTAAAATAAATTTTAGAACCAGTTTATAAAGCTTTGTGAAAAGTTTGAATTAAAAAAACTAACTTTATTTCTGACTGTGCTGGGTCTTTGGTGTTGCATGGACTTTTCTCTAGATGTGGAGAGTAAGAGCTACTTTGCTGTGGTGCACAGGCTTCTCATTGCAGTGGTGTCTCTCGTTGCAGAGCATGGGCTCTATGGCGAGCAGATTTCAGTAGCTTTGCAGTTCCCAAGTTCTGGAGCACAGGCTCAGGAGTCATGGCGCACGGGCTTAGTTGCTCTGCAGCCTGTAGGGTCTTTCCAGATCAGGGACTGAACCTGTGTCTCCTACTTGGGCATCCAGATTCTTTACCATCCAGCCACCAGCGAAGCCCAAAAGCCTGGATTTTAATTAGAATTAATTTATCTCAGATTGATTTGAGAAGAATTTACCTTTTTATGGTTTTAAGTCTTCATATCTATGAACATCATATTTTTTAATTGATTTAGAACTTCTTTAATTTCATTTAATGCAATTTTATTGTTTTACATATAAGGTGCTCACATACCTTTTATTACATTTATTTCTAGATACCTTGTATTTTTGTTGCTATTATAAATGGTGTTTTAAGAAGCATTAGTTAAACGGATCTTTTTTGGTATAAAGTAAAACAATATAATTGTACACATTGATTTCTGTCCAGCTACTTTGCTAAACTAATAATTCATCTGATTCTCTTGGGTTTTGTACAGGGAAAATGAAATTACCTATAAATAATGACAGATTGTTTTTTCTTTTCCAGTCCTTACCTGTTTTCCCTTTACCAAAACATGCTTACTGGGACCCCCAGCATCTTATGGTAAGGAGAATGATCATGATGATATGAGCATCCTTCCATTTTTCTTGATATTAATGGAATTGCTTTCAATTTTGCCATGATGTATGATGTTTTCTGTGAGTTTTTTGTAGATTCTTTAAAAAATCACATTAAGGAAGTTTCCCTCAATTTGCTCTGATTAAATTTTCTTCATGACAAAGAGATGCTGAACTATGTCAAAGGCTCTTTATTCATCTATTGAGATGTGTGTGTGAGATGTGGAGACTTGCGGCCAGTGCCACCTTTGAGTAGGACTTGCTCTCTGGTTAACGGCATGCAGGAAGCAGAATGCCTCCTGCCCGGAAGCTTCTTTCCGGTCTCCTGGCCCAGGCTCACAGGCTTCCCAGAGCAGCCTGCTTCCAGAAACTGAGCAAGGTGAGGGTGTCCTCTGATGTGGGGTAACTCTGACAGGGCTCCTTGCTGCTTGGCGGAGCTTTTGTTGAGTCTGTATTATAGTTCAACTTTCCCCTCTGCCCAGTCCTGCTGTCCTCCTTTCCTTCTACAGACCTTGATTCCTAATAAATGTTCGATATCCCAAACTCAGTCTCAGGGTTTGCTTTGGGGGAAACCACCTTGTGAAAACATGATTGTTTTTCCTTTACTCTGCTCATGTAATGAATTGTATTAATTGCTTTTTCTGATATTAAATCAGCCTACATTTCTGTGATAAGCTTGAATTTATCTTTTTTATACCTTGATGGAATTTGTTAATTATTATTATTTTAGATTCCTATCATCTATAAGTATGAATGAAACTGGTCTGACATTTCTTATATGTACAACCCTTTTTTGCTTTTATTATCAAGGCTTTTTCTAGACTCATTAAATGAGTTAGGGAATTTTCCCTTTTTTTCCTTTATTTTGGCAGAGTTTTTGTGAAAATGTAATTTTAAAAATAATTCACCAGAAAACTTATCTATCTGGTGTTTTCTTAGAAAAAAATTTTCTTTTTTTTCCTGATCAGATTATATGGTGTCCTTTACGAAACCTTGTGATAGTTCCCCGACAAGGAACAATCTCCTCAGTGATTCTGGGGAGAATCTGAACACAATTAGAGAAACTATTTCAGGAAAATTTCCCTAGCTGATCAACTACATGCATGCATGCATATTAAGTCGCTTCTGTCCTATCCAACTCTTTGCAACACTGTGGACTGTAGCCCTCCAAGTTTCTCTGTCTATGGGATTCTCTACGCAAGAGTATGAAGTGAATTGCCAAGCCCTCCTCCAGAGGATCTTCCTGACCCAGAGAATGAACCTGTGTCTCCTGCAGCTGCTACATTGCAGGCAGATTCTTTACTGCTAAGCCACCGGCGAAACCCTAAGGGAAGGTTAATGGGTGGTTCTTCTGTGTGATCACCATGGACAGTAGTTGTCTGGGGACTCTGGGTAGTTATCCTCATTCTTTTCCTCTACCGTATATCTTACTGGTGTTATGGTCCAGAAAATCTCCCCGTGAGCACTGGTGAAGGTACACGTTTCTCCCAGTTTGAAGTCAAGGAGCATACACAATGCACTAACTCAGCACTAGCTTAGGCCTCTGGAAGTCTGAGGTCTAGTCTTGGCTCTGCTATACGGAAACAACCTTGTGCAAGCAGTGAAATTCTTACATGGGCATCTTCATCTATAACCAGAATTATACATTCTTTTTTATTTTTTTAGTAAATAGATGATATATGCATGCTTAGCATCATCTCAAGTGACTATCTTTACTCTCCTCCAGAATAACATGCAAACCTGAAGATACTTTAATTTTGGTTATCTACCATCTGACTTATACTCCATGGTCAGACTGTATTTTAGTTTTTTGCTTTAAATTTAGATACTATTGTTGTTTTATATTTGTCCACGTATGAGCCACGTTCTTGTTTCACTCTATGTTACATTTCATATCTTCCAACTAGTATAGCTTTTTCTTTCTGCTGATAGTACATCCTTTAGAATTTCCTGTAGGTCTATGTTGGCAGACTAAGTTTTTGTCTGAAAATATAATTGGCCCTTGAACAATGGGGGGTGGTGGTTAGGGGAACCAACCCCTCATGGATTCAAAAATACACATACAACTTTTACCTCCTCCAAAACTTAATTACTATTAGCCAGGAGAAGCAGGCACACTCAGTGTAACTTCATGGAAATACATCATAATTTCTGTCTGACTTTAGCTTTTTCGTTTTTGTAAAAATGTTTCTATATATTTTGTAAAAATGTTTCCAAACTTTCCTTCACAATTTGCTTTAGTTTCAGTGCCCATATCATAGAAGGTACATCTGGCAAAAGAAGTAAAAATCACTCTTGAATAATCTGAAGGCTTCTGCAGGATTGTTTAATGCCAATTTGTTATGTGACTGCTTCTTCTATATCTTATTCCTCATCGTCGGATGTTGGTTCAGAAGCACTCATCTCCATCAAGTCATCTTCTGTTAATTCCTCTGGTGTTATGTCTTTTAGCTTTTGAATTTCTCTAAGATTCATATCTTCCAACCCTTCTTACCTTTTTTTCCTGGCCATATCTATATTTCTTTCATGATTTCCTTGACTGGATCTGTTGTACATCTTGTGGAGTTCTGTGCAACATTTGGACAAAACTTTCTCCAGCAAGTATTTATTGGTTTGGATTTCATATTTCATAGCTTTTTCTATAACAACAATGACATCTTTAATGATATAATCCTTCCAGACTTTCATGATCTTTTCTCTATCAGAGTTTTCTTTCATAGCATCGACAGTCCTTTCCATAGAATATTGTGCATGCTGTGCTGAGTCATTCAGTCATGCCTGACTCTTTATGACCCCATGGACTGTAGCTTGCCAGGCTCCTCCATCCATGAGGATTCTTCAGGAAAGAACACTGAAGTGGGTTGCCATGCCCTCCTCCGGAGAATCTTCCCAACCCAGGGATCAAACCCAGGTCTCTCACATTGCAGGGCAATTCTTTACCGTATGAACCACCAACGAGCCTTAAAACTCTTTATGACTCCCTGATCTAGAGGCAAGTAGACCACTTCAACATTTTTGGTGTTGAACTCTTGGGTTTCTGGGTGACCAGAGGCATTGTCCAATCTCAAAAGAATTTTTAAAAGCAGTCGCTTACTAGCACAGTACTTCTTGAGCTCAGGGACAAAGCATAGATGGAACCAATCTGAAAAAGTGGTTCTCATTGTCCAGGCCTTCTTGCTATACAACCAACAGAATGGCAGCTGGTGTTTACCTTTTCCCTTCAAGGCTTGGGACTTAGCAGCTTTATAGCTATGGGCAGTCCTGACTATGTTTGTATAAAACAGTAGAGTGAGTGTATCCCTTCCTGTCTTAAATCCAGGTACTGGCTTTTCTTCCTTACTAGTAAATGTCCTTTGTGACATTTTCCATAATAGAACACTTTCATCTGCATAAAAAACCTATTCAGGCAGATATTCTTTCACCTCAATGATTTTTTTTTTCCTTTTTTAAACTTTTTATTTTATATTGGAGTATAGCCAATTAATGGGTTTCCCTGGTAGCTCAGTTGGTAAAGAATTTGCCTGCAATGTAGGAGACCCCAGTTCAATTCCTGAGTCAGGAAGATCCCATGGAGAAGGGATAGGCTACTCTCTCCAGTATTCTTGAACTTCCCTGGTGGCTCAGAGAGTAAAGGACCTGCCTGCAATGTGGGAGACCTAGGTTCGATCCTTGGGTTTGGAAGATCCTCTGGAGGAGGGCACTACAACCTACTCCAGTATTCTTGCCTGGAGAAATCCCACAGACAGAAGAGCCTGGCGGGCTACAGTCCATGGGGTTGCAAAGAGTCGGACACAACTGAGTGACAAAGCATAGCACATAGCTGATTAAAATCCTCAATGACTTTTTTAATGGTGTCTGGGAAATCATCCACTGCCTCTTGGTTGGCTGAAGCTGCTTCTCCTGTTATCTTGACATTTAGAAAACCAAACCTCTTTCTAAAATTATCAAACCATCCTTTGCTGGCATTAAATTCTCCAGCTTTAGAACCTTCATATTCCTTTACTTAAAGTTGTCATATAATGACTGTTTTTTATATAATCACACTAGAATCTATAGCCATGCCTTTCCTATTGCAATCTTGCACCCAAATAAAAGCTGCATTTGAATACAAGATAAAACGATACTTCACAAAAAGTGCAAGGTTTCTGCACCTGCTGTCATAGCTGCAGCAACACATTCACAAATTTCCTTTTTTTTCTTTTCTTTTTCACAATGATTCTTACTCTGGACTTAATTATTTTGAAATGGTGGCCATGTGCAGCTGCAGACCTCAGTCTGTAGTACATATGAAGCAATTTACCATTTTTTTTTTTTTGTAATGTCATGGCTTTTCTCCACCTCTTGGAAGCATTTCCAGCATCATTAGTGGCACTTCATATAGGTCCCATGGTGTTATTCAAGGTTTATACTATTGCACTAAATAGGATGAAAATTTTGTAAGAACTATGAGAGATCACTTTTTACTGCAGATATGCAAATTACCAGAGAGACAAACTGCTCATGTGGAGATGATTAAGATCAAATGGCATTTTAAGCAAATACTTGTAACAGAATTCACTGCAGTACCAACAGGAATGGCTACAAATTATTATATTGCAGTAGTACAGCATATAATATAGTTAAATTTATACAGTTATGATATAATACTGCATATTCATGTTATCTGAGTTGTGAATAGAGCCATGTACAGTCTTTAAGTTTTTGTGCACGTTCAGTTCAGTTCAGTTCAGTCGCTTAGTCGTGTCCAACTCTTTGCGACTCCATGGACTGCAGCATGCCAGGCCTCCCTGTCCATCACCAACTCTCGGAGTTTACTCAAACTTGTGTCCATTGAGTTGGTGATGCCATCCAACCATTTCATCCTCTGTCTTCCCCTTCACCTCCTGCCCTCAATCTTTCCCAGAATCAGGGTCTTTTCAAATGAGTCAGTTCTTCGCATCAGGTGGCCAAAGTATTGGAGTTTCAGCTTCAACATCAGTCCTACCAATGAACACCCAGGGCTGATCTTCTTTAGGATGGACTGGTTGGATCTCCTTGCAGTCCAAGGGACTCTCAAGAGTCTTCTCCAACACCATAGTTCAAAAGTATCAATTTTTTGGTGCTCAGCTTTCTTTATAGTCCAACTCTCATATCCATATATGACTACTGGAAAAACCATAGCCTTGACTAGATAGACTTTTGTTGACAAGGTAATGTCTCTGCTTTTTAATATGCTATCTAGTTTGGTCATAACTTTCCTTCCAAGGAGTAAGCATTTTTTAATTTCATTGCTGCAGTTACCATCTGCAGTGATTTTGCAGCCCCCCAAAATAAAGTCATCCACTGTTTCCACTGTTTCCCCATCAGTTTGCCTTGAAGTAATGGGGCCAGGTGCCATGATCTTTGTTTTCTGAATGTTGAGATTTAAGTCAACTTTTTCACTCTCCTCTTTCACTTTCATCAAAAGGCTCTTTAGTTCTTCTTCACTTTCTGCCATAAGGGTGGTGTCATCTGCGTATCTGAGGTTATTGATATTTCTCCGGGCAATCTTGATTCGAGCTTGTGCTTCATCCAGCCCAACATTTCTCATGATGTACTCTGCATAGAAGATAAATAAGCAGGATGACAATATACAGCCTTGACATATTCCTTTTCCTATTTGGAACCAGTCTGATGTTTCATGTCCAGTTCTAACTGTTGCTTCCTGACCTGCATACAGATTTCTCAAGAGGCAAATCAGGTGGTCTGGTATTCCAGTCTCTTTCAAAATTTTCCACAATTTATTGTGATTCACACAGTCAAAGGCTTGGGCATAGTCAATAAAGCAGAAATAGATGTTTTTCTGGACCTCTCTTGCTTTTTCGATGATCCAGTGGATATTGGCAATTTGATCTCTGGTTCCTCGGCCTTTTCTAAAGCCAGCTTGAACATCTGGAATTTCACAATTCACGTATTGTTGAAGCCTGGTTTGGAGAATTTTGAGTATTACTTTACTGTGTGTGAGATGAGTGTAATTGGGCAGTAGTTTGAGCAATCTTTGGGATTGCCTTTCTTTGGGATTGGAATGAAAACTGACATTTTCCAGTCCTGTGGCCACTGCTGAGTTTTCCAAATTTGCTGGCATATTGAGTGCAGCACTTTCATGGCATCATCTTTTAGGATTTGAAAGAACTCAACTGGAATTCCATCACCTCCACTAGCTTTGTTCGTAGTGATGCTTCCTAAGGCCCACTTGACTTCACATTCCAGGGTGTCTGGCTCTAGGTGAGTGTTCACACCATCGTGATTATCTGGGTCATGAAGATCTTCTTTGTACAGTTCTTCTGTGTATTCTTGTCACCTCTTCTTAATATCTTCTGCTTCTGTTAGGTCCATACCATTTCTGTCCTTTATTGAGTCCATCTTTGCATGAAATGTTCCCTTGATATTTTTAATTTTCTCTAGAAATTAAATACTAGAGATCTCTCAAGATCTCTAGTATTTCCCATTTTATTATTTACTCTATTTCTTTGCACTGATCACTGAGGAAGGCTTTCTTATCTCTCCTTGCTATTCTTTGGAACTCTGCATTCAAATGGGTATATCTTTCTTTTTCTCCTTTGCTTTTTGCTTCTCTTCTTATCACAGCTATTTGTAAGGCCTCAGACAGCCATTTTGTGTTTTTGCATTTCTTTTTCTTGGGGATGGTCTTGATCGCTGTCTCCTGTACAGTGTCATGAACCTGCATCTGTAATACTTCATGCACTCTGTCTATCAGATCTAGTCCCTTAAATCTATTTCTCACTTCTAGTATATAATCATAAGGGATTTGATTTAGGTCATACCCAAATGGTCTAGTCTCTTCCTTGGTGGCTCAGATGGTAAAGCATCTGCCTACAATGTGGGAAACCCAGGTTCAATCCCTGGCTTGGGAAGATCTCCTGGAGAAGGAAATGGCAACCCACTCCAGTATTCTTACCTGGAAAATCCTATGGACAAAGGAACCTGGTAGGCCACAGTCCATGAGGTTGCAAAGAGTCAGGCACGACTGATGGATTTCACTTTCTTTTCTTTGAATGGTCTAGTAGTTTTCCCTACTTTCTTCAATTTAAGTCTGAATTTGTCAATTAGGAGTTCATGATCTGAGTCACAGTCAGCTCCCGGTCTTGTTTTTGCTGACTGCATAGAGCTTCTCCATCTTTGGTTGCAAAGAATATAATCAATCTGATTTTGGTGTTGACCATCTAGTGATGTCCATGTGTAGTGTCTTCTCTGGTGTTGTTGGAAGAGGGTGTTTGCTATGACCAGTGCGTTCTCTTGGCAAAACTCTATTAGCCGTTGCCCTGCTTCATTCTATACTCCATGGCCAAATTTGCCTGTTACTCCAGGTGTTTCTTGACTTCCTACTTTTGCATTCCAGTCCCCTGTAGTGAAAAGGACACCTTTTTTGGGTGTTAGTTCTAAAAGGTCTTGTAGTTCTTCATAGAACCGTTCAACTTCAGCTTCTTCAGTGTTACTGGTCAGGGCATAGACTTGGATTACTGTGATATTGTACAGTTTGCCTTGGAAATGAACAGAGATCATTCTGTGGTTTTTGAGATTGCATCTAAGTACTCCATTTCAGACTCTTTTGTTGACTACGATGGCTACTCCATTTCTTCTAAGGGATTCCTGCCCACAGTAGTAGATATAATGGTCATCTGAGTTCAATTCACCCATTCCAGTCTATGTTAGTTCACTGATTCCTAGAATGTCAATGTTCACTCTTGCCATCTCCTGTTTGACCACTTTCAATTTGCCTTGATTCATAGACCTAACATTCCACATTCCTATGCAATATTGCTCTTTACAGCATCAGACCTTGCTTCTATCACCAGTCACATACACAACTGGGTATTGTTTTTGCTTTGGCTCCATCTCTTCATTCTTTCTGGAGTTATTTCTCCACTGATCTCCAGTAGCATATTGTGCACTTACCAACCTGGGGAGTTTATCTTTCAGTGTCCTATCTTTTTGCCTGTTCATACTGTTCTTGGGGTTCTCAAGGCAAGAATACTGAAGTGGTTTGCCATTTCCTTCTCCAGTGGACCACATTTTGTCAGAACTCTCTGCCATGACCCGTCCATCTTGGGTGGCCCTACATGGCATGGCTTAGTTTCATTGAGTTAGATAAGGCTGTGGTCCATGTGATCAGATTGGCTAGTTTTCTGTGATTGTGGTTTCAGTCTGTCTGCCCTCTGATGCCCTCTCTCAGTGCCTACTATCTTTCTGGGGTTTCTCTTACCTTGGACGTGGGTTATTTCCTCACAGCCTTTGCTCTTGACCGTGGACGTGGGGTATCTCTTCTAGTTCGCTCGCCATTTCCGTGCCACGCAGCCGCTGCTCACTGCTCCAAATTTTAATAAACTTTAACTTTTTGGATACATTTGTGTATATTTTGTGGTTGTTGTTTAGTTGCTGAGTTGTATCCAACTTTTTTGCGACCCCCATGGATTGTAGCTCGCCAGGTTCCTCTGACTATGGAATTTCCCAGTCAAGAATACTGGAGTGGGTTGCCATTTCCTTCTCTAGTGGATCTTCCTGACCTAGGGATCGAATCTGTGTCTCCCGCATTGGTAGGTAGACTCTCTACCACTGAACCACCATGGACGCCCATATTTTGTGGTAGTAGATGATAAAATAGACTAACATTTACATCTATTTTATGCATTCATTTTTGAACTGCTTTTTTTTTTTTTTTTTTTTTTTGCATTCATGACATACTTAACATTTTCTTATTTTTTGGATATTTTTAGGCTACCCAGTTTGGGTTTTTTCAAGTTGTTGCAAATGTCCAAAATGTTTTCCAATATATTTACTGAAAAAGATTCACCTATAGGTGGACCTGTGTAGTTCAAGCCTGTGTTGTTCAAGAGTCAACTACATCTATATTTCACCCTCAGTTTTTTCAAAGGAGTTTCACTAGGTATGCACTTTTAGTTTGTCCTAGAATTTTGATTATATTATTTTGCTGTCTTCTGGCTTCCACTGTTGTGATGGATATTGAAGGATCTGCCATCAGTTTGATATTGGGTTCTTTGTATTATCTCTCTGACTTGTTCCTGTTGTTGTTTGGTTGCTCATTCATGTCTGACTCTGTGCAGCCCCATGCACTGTAGCATGTCAGGTTTCCCTGTCCTTTATCGTATTTCTGAGCTTGCTCAAACTCATGTCCATTGAGTCAGTGATGTAATCCAACCATCTGGCCCTCTGTCGTTCCCTTCTCCTTCTGCCTTCAATCTTTCCCAGCATCAGGGTCTTTTCTAATGCGTTGGCTCTTTGCATCAAGTGGCCAAAGTTCTGGAACTTCAGCTTCAGTATCAGTCCTTCCAATGAATGTTTAGGCCTGATTTCCTTTAACAATTGACTGTTTGATCTCCTTGTAGTCCAGGGACTCTCAAGAGTCTTCTCCAACACCATAGTTCAAAAGCATAAATTCTTTGGTGCTAAGCCTTCTTTATGGTCCAACTCCATACGTGACTACTGGAAAAACCATAGCTTTGACTAGATGGACCTTTGTCCATCTAGTCAGCATCTTGTCAGCAAAGTAATGTCTCAGGTTTTTAGGTTTGTCATACTGCTATCTAGGTTTGTCATAGCTTTTCTTGTAAGGAGCAAGTGTCTTTTAATTTCATGGCTGCAGTCACCATCTGCAGTGATTTTGGAGCCCAAGAAAATAGTCTGTCACTGTTTCCCCATCTATTTGCAATGAAGTGATGTTACCTTACTATCCTGAAATTTCCTTTTAATTTATCTAAATGTGAATTTAAACATGTTTTTCTTATGGGCAGTTACTGAAATTTTTGAACTTGATTTACAATCTTCAATTCTGGAAGATTCTTACTCATTCCCTTTGTATATTTTATCTCCTTGTTTCTTCCTTCCTTCCTTTCTTTCTTTCCTGCTAGACATCTACCAGAGATTGTTAGATTTTTGACTCTATCCCTCATGATCTTTAACTTTATTTTTTTGGAGTTTTTGTCTATTTATGCTGCATTCTGAATGTCTTTGTATTGTAGTTTACAGACTGTCTCAGCTGTGTCTAATTTATCATTGGTTTCATGCAGGTATGTTTTTAAAATTCATTAATTTATTTTAATTGGAGGCTAATTACTTTACAATATTATGGTGGTTTTTGCCATAAATTGACATGAACCAGCCACAGGTGTACATGTGTCCCCCATCCTGAACCCCCCTCCCATCTCCTTCCCAATCCCATCCCTCTGGGTTATCCCAGTGCACCAACTTTAAGTGCCCTGTTTCATGCATTGAACTTGAACTGATGATCTACTTCACATATGATACCATACATGTTTCAATGCTATTCTCTCAAATCATCCCACCCTCGCCCTCTCCCACAGAGTCCAAAAGTCTGTTCTTTATAACTGTGTCTCTTTTGCTGTCTTGCATATAGAGTTGTCGTTACCATCTTTCTGAATGCCATATATATGCACTAATATACTGTATTGGTGTTTTTCTTTCTGACTTAATTCACTCTGTATAACAGGCTCCACTTTCATCCACCTCATTAGAACTGATTCAAATGCATTCTTTTTAATAGCTGAGTAATATTCCATTGTGTATGTGTACCACAGCTTTCTTACCCATTCATCTGCCAATGGACGTCTAGGTTGCTTCCATGTCCTAGCTATTGTAAACAGTGCTTCATTGAACACTGGGGTGCACATGTCTCTTTCAGTTCTGGTTTCCTTGGTGTGTATACTCAGCAGTGGGATTGCTGGGTCATATGGCAGTTCTATTTTCAGTTTTTTAAGGAATCTCTACACTGTTCTCCATAACAGCTGTACTAGTTTGCATTCCCACCAACTGTGTAAGAGGGTTCCCTTTTCTCCACACCCTCTCCAGCATTAATTGTTTGTAGACTTTTTGATAGCAGCCATTCTGACCTGTGTGAGATGGTACCTCATTG
Source organism: Muntiacus reevesi (assembly GCF_963930625.1). NCBI lineage: Eukaryota > Metazoa > Chordata > Mammalia > Artiodactyla > Cervidae > Muntiacus > Muntiacus reevesi. The sequence continues at coordinate 213,061,259 of NC_089249.1, forward strand.
TGGTTTTGATTTGCCTTTCTCTGAAAATGAGTGATGTTGAGTATCTTTTCATATGTTTGTTAGCCATCTGTATGTCTTTGGAGAAATGTCTATTTCCTTGGTCCAGTTTTTGATTGGGTCATTTATTTTTCTTGTATTAAGCTGCATGAGTTGTTTGTTTATTTTTGAGATTAATTCGTTGTCAGTTTCTTCATTTGCTATTATTTTCTCCCACTCTGAAGACTATCTTTTAACCTTGCTTATAGTTTTTTTCATTTTACAAAAACTTTTAAGTTTGATTAGATCTCATTTGTTTATTTTTACTTTTATTCCCATTACTCTGGGAGGTAGGTCATAGAGAATCCTGCTGTGGTTTATGTCAGAAAGTGTTTTGCTTATGTTTTCCTCTAGGAGTTTTATAGTTTCTGGTCTTACATTTAGATCTTTAATCCATTTTGAGTTTATTTTTGTATATGCTGTTAGCATTCTAGTATGCACACCGATCATTATGTAATTTCAATATTCTCACTTAGAAAAAAGGAATCAAATTATCCAGGTATATTTTCTAAACAGCAAACAACTTGGCAGTTTTTGAAAATAAAGCATTGTGGAGCACTTCATACTGAAGAATGTATTAGATGACTCATTTAGTAAGTTTCTAGATTGAAGGCAACTTTTCTTTCCGTAGGTAATTCTATAATTACTAATCAGACTGTATCAGGTGAGAAAAAAGAGACAGCCAATTCCATGTCCCTGATGTCTGGGTGCCAGTTGGTATGGTAGTTACTTTGGGTATAACCCTATAATATGAAGGTGGTTATAAGATAATTTGAGACGGAAACAGGTGAAGTTTAAATAATTTCAGGCTGAGAAGAGATGAGCAAATGGCAGTTATTCCAAGCATCCCTGGCAGAGTTCCTGTGGTGTTTGGACAGGCATGACTCCTAATGTCATTTTATTACACTCACGTTAAAGACTTGAATTTTAGATCAACAGCGTGCAAATTTGGTTTATCACCTGTGTTCAAAAAAGAGCTGACAGAATTCTAACAGGAGAACTTCAGTGTTTGCCAAGAGTACCAGGAGGCACATAACTCTAGGTCTCATAGAACAAAAACTGACTAGAAATGTGAGATTATTCACATTAGACACTAAGGAATAGTTAATATTCCAATAACACTCTTGAATCAGGACTCTTCACATATGTGTGTATCTTTGTGTGTTTATATATTTAAAAGTAAGTTTGCTTTCTATTTGGTGATTTTAGCCCATCCAGGACTTTGTGATTTTGAAGTAATTGTACTCAAAGCAAATGAATCACAGCGAAATACTCAATGCTGATCCCACCCAACTGATTTTGTAATCACTGGCCCTGCAGAGGATAGGAAACACATTGTACAGCCCGATTTGTCCTTGTCAGAAGCACAACAAAGCTTAGGACTAAAACCCAAAGTTATACATGACTCTAAAAAGAGCAATTTGTCAAGTGGTTCATTGGCACAAATTGAAATGAAATGAGGTCCTGGGCTCTTGAGGTCACTTTTCAACAGGAAGAATTCATTATCTGACTATACACAGAGGAAAATGCCTCACAATTGTATTTGCTTGTAAAGGACGAGTGCCCACACATAAAGCCACAGTGGCAGAGGTCACTTAAAAGAAATAAATGACATAAAAGCAAAGACTCAAGTGTCCCTTGGCTGATAGCCTCTGGCTTCTTCCTCCCAGTCAGAGCTGCTTTGGGGCTTACTGCTCAATGGACTGAAGGAAATACTTGGAGAGGTCTTTGTTGTTTATGCAAAAATCACTTGGACAGGTCCTGCTAATTTGTCTACTGGAAGCACAGTGTAGTCTTATGAGTCTCTCCTCCTTGGGGTGGGGGAAGCTTGTTCCCCATCATTCCCCACATTCCACATTTTTCTGAAGTGTACATTTTCTTTTAAGACATTCTATGACTTTCTCTTCACTTTGTGGAGAAACTGCAACCTTGAATGTTTAACAGCTCATTGGGTGATAACTGATAGGGTATTGTTTTTAGCTTAGAAAGTAGAGAGAAAGGAAGTATACACTGAACACATCAAACCTGAGGATAGAGTTTTTCAACACATTTATAAATAATTTGGGACAGAGAATTGATTACTGTGTTTTCTATTGGGCAGAGTGGGGAAGATAACAAAAATCAAAGACTTTTTCCCCCCTAGTTCATCTTAGGGTTAACCTTAATGAAATAAGTAGTGTTGCACATTCTATGGGTTTGGACAAAGGTTTAATAACATATATCCATCATTATAATGTCATTCAAAGTATATTCACTGCTTATAAAAATTGTCTTTATTCATTTCCCCCAAATCTCCTGGCAACCAATGATTTTATCATTGTTTCCATAGTTTTGCTTTTTTCCCAGAATGGCATATACTTGGAGTCTATTTTTCTTTCTCCATTCAGAGCCTTTATAAGGTCTCTCATGGTCCACACATGCATGGACCAGACAGGCTGTAGGTGGCAAGCTCCCCCGCTAAATACTGTAGCTTTTCTTCCAATATTCAGCCCCATTCCATTGGCCCTGCCCAGCAGCCACATGGAGGCGCAGGGGATGTGTTGGGTGTTTGTTCTCAGGAAGGCTGCAAGTTTTGTGTCCCTTGTCACCATGAACCTAGATTTATGTCAGGTGAAAGACATTTTAAGTGAAAAAGAAAAATGACATGGTTAAAGAGGATGGATTTAAATAGGGATGGGGCAAGGAAGTGGATGTAGAGATCAATTCCCTTGATCTTTTCCCATATTTCAACCCTCACTAAACTCAGACAATAGGAGGAGGGAAGGGCTGGCGAGGCCCACATGTCAAGTCCAGCGTCCATTTTTCATTCCTGCCTGTTTCCCCCTGTCCATTCACATCTCTTAGTCTCTTTTTCAAAGTTATTTTCTAATAATGTGGCCTCTCATTCATTCTCTTTCTCAAATTTTTTTATGGCACCACCATTGATAGAAATTGGACATCTTAACCATATTATGTCTTCCAACCCATCAATATAGATGTTTTCCCATTTGTTTCTGTCTTTAAAAATTCTTTCAGCAATGTCTTTTCCTGATTGTCAACTGTTATTGTAGGTGACTGTTGCATGTTCGTGTTATAGTTTTTCTTGAGTGGTAGGTGACTTTGGACTTGACGGTGGTGCCCTTCATTGAGACATAGGATTCAGAAGAGACTCAATATGTAGAGCATGGGGGAAGCCATGATCCCAGTGCTGGCTCTGTTGAGTTTTAAATACTAGTATAGCATCTACAACATTTACTTAGATGCAGAGATTTGGAGTTAGACATTAACGATGGATAGAATCAGAAGAATGAGTGAAGATGCTTAGGGAATGTATATACAGGGAGGGAGAAGAAAATCAGTTCTTTCTTCCCATTTTCTCCAATAAAATGCTGTGTAAGTGAGACAGTATTTCCAACTTATTAACCCTACTTCTACTTTGAGTGCACGATACAACAGCCAACAGGAAAGCGGAAAACATTAAAAGGAGGATTTGGACAAACAGAACTAAGTGTCAAGGAAGCGAGAGCATGGATACCTGCTTACTGCTTCCTTTCAGCTGTCTGAAGACTGTGTATTATATAGTAACAATGATGCTTTATCCAGTAAGATCTCCCTCCAGGGGCTTGTAAGTCATGTGATTCTTTTCTCATTCCCCTGATAGAAATAACTTCGGTCCTAAAAGCTTAGGGAGGAAGGGACCGCTCCATTTCTCCTTTTTCTTGTCCAGCAGAACCAATCTCCTCCAAATGCCATGTAAGACATTTAAAAGTGGCACAGATTCTCTTTAGTCTAGAATGATTTGAATGTGATTTGGCATTGGAGGGGACTGGACTGGATGGACATAAAGTTCTGTCATTTAATCTGTGAAGTGAGATGACAGTAAAGAGTGAGTCCCGTCAGCGTCCCCCAGCAACTTAGTTCCTAAGTATTTCTTGGTTTAATTTACAACCCTTTTCCATTATTTTCTTATAGTTTATATGCGAGGGGATGAAAGATATGTGGTTAAGGAATATTAAATGTTGTGTTTAACTGTTATTAGAATGTAACTTCCATGAGGGCAGGGACCTTGCCTGTTTTGTTCACAACTTCACCTGCAGTGCTGAGAAAAGTGAGTGTGTAGCATGTAGGGTCACTCACTAGAGAGTTATTGAAGTAATTTTTATGGTCAGACCATGTACTAGATATGTATTCATTTTTGGTGTGGAAAATATGTTAACTGTGACCATGTGACTTTGCATTAAACACAGTTACGAACAGATTTTAATAATTTATTTTATAGTTGCTTTGATGCCTTTTCCTAATGTCTTATTTTACATTTGATCTTGGGTTTGCCGTTGGATACTGCTATCAGATGTGAAAATGTAGCAATGTCTTTTTGGCAAGTTTAATTTAGACCTTACATTCAATGTTACTTGTCTAGTCTACAAAGAGACCTTGATAATTGACAATTGTATTCAGGTCCTGAAAGAACTCAGTGAGCTGGCAATTAGGGGTGCCTTCTAGCTGTCACTTTGATTTTGTTGGGATTGTACTTCAATGCTTTGCCTAGGAGCACTAGGAGAGAGACAGTTTTCCTTTGCAGGCTCCCTGTAGAAAAACGTCACCAGCTTGGGGAAAAAAAAAAGGCACCTACTGACTTACTTATATCTGGAATTAATGCAATCAGTAACATCTAAAGAAGGTAGATAAAGTATGTTTTCATTTCAATGAGATCAAAATTTTAAAAACTTTTGAGCTGCTAATCCTACTTCCTTCTTTCTGTTACTTTTCCCTCTTTTCTTCAATGCAATGTATGCATCAAAGCTACATCTCTGACATGACCAGAACAATTGGAGGCTAGGTGAAAATGCGCTGCATAATGATTGAACACCATGACTTCACTGAACAGCACAGATCTAAGATGGGGTTCACAGTAGTGACTGCCCCATCCTGGTCACCAGCACTCCAGGAAGTGGAATGAAAGGCATCAGCTTGAATTATCCTGAGGCTCCTCAGCAGCTGTGAAACTTGTTGTAGTCTTTAATGAGATTTAAAAACCCCTAAAGAAAGTCAGGTCCCGGAAAATGGGGAGGACGGGACTGTTTTCTCTGTAGTGAAGACCAGTTTCCATTTATCCTGTCATGGTTTTTGGAAATGACTTTGCATTGACAACTGAGACTATTGGAATGAGGGGGTCTGGAGGAGTGGGAAAATGTCTGAGGATTAGGTGCCCTGGCTTGCTAATTAGGTTAAATTTAGACAGTGTGACATGTTTGTAAATGAAATACTGTGACTGTAGAAGAGGCATCTATGAATCCCATAGCAAAAGCAGAAAGAAAGCAAAATCAAAACAAGGTATATTGGGGAACTCACAGTTGTTTAAATCAACGTCAGGCTATTTTGGCCTTCTATGTTATGGAAATTGGAAGTTAAATTGAGGATATCACCAGAGTGGAAGAAAATACTAACTTGAAAAATATCTTAGCCTGTCCATCATGGAAAGTGATCTTTTAGAAAATTAGCTTCTTAGACTGGGTGGACAATCTCTCACCATATTTTAAAATGGTCAGTTTTAAGCCAGGATATCCAAAGAGGAAGCTTGCTCTGTGGTCTTTACTTTCTGTCCTTCTAAAGTTCAGTTCTGAGGTTCAGGAAATCTTAAGATCTTACTGACTTGGCATGCCACTGAGAATACTTTGAAAAAAGAGGGAGAGATGAAATTAGGGTAGATTCTGTTAATATAAGATCTATTCCCAGAGACAGAAGGCTGCATGCCTCTCCCTTATATAACTAAAATTCCGTGTGGCAGTTGGGAGGCAAAATCTTTACCTAACCATCTACCTAATGAAAAGTCAGAGTTTGCATAGACTGTGGTAGGAGTCTTGGGTAATGAAGGCTCTGGGTGTAAGGCAGTGGAACAGGGCAGTTAGGAGCTCAGGCTCTGGAACCATTCTGCTTGGATTGGGGTCCCCACTGGGGATTCTTGGGCCCTAAGCAAGTTACTTAGTGTGCGTTTGGATTTTCTCGGACATAGACTCTGAGATGAGTTTAGTATGTGTGTGTGTGTGTGCATGCTAATTCGCTTCAGTTCTGTCCAACTCTTTGTGACCCCACGGGCTGTAGCCCACCAGGCTCCTCTGTCCATGGAATTCTCCAGGCAAGAATACTGGAGGGAGGTGCCATTCCCTTCTCCAGGGGATCCTCCCAACCCAGGGATCAAACCGTCATCTCTTGTGGCTCATGCATTGCAGGCAGATTCTTTACTGCTGAGCCACCAGTGAAGCCTGAGTTTAGCGTACAAGTTTTCTATTCTGGTGCGTTATTGGCCTAACACATGAAAGAATAAGGCAATAGAAGCAGGACATAGCAGAGGGACAAGTTGGGCAGCCACGAAGTGAAGCTCTGGAGCCTTAAGCAGGGCAGAGATACACTCGCAGGGGTCAGTCACTGGAGGTGGGTCACCCTGAGGGGGACGGACTCGAGTAAGGCAGTTCTGTTGCTGAGGCATCCTTGAGGGGCTGTGAGTGGGCATCTCTCTGCCAGCAGCTGGGGTAACAGGCCTTCGGGAGGGGTGACCTGGGTGGCATCATTGTCCAGGATATTCAGCTTCTCTGGACCTCTCTTTCCTAAGAATATTTAAGAATTAAATGAGGTGATACCTGTAAAGTGTTTAAAACTGTACTCATCATGGAGTGTATACTTGATTATTGCTGTGTACCAGGCAGAGATTAAATAATGAGCCCAGGGTCTACCAGGTGGTAACATGAGAAAGACCTCCCTGGCCATAGGTGGCTGGATTTGCCTTACTTCCTACTGGACAACAGTGCTTCCCTGGTCCCTTTTCTTTCCCTTTCCTTTCCTGCTACAGAACTCTCTTCTCTTGAGGCAGGAGATAGATGGGTTCCAGGTTAGACATTTACAACAGGCCTCCTGTGTGCATTTCCTGAGATAGGAGATAGGTGGGCTCCAGCCTCCTATTTGCCCTCTGAAATGGAAGTAACAACAGAAACAGTAAATACGCAGTGTTTGCCTCTTATAAACAATTTGAGATAATTGTCATGGGAAGGATAAAGAGGGGCAAGTGGCCTGCAGGGCCTCGAACTGACACTAGCCCATCCCAAATTTGCATGCCCTAGATGACAGTTTGTAGAGAACAGGGCACACAATCACAAACAAATGTAAACTCCTGATATAACGTCTCCAGCAGTCTCTGAGCAGTAGTGTTCCCAGGGCCTTCCTCCCCCTTCTGTGCACTTAGGAGCTTACTGAAACCCTGCTGTTTTTGCTTTGAATTGAGCCATCTGGCCTTAGTCTGAGAATCCCAAAGCAGTCCATCCACGGTCCCTAAAAAAGCCATGTGCTCTCTGCCTGCACCCTGTCTTGACTTCCCTATGGGCACCTCCAGGTCTGTGCTGTGTACCTTCTCCAGAACCTTTGAGTGATAAACTTCTCTATTCTGGTTTCCTTGTGATCTTTAGTTGAACAATGGCTCATCATTTGACACTCTAGGGCTCTGCTTAATACATGTTAATTTAACAAAGTCACAGCAATGTGGCCTGGGGATGAAGATGAGAATATGAACCAGGGAGGTAAGAGGGGTGGTTTTTTATAGATCACTGGAAGGCTTTCAGTCTAAGATGTTCTTCACACTGCCAGTGGCAACAGATACAGTTAATAATGAAAAGGGCTTCCACATCAGAGAGGAAAGTCAACTGCTGCCCAGCCCCTCCACTTTACCTCAACTATTTGTTTACCATCTACTACAGAGAAGGCAATAGCAACCCACTCCAGTACTCTTGCCTGGAAAATCCCATGGACGGAGGAGCCTGGTAGGCTACAGTCCATGGGGTCGCTGAGGGTCGGACACGACTGAGAGACTTCACTTTCACTTTTCACTTCCATGCATTGGAGAAGGAAATGGCAACCCACTACAGTGTTCTTGCCTGGAGAATCCCAGGGACGGAGGAGCCTGGTGGGCTGCTGTCTATGGGGTTGCACAGAGTCAGACATGACTGAAGTGACTTAGCAGCAGGCATAGCAGAAGAACTTGGTGCTTGTCCATCTATTTATTACCAGTAAATTTATTACTATTTATTACTAGTAGTAATAAATAAGATCAGGACGAGAATTTCCCCTCCCCCCATGAAGAGAAGACAGCCAAGTCCTGCCTGCCTTCTGCTGCACACGGTGGGGTATCACTCCAGGACTTTGTTCCATATGTGCAAGCTTCCCTATCCATTAAAACGCTGTTTTCTCTGTTGCTGATTCCTAGCTCTTTCTTAGGTCTTGAAGCTGGGTAAGTATAGGCCTCATAGACCTGTGGGGTGCAACCTAACAATTGGCAGAACCAGCCAAGAGACCAAGGAAACTCCTGTGAGAGCTGAGATGTCAGGAAATATAGGACTGGAATGGAAAGTTGCAGGTACTGTGCACTAGCATGTAGGACTTAAGAGTTGCAGGTATAAGTCCTGGCTGGACAGCTGACATGAGGGCCCCAAAACTTCCAGGTGTGACTCTGAAAGATGTTGTGGAGGGAGGACGGAATCCTGGGGTAGGTGGCTGTCTGCTGTTATGTGGGGCCTTGTGGGGGCTCTCCTGGTTTAATGGGAGCTGTCAAGAGATCTGGAGGACAATGGCCTCTAATGCCTCTGGTATTGTATCAAAGTGAGCTTTTTATAATTGGTTAAGCTAGCTTTCTAGAAGGAATTGGTACTTCTATTATGCCTTTGAGATGTAAATGATCTACGTGACCTCTCTGAAACTTTAATCTTCTGTGATCTCTAAGAATAAAGGAGATAAAAGAGATTTTAGGTAAACTCTTTAGAAATAATTGTTTGGGGGAACGTCTATCTAAAATAGTCTCTTTGGATTTTGGTAACTTGAAACTAAAGTTGAAAGAAGAGAATTCATGGGTCATTTTAAATAGGATAAAATATTGGAACATTAATTGCTGAGTGGGTCTCAATTTGCCTTCCTTTGGCTGAAGATTGAAGCATTAATTTTTCCAGTCAGGAAATCACAATAACTTTCTTCTTGGTTTTTGCCAAATATTAGGATTTTCAAGGGTTAAGTTTATAAACAGTCATAATTCTTGTCACCAGATTTCTTTATTGATTACATTGTGAGCAGGTGTGATCAGGTGTATCTTACTCTTGATACTCTTTGGCTACTGCTGTCTGTATTGCATTTATGGTATCTGGTTGCAGTCCCCCTCTACACACCTGACCCCAGGGAATTGGAGAAGAGAGGAGGACCAAGATTTTAAGGGTCATGCAGGGTACATTGGGGTAGAGTGTATGGTCATGCCACTCAAGATGGTTGTTCTCTTGTTTTCTCTACATATTCTGCCCTTCAAATGCCTGTTTCACTTATACCATTTGCATTTGACTGACCTTCCTAAGTACTTGCCCCAGGCCCCAGCTGATGATTGTTTTAATCAACAAGGGCATAAAGGGCATGCCCCTTAGCTGGTTTCCCTGGTAACTAATGAGGCAAAACCTGACTTCAATTCTCTTGGTAATCTCCCCTTCCCCTGGAGTGAAGACAGCCACCAAGTCCTGCCCGCTGTCTGCTGCACACTGTGGGGTGTCACTCCAGGACCCTGCTTCAGACAGGTAAGCTCCTCCATCCATTAAACCACTGATGTTTCTGGGGAAAAAAAAGAAAGGTCAAAATGTGGCAGTGAGAGACAGAGTAGTCTGCCACAGTGGTTTGCAATTTGGCCAAATCCCACTTATTTTAGATGAGTGGTGAAACACAAGGTCAAACCTTAAGGTTCCTTATTCTTTTGGGAGCTCTAGATATTTATTTCAAATGCTCATTCTGATTGTGTTTGAAGATTTGGCCAAAGTGCTTATCATTGAATTTAAAAAGCCATTGACTGAATGCCTACTGGGTTCATGGTGTAGGAACTTAGTTATTATATAGTTTAACTTCATAATAATCATTTGAGGTAGATGTTACTATCTTGGTTTGATAGATAAGATAGATGTTGCTGGAATTTGAACTTAAATCTTCCATAAAAGATTTCTTAAAAGTTACACAGATTTAATGAGGTCATATCATGTAGTATTAGCACACTACTATTTTTATGCATTTTAGAAACGCAGAAAATCATCATGAAGAAAATAAAAATCACCCATAATATCACAACTCAGTAATAACCACTATTTAAATTTTGGAATATTTTCATCCAGTTTTATTGCATAATGTTTACTTTATCCCACAAAAGTGAACTTTTGCATTCTATATTATTTAAAAACTTCTCTTAGATATGTTATGAAGAGTTTTTCCCATATTAATAGTTTTATAAAACTTGATTTCTTTTTCTTAAACGGCTCATTTAAATTATCTGCATTGCTGTGCTTTATTTAAAAAAAAATGTATTTGGCTGCACTGGGTCTTTTTAGTTGTGGCACATGAGATCTTTCATTGCGACCTGTGAATACTTAGTTTTGGCATGTGGGATCTAGTTCCCTGACCAGGGATCAAACCCAGGGCTCCTGCATTGGGAGTGCAGAGTCTTAGCTACTGGACCATCAGGGAAGTCCCCCAAACTTGATTTTAAATAGCCACATTTCATCAGTGGATGAAGAAAGCCCTTATTATTTAAATATGTTTCCCATTTTACCTTATTTTAAACAATGATGCCACAAACATCTTTGTATGTAATTCTTTTGCATGTCTCTATTTCCTTAGAGTAGACTTGAGAGGAGTAATTCCTGTGTAAGATGTTATTCCAGTTATCTGTTACCATGTAACAAACCAACTATCATTTTATTATGCTCTTGAATGCTGTCAGAAATTCAGAGAGGACACAGTAGGGGTGGTGGTTTTCTGCTCTGTGAGATCTGGGATCTCAGCTGGGAGACTCAGAGGCTGGGCTCCGCTAGGACTGCTGAATATGGTTCCTACATGTGCACTCCAGGCTGGTGATATTCGTCTAGTACTTTTATGATGGCTCAGGGCTCCAAGAATATGTCAGTGGCACAGGGCAGGTATATATGGGCTTTATGAACTAGCCTGGAAGGTTACTTGGTGTCATTTTTGCTGGCTGAAGCAGTCACAATCCCGCCCCACTTCAGAGAGGAGAGAATGTAGACTCCCTACCTCTCAATGGAGGGAGTGTCAAAGAATTTACAGCTGTGTTTTAAAACTACAAGAGAAGATATAAACCACTTGCAAGATTTTGACACATACTATCAGGCTGCCCCTCAGAAATGTTGAATAAATCAACACTTTTTCCCTCTAGTGGCTGATAGTACACTCTTACCTACTCTGGATATTACACTTTTAACAGATATTTTTCAATTTGATAGGCAAAAGCTAACATATCATGTTGCTGTAATTTTCAAATATCTGAATACTAGTGAGATTTTATATGTGTGTTTTTCAGTCAGTTGTCAAAATTTTATGTAAATTTTCTATTTTTTGCTTCACTTTTCTGTTGGAGTAGTCATCTTTTTCCTCATTAATTGGTAGGTGTTGCTTATGTCTTAAGACTAAATCAAGGTGTTCTAATTCTACTTTGAGTTCTTTCACCACCATCCCTTAGCAACACTAATCAATAAACATTTTTAGTACTATGTGTAAAGGCACTGTTTACTTGTAATTCAGATTTTGCCTCTTTCAAGCTATGTGACTTGAACAATTAAGACTGGACCCTGGTATCCTCTCCTGTAATATTGGGATAATAATATTCCTATCTCATTGGTTATTGTGAGAATTCATTACTGTCCATGTAAATGCTTAGAAGAAGCCTTGTTACATGCTAAGTGTTCAGTAAAGGTAAGTGGTTACTCTTAGTATTACTGTCACCATAATGATTAAATATTAATTTAATCATTAATCATAATCTTAATGATATTAAGATATTTGTGAGTATTCTACTGATTATATCTATCATCCAATTTGTAAGTGTGTAACTGAGGATCTCTAGTCATGTCAAAGCTATTTAGGTTTTGAATTCAAAAGAGTCAGGGTTAATCGAGAAAGATTTTGTCTTTTCTTATTATTTTAAACTTGATTCTCAAGTTTCCCAAAGGAGGAAAATCACTAACAATACAGGATGGCCTTTGGAGCAGGGTTGTGGGGCATCCTAGTTAATGGGTAAGATGCTTGGAAATAATCACCACTCTTGATTACCATGCAATCCAATGTAATTAGAAAAATGGGGTAGGGGGGGGGGACATGCAATTGTTTGTGAAACTCCTGAGACAAAAACTAAATTTGATGACATTTCCTCTGCCTCTTTCATTTGTCTTTCAATTCCATCAGACCAACTGACCTCAGAAATGAGCATTGTGGAGTGCCCTGTAGAGTGGCATTGATGAAAGAAAAAAATAAAACCCTTTTCTATAGAAGGATAAATCCCAAAGGACTCTCATTGCTTCAAATCAGGAGAGGCTATGGAAAGAAGAAGCGAGGGCCTGGGCCTGAATGACCATAGGCAGGGCCCAGTCTCCAGGCTCTCCTTACCTCCAAGTCTGTGCCTTCCTCCCCTGCCCAGCACATCCTCCTCATGTTCTTTCCTTTTGGAGCCTCAAGAGGGTGTTGGAGTGCCACGCGTTGGTGGATGGGAGATGGGGGATGGGGAGGATGTACCACCCCAGGGCACTGAACATTTGTTGTTTCCAAAGAGGGCTTCTCTGGCTTCAGCCCAGCTGTCCCTGTGTGATAACCACCATGGCTAATACTCCAGTGATGAGCCTCTTTGGGTCTCTGCCTCACCGCCTCTGATCACTGTGAAATATGAGTTAGGGGAGTTTTCTGTAACAAATGCCTGCTTGACTGAGCCCCTGTTCAGGCGTCTGGTGTCAGCACTTGTCCCAGACAGCCGCTTCAGCCGTTCCAGCCAGACAGTGACAGATTCAGCCTCCTGCTTAGGCTGTCAGGGGAGTCCACCCCTCAGGCTTGGGCTTGTCACAGGAGCGCCTGGCTGAATCCTGCCAGGGCTCTGGGCTGCACCTGTGCTTCCAAATGTCAGTGGGCATGAGAGCCAGCATCTTTTCACCACCCTTGCTGTCAAGGTCAACTGGCCTGATGGGGGAGGGGACCTCCGGAACTGAGATAGACCTGCCTGTCTGCTTCTGCATCATCAGGCAGACCTTTTAACACCAACGGCCCAGGACTTGCCAAAGAAAGCATTTGAGGGTATCTTGGGTAAATTAAAATAATTTAATTGATTGACTGGAGATAATTAGTCAGGCAAGTTTACTTCTTTGAAACACATTTTCCAAGTTCTGTTTAACATTATCTGGTGAGTCTTGGTTGATATGGAGGGAAGAACAAAGTTAGTCATAGGTAGTAAGAAGGAAAGGGTTCACATTAGTGGCCACTCTTGAGATTCTGCCAGGGTTGGCCATATGGTGATCATAATGATGATTTATAAATCAGAAATTGCAATCTGATGGCCCTTGGATTGAATTTGGCACAAAGGATTTTTGTTTGGCCTGTATTGTTCATTTGTTTTTCATAGCACTTGATGCTAATATTTAGAATCAGAATAGTTTACATACAAATGTGATTTCAGGCTTTTAAAAAACCAAGCTCTGGCAACACTGGGCTTCTGTTCTTATATACGGAGAGCTGAAAAGTAAATCATTTGTTGCCTCTGCTCACTTTATTGGTTTATTTTATTTTATTTTATCTCTGCTCACTTTAGAAAATGCATGGACTCTTCAGTTTGTCAGTCTGCCTCTTTCCCAACCTGCTTCTCTTATTTCCATTATATGGATGATCCCTATGCTTGTGTCGGTGATCATTGGTATAAGTGCTGAGTTTCAATTCTATACTTAATTAACTCTGTCTAATAAGATTTATCTCCCCCACTGAGATGATATGTGATGAGACATTGCTTGAACTATCATGATTTAAATGCAATGAATAATAAGGACAAAAAAAGTGGTTTTATTGATATCTTAAGACTGTAGTTCACCATTGCTAGACCTTAGCTCTTAACTTTAGCTCTTGACATATGTTCCATAAATGATAAACTTTGGGACAAGTTTGGTGTTTCTACTGAAAGGGAAAGAGAAATGCAGTAACAAAACTATTATATCATCTCATTTTTAATCTTAATGAAAGTGCTTCCAAGTTAGTGAAATGGTCTTCTTTCCATGAACAAGGATATGGTGTCAGAGTTAAGAACCTTTCTCAATGCTTTGAAGCTGGAAATTAAGGGAACTTGGACTTATATTTATGCAAAAGTACTTATTCTCCTCTACAAGAAATTGTCCAACCCAATGGAATTCTGTGGCATCTATTTAGGCTAAAATTCAAATATTGCTGAAGAGATAATGTATACTAGCTTTACCAAATAGGCTGCATTTGGACTTTAGAAGCTTGTGTTTAAGAGCCTCGTTTTAAAAAAATGAAAATACCTTATTCATGCTGAGGATTTTTTCCTTAATTTCTTTTGACTCACATGATATGCAGATCAAAATGGTGCTTTACTTTTTCATTTTTATAATGAAAAATTAGAGCAAACACAGAAGAGTATTTGCTATGTGTTTATACTGATTACCTTATTTAACACTATCAACACTCAAACAAGATACTTAAAATATTATCCCTGTTTTATAGATGAGAAGACTGAGGCACAGAGAGAGATTGCTGAGAGACTTGAGTAAATGACTTGCTAAACCATTGTGTATGTTGGGGTCAGAATCAATGCATCTTAGGTTTCTACCTTTCTAACCCTTGATGAATACAAGCTAAAATATTGGACATGCTATAACCATTGTCTTTCTATCATCTACAGAGCTATGCCAATTAGCTTTCTCCTGTTCTCCAAGGGTAAGTTTGCAAAAGCCCCTTGAGGGTTTGTTTGCCCAAATAGAAATCTTGAAAGTGCTTCCATAAATGATGCTTAGAAGGTCATTAGCAGTTCTGGTAGCTTTAAATAAATTGTTTTTTGAAATGATTGCTTTGGGATGGATCTCTTATGGTTAAGTGTTATATTGTGGGAATTGTCTGAATTTTCAAATACAATGAATTTTATTGATCATAAGAAGAAAATGTTTTGGATGATAATAATTCCACTGTTCTAAGTTTGCTGTTTGAAGTCTGCATAGATTGGGTTAGTTTAAATGTTTGAAGTATTTGAATTGAATGCATTTAGGGTATAGGAAAGTGATTAGGTCCTCTCTGTCCCTGTATTGCCCAGCTTGAAGTGGAGAAGTTAACCTGGAATGTGTCTGAGGGTCTAGCTCCTGGTGACTGCCTTTGAAGAATTTCTTGCAGCCATTTGCTCTTAAGGCACTTGGAGGCTGGTCTATGTCTTTTGGAACTTCCCAAGTGGCTCAGTGGTAAAGAATCTGCCTGCCAATGTAGGAGATGTGGGTTGGGAAGGCCCCCTGGAGGAGGAAATGGCAACCCACTTCAGCATTCTTGCCTGGGAAACCCCATGAACAGAGGAACCTGGCAGAGGATAGTTCATGGAGTCAGAGAGTTGGACATGACTGAGCACACACGCACTGTGTCTTTTGGGGCCCAGAACCCAGAACTCTAACTATCTGCTGTCCAGAGAACACATGAGAAACAGTTTTGTCAGCCTGCTTTTCCTATTATTCCTTCCCACATTCCTGGGCTAAGCTGGGATCTGAGCAGTGTCCATAAAGCTTGTATGCAGAGAACCACACAACTGGCTACTGTGCATTCCCTTGTTGTGACCAAACTCTTTTTGTTTGGGGGAGTAAGCAGGTAGAAAATGACCTGAGCCTTTCATGATAAAGACATTATGAAACCTCTCACTGCAGATTTAAATGGTAGCCATCTGACATAATCTCCTACCCTCTCTAGAGATAGAATGGATTTAAATAATCAGTAAAGCTATGCTTGCACAGGTTTTGTCTGCTGGTTCAGTAGAATCAGGGCTGAACCTAGTAGTTTTTTGTGCTGTTACATGCTGTGTTTACTTGTGAGCTACTTTCCCCCAAAATATCCTATGACTCCATATTCCCAGGTTAATTTCAGGCTTTTTCTAGTTGCTTTCCTTCTATAAGCCCCAGGATGATTTTGTTTAAAAACCACCTATATCTTTAGCTGTCACTTAAAAGCTGTTGACTCCTAAAGAAAACAACTTCAGAACTTTTCTTTCCCCAAGCTGGGGTCCTGTATTGCCTGCTGCTCATGGAACTCATCCATGTAGATATTCCACTGGCTTCTCAAAAGCAACAGGCTTTAAACTAAGTTCATTATCTTCCTCACTATCGTCTCTGCTCCTCTTTCTGTATTTTTTACTTGTGTTCAGTGTGTATCAAACATCATTATGCATAAATTCTGACTCATTAAATGTAGGATGGTATGAGGAATCGACACTGTTTGCAAATACCTCTTGTGGTTCTGAGGTTTGTGGTCCACATACAGCACTGAGAAAAGCAGCTTAGTGAATGCCTCTCTTTCCACCTCATCACATGAACTAGAAACCTTGGAATCATCCTAGACTCATCTCTTCTGCTCAACTCACAGCGCAAATGGCTGCTATGTCCTATCAATTCCATTTCCTCCATGTGTTTTAAGTCAGCCCCTTTCTCTCCGTTCCCACTGCTGCCTGCTTTATTCTATCCTAGATCATCCCAACCGAATCTTTCTTCTTGTGTCGCTCTTGTCTCCATTAATTCACTTTCTCCAATGCCATGAGGGTGATCATTCCAAAAGGCAAATATTGTATTGCTACTGCCCTTCTCAAAAGTTTTCAGTGACTTTTTATTCTAAAGGTAAATTTTTAACATGGCATATAAATTCTTTCATGATCAGGCCCTGGCATATGCATTCAACTTTATCTCTCTGTCAGTCTCTTCTTTCAACCTATATTCCAAATATATTAAGCCACTTGTAAGCCTGAATATTTTTTTTGTTTATATAGTATCCTCCATGCTACTATGACAGATAGTCTTTGTGCTTCAAACACCCTTCCTTTTCTTTGGCTGGCCCAATTTTACTCTGTCATCTGGTGAATCAAGTCAAGCATTTCCAATCTGGGGAAGACTTCCATGACTTTGGCAGATTGACTTAAATATGTCTCTGGTTAAATTTCTTTAGAACTCTGTGTCTATAGATCGCAGAGCATTTCTTGCTGAGTGTGGTGTCTACTGGTTTACTTCTTTAAAACTAGAATGTGACTTTATTGAGAACCTTGATTTTATCTTCAATTTCTTTGTGTCCAATATCTATCCAGGTGCCTGGCATTTAGTAGAGATGGAAGAGATACTTGAGAATGAATAAATGGCCAAATATTTTTAAACACTGGTAAGACTGTAGTCACATTGATACACAGTGTGTTGAGAAATGTCCTTTCATCATGGCCTTTGCAACACAAGTGACTCTCTTGCATTAGCAATGGAAGGTTTCCATTAGTTTCATTTTGGTTCCTCCCAGGGTCCAAAGGGATATGTGAAGATCAACGTATTACTTTGTAACCCTTCCCAAAGTTGCTTTTGCCATATCTATGTTCTTAGAATACACAGAAGAAGCTGGTGTTCCATTGCTAAAATAAAAATCCAAGCAGAGTCTCCAAGTTGATTTTAAGATGTGTATTTCAAGCCTAATTTGTACCAAATCAAATGGAAATTTCAGGGAGGCTGCTTTCAGTTCAATATAGCAGTTGGATATTCCAGAGCAAGAGGGTGGGCAACTTCTTGTTACTGGAATTCACATAGAAGCCAGCTATTGTAAAAGTGATTCCTCCTTTTGGATGGAAGTGTGGGGTCAATGGCAACTTGCTTATCCAAACATTGTGTTCTCTTGTTTCTTATTAAGTATAATCCACATTTGACAGGGTTTACTGAGCAACTATAATGACCCTGGAATTGTGTCACAGGCTTTGTATACAAAGATGAGCAGGTCACTGTCCCTGTCATAGAAGAGACCAGTATCTAAACAAAAAAACCTACTCTTAGAAGGCCCTTGCTGATAATTTCTCAAAGTCCTCTTTCACATCAAACAAATAAGAACAGAGTTGGAAGGCAGGATGAAAGAAACTTCTGTTTTCTGTTTTCTGTGAGGAAAAAAATTTTCTTAAGGAATGCTGAGATGCAGTGTTTTAAGTGAGAATGTACCAGCGCTCTGGAAGACACCTCATTTTGTTTTCTTAAAAAAAGAGCATTTTAGAGAGTAGGTATGTTTGTTTGATATAATAAAGGTTACCCTAGAAAAATTTGTGTTCACAGAACTAATGTGACTTCTGCCCAACTAGGGTCTGTGGATAGAGGGCAGGGTGGAAAAACTGACGCATGCAGAACTAGACCAGGAAGGGCTAGGGAGTGGGCTCAGGGTCTTTTTGAGAGAAACCCCAGCAGAAAGATGTGATCAAGTAAAGTACTAAGTAGGATCTAGTAGGGGTATCTTTGGTTATTTGAAAATTGCATTATCTGCAACTGAATCCTATTTCAGATTTTAAAAGTATGTCACTCCTCAGGTTTAAAAATCATTTGTATGAAAGAATGTGAAATAGTAACTTTAAATAAAGGGGAAGGAAGTAGAACAACTGATTATTTTTCTTAGCCTCATATAAAACTTATTTGATTATTTATGATTTTTTCCCTCAGAGAGCAATAATTCTATTGTTTTCACCATAAAACACATATATGTCACTGATGAGTTGGCTGCAGATTCTTTCTCTAAATAGAGTATTCCTTGAATATGACATTAGCCATTCAAACATCTGGCGTTCATGGGATATTTTTGGAGGCAGAGTTGCTGTTTCTTCCTACGCTAAGAAGCAGGACACATCTAAGTTTTCCAGCATCACTGTCTCCTGAGGCAAGCTGTTTTTTGAGTTACCGTGGGCGATTAGATGATGGAAGGCAAGAACCTTTCAGGCCTTGAAGTAGGCCTAGAGGAACAAACTGTGCGACTGCCCCTCAGCCAGCAGCCAGGAGAGCTTCTATCAGGGGGTGGAACTTTTAGAACTTAGAAAAGCCTCAGAGAGATAATTTGAACAGGTGAACTTATACTTTTTCAAAATTTATGAAAATTTTAACTCTCATTTTCATTAATACCAGAAGCCAGGAGCTGGGTTCAGTAGGACTTTGGATAACTTTATTAAGGTCAATCACTCTGAACTTCCTACTGACCGGAAAGAGTAAAGTAACATCCCTCCTTCTTGGAGGGACCACACCCTCAACCAGCTAGTGCTAAACGATCAGGGACTCCTGATTATTCCCCCTCGGTTCAGTACTAGCAGCCAGCTAACTTCCCTGTGCTCATGTGTCTGCAGCATGAAAAGTAGCTGGAAGTTGAATTCAGCTTCCAGATGGAATATTTGTAAAATCCAGTCACTTAATTTCACCAAATGCTGCAATTTGAATTATAATATACTGTTAAAATAAATCTCCATAGGAAGCAAATGTGATGATTATAGTATCATCATATATCAATTTGTCATAAATTACTCAGTAAATCACCTATAGAACTTAGAGAGGCAAACCCTAGGTTTGTCTTGTTGCACTTTATTATACTAAACCATAAAGGGGTTTTGGGGGTACTACAATGGCATAGTTAGTCTGGATGTCCATGCCCATCCTTTCAACACAGAATAAGAATAATTAAAGAACAGTGTGTGTGGGTCTCTACATAATATGATAAGCCCCATGTATGTGCATGTGTTATCAGTCCTGTCTGACTTTTTTCGACCCTGTGGACTGTAGCCTGCCAGGCTCCTCTGTCCATGGAACTTTCCAGGCAAGAATATTGGAGTGGGATGCAATTGCCTTCTCCAGGGTATCTTCCTGACCCAGGGATCAAACCTGCGTCTCCTACATTGGCAGATGGATTCTTTACCACTCTGCCACCCTACAGAATAGGTTAAAGATGGGGTTTCCTTTAACCTACAATTGTACTATTGAATTTTAGTTTGAATTGAGGCTAGAGTCTTAAGGATCTCAATCTCCAAAGAAGAAATTATACCCTTTAGAGTGAATTCTTGATTTTTTTTTTTTTTTTTTTTGCTGTTCATGAGCTTTTGTGGGGAATTTAGGAAACTAGGTTTTATTCAGGTTGGGACACTGATTGTCAACCAGGAAATCACTTAAGTTCTGTGTGCACCGTTCCCTTATCTTTAAAGGAGAGGAAGTTGAATTGGATGCTTTATTTATTTTTGATCCAAAGTTATAAAGAAGTCCTTTCTCACTTTGATACTGATTCACTTTCCTGTCATTCATTCATTCAATAGATATTTAGAGTATGTACTTAAGTTTTAAGTACTATGCTA
Organism: Muntiacus reevesi; assembly: GCF_963930625.1. Taxonomy (NCBI): domain Eukaryota; kingdom Metazoa; phylum Chordata; class Mammalia; order Artiodactyla; family Cervidae; genus Muntiacus; species Muntiacus reevesi. The sequence continues at coordinate 213,081,465 of NC_089249.1, forward strand.
GGTTAAGGGATACCCCATATTGGTCAATAGCATAGCCTTGCTTCCAAGCAGCCCAACATATATTACGTATGTGGAGAGTAGGGGTGATAGATGAACCAATAACAAGTATACAATGTAATGCATAATAATGAAGTATTGGGTGCCTTGGAAATGCAAAGGTTGGTTAACTCACTTAGTCTTTGAGGTTAGAATAGATAAAGGTGGCTTCTAAGAGGTAATGACATTGAAATTCAGCCCAAAGAGTTCTGCTGAGCAAGAGGATGAGGGTTTAGAGCTGCACATTGGGTCATACTCAGAGGAAAAGCCTTTGCACCAGGATTGATAGAACAAGGGAGAAAAAAGAGAATGAAAATGTTCTTATGGGACAAGAGGGAATTGACTATGATAGGTACAGCCTGGAGAGGAAGGGGGAAATTGAACGAGACTGCTGGAAAGTGGGATGAGGGCAGGTCATGAAGTGCGTTGTTCTTCAAAATAAGGGAATTTGGATATTATTGTGAAGATTGGCAGGGAAATGGAAGCCTTTGAGGCAGTAGAGTGAAGTCATCAGCACTTTGCTTTAGAAGGATCTTTGACTGCTGTGTGGGGTTTGGCTGAGGAACACTGGACTGGATGGGAAAAACCAGTCAAAATGCTTCCATTTCTTGACAGGGTCACCAGCTGTGTAATTGGAGGAGTTTTCCAGGCTGGCGGATGTGGATCCTGCCGCTGCTGAGCTAGGAGTGAGTGATGAGAGGGCACCAGATGCTGCTGTCTAAAGTGGGGCTCCCTCTGTGAGGGCCTCAGCAGGCTAGAGAGGAGCTGCTCACCCCTTCTTCTGAGTAAGGCACAATCTCGCGTCCAGATTGGGGCTGGCAGTTGCAGACTCACCAGGAATGGAGAGAGAGAGCCAACTCCCTCACAGGCTGATAGGAAGGAACTGAAGCTCCACGGGACACCATCAGTCAGGATTTGCTCATTGCCTGACTGAGGTGTCCAAACAAGGCTATCCATATGCCCTGCAGTTTCTGTCCATGCCCTTGAATGACCTTGTCACTCTCAGCTTGTACTTTGTTGACTCACACGATACTTGGACTTGCCAAAGAGTGTGCAAAATCCTTCTGTGTTGGAAGCAGACATCTTGGTTCATGCTTCCAAAGGGCTGCAGGGCCCTGGACAAGGAACTGCCAGACACCCACGCAGAGAGTGCAGGGCTACCAAGGAAAACAGGCCTGGCTGTGTAGCTCAGGGGCCTTTGAGACTAGGTAAACAGAATAAGTGCACTACATGAGAACGCAAATATCTGGCAGCTATACCATATCCCATTCACATGTGGAGAGCAGAAAGACCAGTGAGATGGGCTGGGGTTGTGGGATGAGGGTGCTAATCTCTCTGCTCACAAAAACAACTGCTTGTGCCTCTTCTTTGCTGTGCTTTACTTTTGGGCCTCAAGCTTAACCACTTTGTCCATGCTTTAGCCTGTGTGAGGTCCATGGAAGGCCCATGCTTTCTATGACTGTGGTATCTTGGATTGCATTTTGTCTGTCACCATCATATATGACTGTATGTTTAACTTCCTCAGTGGATTGTGATTCCTTGAAAAAACCAGATGCACTTATCCATCCTGGTTTTCCTGGACACTAAGCAGGATGGATGTCTTGTACCCCTTACACACCCAATAAATGCTTCTTGGAATAAAAGGAATGATAAGACAAGTATTTAGGTTTGGTCACTCAACTATTAAGAGTTTAAGATGTAAGGGAGATCGTGTATTCAGGGTAGCTGCCATCAGTCTTGTTATTTAAATTATTGGATTCTTTTTTTTTTCCTTTCATTTATTTTTATCAGTTGGAAGCTAATTACTTTACAATATTGTAGTGGTCTTTGCCATATATTGACATGAATCAGGCATGGATTTACATGTGTTCTCCCCATCCCGATCCCCCCTCCCAATTCCCTCCCCATCCCATCCCTCTGGGTCTTCCCATTGCACCAGCCCTGAGCACTTGTCTCATGCCTCCAACCTGTCTGGTGATCTGTTTCACACTTGATAATATACATGTTTCAATGCTATTCTCTCAGATCATCCCACCCTCACCTTCTCTCACAGATTCCAAAAGTCTGTTCTGTACATCCACGTCTCTTTTTCTGTCCTGTGTATAGGGTTATCATTACCATCTTTCTAAATTCCATATATATGTGTTAATATACTATATTGGTGTTTATCTTTATGGCTTACCTCACTCTGTATAATGGGCTCCAGTTTCATCCATCTCATTAGAACTGATCCAAATGAATTCTTTTTAATAGCTGAGTAATATTTATGGTGTATATGTACCACAGCTTCCTTATCCATTTGTCTGCTGATGGGCATCTAGGTTGCTTCCATGTCCTGGCTATTATAAACAGTGCTGCGATGAACATTGGGGTGCACGTGTCTCTTTCAGATCTGGTTTCCTTGGTGTGTATGCCCAGGAGTGGGATTGCTGGGTCATATGGCAGTTCTATTTCCAGTTTTTTAAGGAATCTCCACATTGTCCTCCATAGTGGCTGTATTAGTTTGCATTCCCACCAACAATGTAAGAGGATTCTCTCTTCTCCACACCCTCTCCAGCATTTATTGTTTGCAGACTTTTGGATAGCTGCCATTCTGACTGTCATGTAATGGTACCTCATTGTGGTTTTGATTTGCATCTCTCTGATAATGAGTGATGTTGAGCATCTTTTCATGTGTTTGTTAGCCATCTGTATGTCTTCTTTGGAGAAATGTCTGTTTAGTTCTTTGGCCCATTTTTTGATTGGGTCATTTATTTTTCTGGAATTGAGCTTCAGGAGTTGCTTGTATATTTTTTAGGTTAATTCTTTGTCAGTTACTTCATTTGCTATTATTTTCTCCCATTCTGGAGGCTGTCTTTTCACCTTGCTTATAGTTTCCTTTGTTGTGCAAAAGCTTTTTAATTATGTCCCATTTGTTTATTTTTGCTTTTAATTCCAATATTCTGGGAGGTGGGTCATAGAGGATCCTTCTGTGATTTATGTCGGAGAGTTGCCTGTGTTCTCCTCTAGAAGTTTTATAGTTTCTGGTCTTACATTTAGATCTTTAATCCATTTGAGTTTATTTTTGTGTATGGTGTTAGAAGGTGTTCTAGTTTCATCCTTTTACAAGTGGTTGACCAGTTTTCCCAACACCACTTGTTAAAGAGGTTGTCTTTTTTCCATTGTATATCCTTGCCTCCTTTGTCGAAGATAAGTTGTCCATAAGTACATGGATTTATCTCTGGGCTTTCTATTCTGTTCCATTGATCTATATTTCTGTCTTTGTGCCAGTTCCATACTGTGTTGATGACTGTGACTTTGTAGTAGAGCCTGAAGTCAGACAGGTTGATTCCTCCAGTTCCATTCTTCCTTCTCAAGATTGCTTTGGCTATTCAAGGTTTTTTTGTATTTCCATACAAATTGTGAAATTATTTGTTCTAGTTCTCTGAAAAATACCATTGATAGCTTGATAGGGATTGCATTGAATTTATACATTGCTTTCAGTAGTATATTCATTTTCATAATATTGATTCTTCCAATCCACGAACACGGTATATTTCTCCATCTATTTGTGTCCTCTTTGATTTCTTTCATCAGTGTTTTATAGTTTTCTATATATAGGTCTTTTGTTTCTTTAGGTAGATATACTCCTAAGTATTTTATTCTTTTTGTTGCAATGGTGAGTGGTATTGTTTCCTTAATTTCTCTTTCTGTTTTCTCATTGTTAATGTACAGGAATGCAAGGGATTTCTGTGTGTTAATTTTATATCCTGCAAATTTACTATATTCATTGATTAGCTCTAGTAATTTTCTGGAAGAGTCTTTAGGGTTTTCTATGTAGGGGATCATGTTGTCTGCAAACAGTGAGAGTTTTACTTCTTCTTTTCCTATCTGGATTCCTTTTATTTCTTTTTCTGCTCTGATTGCTGTGGCCAACACTTCCAAAACTATGTTGAATAGTATTGGTGAGAGTGGGCACCCTTGTCTTGTTCCTGACTTTAAGGGAAATGCTTTCAATTTTTCACCATTGAGGATAATGTTTGCTGTGGATTTGTCATATATGGCTTTTATTATATTGAGACATGTTCCTTCTATTCCTGCTTTCTAGAGAGTTATTATCATAAATGGATGCTGAATTTTGTCAAAGGCTTTTTCTGTATCTATTGAGATAATCATATGGTTTTTATCTTTCAATTTGTTAATGGGGTGTATTACATTGATTGATTTGTGGATATTAAAGAATTCTTGCATTCCTGGGATAAAGCCCACTTGGTCATGATGTATGATCTTTTTAATATGTTGTTGGATTCTGTTTGCTAGAATTTTGTTGAGGATTTTTGCATCTATGTTCATCAGTGATATTGGCCTGTAGTATTCTTTTTTTGTGGCATCTTTGTCTGGTTTTGGAATTAGGGTGATGGTGGCCTCATAGAATGAGTTTGGAAGCTTACCTTCTTCTGCAATTTTCTGGAAGAGTTTGAGTAAGATAGGTGTTCTCTCTTCTCTAAATTTTTGGTTGAATTCAGCTGTGAAGCCATCTGGTCCTGGGCTTTTGTTTGCTGGAAGATTTTTGATTACAATTTTGACTTCTGTGCTTGTGATAGGTCTGTTAAGATTTTCTATTTCTTCCTGGTTCAGTTTTGGAAAGTTATACTTTTCTAAGAATTTGTCCATTTCGTCCAAGTTGTCCATTTTATTGGCATATAGGTGCTGGTAGTAGTCTCTTATGATCCATTGTATTTCAGTGTTGTCCATTGTGATTGCTCTGTTTTCATTTCTAATTTTGTTGATTTGGTTCTTCTCCCTTTGTTTCTTGATGAGTCTGGTTAACGGTATGTCAATTTTGTTTATTTTTTCAAAAAACCAGCTTTTAGCTTTGTTGATTTTTGCTATGGTCTCTTTTGTTTATTTTGCATTTATTTATGCCCTACTTTTTAAGATTTCTTTCCTTTTACTAACCCTTGGGTTCTTCATTTCTTCCTTCTCTAGTTGCTTTAGGTGTAGAGTTAGGTTATTTATTTAGGTTTTTTCCTGTTTCTTGAGGTAAGCCTGTATTGCTATGAACCGTCCTCTTAGCACTGCTTTTACAGTGTCCCATAGGTTTTGGGCTGTTGTGTTTTCATTTTCATTCATTTTTATGCATATTTTGATTTCTTCTATGATTTGTTGGTTATTCAGAAGGGTGTTATTTAGCTTCCATATGTTTGAATTTTTAAAAGTTTTTTTTTTTTTTTTTTTCCTGTAATTGAGATCTAATCTTACTGCATTGTGGTCAGAAAAGATGATTGGAATGATTTCAATTTTTTTAAATTTACCAAGGCTAGATTTATGGCTCAGGATGTGGTCTATTCTGGAGAAGGTTCCGTGTGCACTTGAGAAAAAGATGAATTGATTATTTTCGGGTGAAATGTCCTATTGATATCAATTAGGTCTACCTGATCCATTGTGTCACTTAAAGTTTGTGTTTTCTTGTTAATTTTCTGTTTAGTTGATCTATCCATAGGTGTGAGTGGGGTATTAAAGTCACCCACTATTGTGTTATTGTTAACTTCCCTTTTCATACTTGTTAGCAATTGTCTTACATATTGCCTTGCTCCTATGTTGGGTGCACATATATTTATAATTGTTATATCTTTTTGGATTGAACCTTTAATCATCATGTAGTGTCCTTCTTTGTCTCTTATTACAGCCTTTATTTTAAATTCAATTTTATCTGATATGAGTATTGTGACTCCTGCTTTCTTTTGGTCTCCATTTGCATGAAATATTTTTTTCCAGCCCTTCACTTTCAGTCTGTATGTGTTCCTTGTTTTGAGGTGGGTCTCTTGTAGATAGCATATTTGGAGTCTTGCTTTTGTGTCCAATTCAGCCAGTCTTTGTCTTTTGGTTGGGGCATTCAACCTATTTATATTTAAGGTAATTATTGATAGGTGTGGTCCTGTTGCCATTTACTTTGTTGTCTTGGGTTTGTGTTTATACAACCTTTCTGTTTCCTGTCTAGAGAAGTTCCTTTAACATTTGTTGAAGACCTGGTTTGGTGGTGCTGAATTCTCTCAGCTTTTACTTGTCTGTAAAGCTTTTGAATTCTCCTTTATATCTGAATGAGATCCTTGCTGGGTACAGTAATCTACATTGTAGGTTATTCTCTTTCATTACTTTAAGTATGTCCTGCCATTCCCTTCTTGCCTGAAGAGTTTCTATTGAAAGGTCAGCTGTTATCCTTAGAGGAATCCCCTTGTGTATTATATGTTGCTTCTCCCTTGCTGCTTTTAATATTTGTTCTTTGTGTTTGATTTTTGTTAATTTGATTAATATGTGTCTTGGGGTGTTTCACCTTGGGTTTATCCTGTTTGGGACTCTCTGGGTTTCTTTGACCTGTGTAATTATTTCCTTCCCCATTTTAGGGAAGTTTTCAGCTATTATCTCCTCAAGTATTTTCTCATGGCCTTTCTTTTTGTCTTCTTTTTCTGGGACTTCTATGATTCAAATGTTGGGGCATTTCACATTGTCCCAGAGGTCCCTGAGGTTGTCCTCATTTCTTTTGATTCTTTTTTCTTTCTTCCTCTCTGCTTCATTTATTTCCACCATTTTATCTTCTGCCTCATTTATCCTATCTTCTGTCTCTGTTATTCTACTGTTGGTTCCCTCCAGAGTGTTTTTCATCTCATTTATTGCATTATTCATTTTTAATTGACTCTTTTTTTTATTTCTTGTATGTGTTAAACATTTCTTGCATCTTCTCAATCCTTGTCTCCAGGCTATTTATCTGTAACTCCCTTTTGTTTTCAAGATTTTGGATCATTTTTATTATCATTATTCTAAATTCTTTTTCAGGTAGATTCCCTGTAGATTATCGGATTCTAAACTTCGGTGGTTTCAAGATAGTTGAAATCTTAGACACAGAACAGTTTCTGGGGGGCTCAACAATAAAGCATCTGCGGGCAATGCAGGCACTATCTACAACACAGGAGATGTGGGTTAGATCCCTGTGTCAGGAAGATTCCCTGGTGAAGGAAATGGCAACCCAGTCCAGTATTCTTGGCTGGAAAATTCCACAAACAGAAGAACCTGGTGGGCTACAGTCCATGAGGCCATAAGAGTCAGGCATAACTTGGCAACTAAACCACCGCCACCAGCACAACTCACAGCAACCGACAGATCTATGGAAAACAGCTTCACATTTTCACACCATCCCTAGAGACCATTCACTGATCGTTAGTCATCATCTCACAGCCTGTCCCCCACATACCAGGCCTCAGTGCCAGGCCCTGTGCTCAGCGCATTATATTTGACATGTCTTAATTCTCACCACACCCTGGGAAAGTAGTATTCTATTTTTAAGATGTGGACAACTAGGCTTATGGAGATTACATCCTTTTTTCAAGGTTAAGTCTCATTAGAGCTGATACTCAGATCAAAGATCTGCCTGATGCCAAAGCTCTTCTCCTTTAATTATGCAGCTCACTGGTTGTGTTGATGGGAATGGATAGGTAGACCAACTTGACTGGATTGGCCCTGGAGGACCAAGAATAGGTATGTGTACGCAGGGATTTACTTCCTGGAAGATGCCACAATAAGTGGAGTACTACCACAAACTCTATAAACTCTCTCCTCCTAGCCCAGGGATAATGACAGATGGTCACTGTGACTTCCAGGTATGTAAAAGTATGATCTTGAACAAAAGGAAGAGAGACGTGATTGTGGCAGAGGGGCCATTTCTGGGCAGGACAATAGAAAGCAGTAGTGTGTGTGTGTGTGTGTGTATGTGTGTGTGTGTGTGTGTGTGTGTGTTAGAGCAGGAAGTTGCTGGCTGCTGGTCTCTTGGCCCTCTGGCTGACAGCTTGAGCGACATAAACAGCAACCTTACAACTTGGTGAGTGTGTTTGGACTCTGTGTAAGGTGACCTGAATAGGTGGTACCTGGTCTCTATCACATTGTTACATTTATGCTACAAACTTATTTAGGGGAACAGAGAAGCTGTTTCTCTTCATGGTTTACCCAGATTGGAGGGGTTTGAGGGGAGAAACAGCAGGTATAGAAGATGGGAAGTGTAGAAACAGCAAGAGATAAAGCAATCAAAGAGCCATTAATTACTAACATTGTTGAAATAGTCTGTGTTTCAGTTTCTGAGACAGCAGATAGAATCATTCTTTCCTCTGCATGTCTTGGGTCCATGGAAAATATAGTATTCTCAAATGTGGTTGAAGTTTGTCAGAGCTGTGTGAACTGAAGGTGTTATTACTATAGTGTAGTGATTTTTACTCTGCCAACCACCCTAGTATTTTCTTGTAAACACAGTCAGGAAGTTGAGACACAATTTTCCAAAATTCCAAAGTTTTTGTTGGGAGAGTAAAATATGCTCTTTAATGCCTCATTTATAATTCCAGAGAAAGTTCTCCTTTCTCCCCTGTGGACTATGTTTTGGAAGATGAAGGTAGAATTATAGAGCTGAGCACACAGCTTTGATTTACCTGTTTCCATTATTTTTTCTTTGTGGGAGGGAGATGGCAATTTTGCTTAAAAAGGGTCTGGTAAACAACCCCCCACCCCCACCCCAAATCTAATTAAAGGCATTTTCCTGGTGATGTTAGACAGAATTTCTTAGAAGTCATTGCCACTGGCAGAAGAAATGGCTGGAATTTTTTAAGATAATCTATCAACAACACTGAATTGCCTGTTTTTACCTACAGAGTGAGTGTACAGTAATCCCTTTCATCCTGGCAGGTTTAATTCATCCAGTGAGGCTGTGAGTGGTCACTTTCAGATATGGCTCTTACATGATCAAGGCCTGCTGTGACAGGGAGAAAACAAAAAAGATAAATTGTGGTCATGCAGCAGAACAAATGATTATAGCCCTACCTGGCTTCACTACTCTTCCCCCCTAACAAAACAAGTGCTATGAGAATTGATCTGTTTACAGAGAGACAACTTCAGAGCATAATGACCCATTCCTGGCTCACCACGTACTCTAGACTCATTAAATCCATTTCAGTCTTCTGTCTCCTTTGTTGAAAAAGCTCTCAATAGCACTACTGGCTGAAACAACTCAAATTAGTAACTTGGCTTTTAAGAATCTCTATTGTTGGTATCTGTACAACTCATTTAACTGAGTTAAATCAAATAAAATTGCACAAGCATTAACCTTACCAAAGTAAGAAATGTGCAACAAACTTTTTGATTGAATTTTGGCTGCATTTTTCAAATGGTTTCTCTTATCTTGAAGTCCTTTTCAGTCTGAATAAAACCTATAATTCTGAATGGCAGTAGTTATAGCAACCAGAGCTTATTTGGATCAATCCTTATGGGTAAATGTCCATCTATGGCCTGGGTTTGAAATGTTCAATTTGTCCTCTTTTGCTATAGAGTTCAGTAATCAACAAGTTTCAGACATAGACTTTAGGGGGAGAAAAGTTGTGATCCTGAGATGTGAAATATCTCAAAATAAAGTTTTACTCTAAGATCACTATGGGGTGTTTCCTTACCATTCTCTTGCAATCATTAAAACTGTTCTTAGCTAAGAACACTACATAGAAGTGGCAAAAATATGAACTTCTGGCTTTATGTTGTAATAAGTTCAGCGAGAGCCTGGAGTGAAGAATGCATCCATGATATCATCAGAGAAAACATTTTTTATGCTTCAAGGGCACTACTAAGAAGGTCAAAGGACAATCCACAAAATGGGAGAACCATTGCAAAAATCATGCATCTGATATAATATTTACTTATAGATTATATAAATAATTATTATAACTCAATAATAGAAACACAAGTCAATTAAAAAATAAAAGGTCTGAACAGACTTTTTTCGAAAGAAGATATACGAATGGCCAATAAGATTTGAAAAGATGTTCAACATTATTAACCATCAAGGAAATGCATTTCAAGACTACATTTCATACTCATGAGGATAACTATAGTCAAAAAGACATAATTGGAGAAAATTGTAATTCAAAAAGGTCCATGAACCTCAGTGTTCACTGCAGCACTATTTATAATAGCCAAGACATAGAGGCAAGCTAAGTGTCCATCAACAGAGGAATAGATAAAGAAGATGTGGTATGTGTATATATATGCATACACACACTATGGACTATTACTCAGACACAGAAAAGAATGAAGTAATGACATTTGCAGCAAAGTGGATGGACCTAGAGCTTATCATGGTAAGTGAAGTAAGTCAGAGAAACAAGTATCATGTGATATAACTTATATGTGGAATCTAGAAAATGATACAAATGAACTTATTTACAAAACAGAAATAAACTAGCAGACACAGGAAAGAAACTTATGTTTAGCAAAGTGGAAAGTGGAGAGTGATAAATTGGGAATTTGGGATTAATAGATACACACTATTATATATAAAACAGATAACCAATAAGGACCTACTGTATAGTACAGGGAACTATATTCAATATCTCATAGTAACCTATAATGGTAAATAATCTAAAAATGAATATATATATATAACTGAGTTACTTGGCTATATACCTGACAAGTGGTAATGAGGAGGTAGAGAAATTAAAATCTTCATATATTTCTGGTGAAAATGTAAAATGATGCAACTGCTTTGGCAAACAGTTTGTCAGGCCTTCAAATGGTTAAGCAGAGAGATTTTTAAAAGTCAATTGTAAATCTTGTAAATATTGAAAAAATGCAATATTATATGTGAACCCTTCATATTCCTGATTTGACCAAGCACAGCTAAGTCCCAAAATTGGGTGAGATGACACAGAGGAATTATCTTTCAATGCTTTATGCCTTTGTAACCAAGGAACACATTTTGTGGGAAATGCAATAGTTTCTGAGTAATTCCTGTAATGGCCAAAGCAGGTAGTGCACAGACTTGGAACTAAAAAGGAAAAAAAAAACCCCCAAAACAACAAATAACAAACAACAGAGGAAAAGACCCATTTCCAAAGTGCAAGAAGCCTTTGAACCTGATGTTTTTGTTCCACCTGATTCTAGGGTTGGTAGTGACTTTCTGTGGGCCTGTTTGTCTGTTGTTGGGAGATAAAGAATCAAAGCTCTGCCCATGGCTACTTTCCTTAAAACTGTACCTTATTGAAGGTTTTCGTCTGTCAGCTGCCTCTGTAGTGTGCATGGGATAGACATTGTCAGAAAGAAAGTGTGACAGTCTGCAGGCTGAGGCAACATTGGAAACTGTCCAGCCATCCTGCAGAGTATGCACAAAAGAGATGTATAAAGCAGGGCTTTATTTTGAAAGGAAGTCCTTAAGGGAACACGTTTTAAAAATTCTTTAAAAAGTCTTTGTTTGGCACATGAAAGTGAAACTACCAGGGGGAAGACGAAGAAGTTAGACACAGCTAAGTCCAAACTTCAGGGTAGTACCTGTTTTTCATTCTTCCTCATTGTCTTCCTCATTGGATCAGCTTTCCTGTTTCCATTCACTATCTTAGTGATTGATGAAGGAGAAAAAGGAACCTCAGAAGAAAAAGATATATAAAATTCCTACCAATGAATTGGATTTAAATAGCATCCAGGTGTCTAATGAAACAAAAAACAAACAAGATTCTAAAACAATAGTACCATTAATCAGAAGCCTGCTCTCTATTTATGCTATGGCTTAATCAAAGGATTTAGGATTATAGGAAAATTTGCCCTTCCACTCACCCTCTTTTTTGGTTCAAGGGTATGTTTGAAGAGCTTAATTAAAAAATATAAGATATAAAGAACTAGGAGAAGACTGAAACAGAAGTCCTTCAGAGCTAGAGCTCAGAGATTTTTGCCATATGCTTTCCTAATATGGCTTATCTGTGCTGTGTGCTTGTTGGCATATTGTTTTATTAATTGGTGCTGACTTTTCTGCATGCTAATCAGTGGATACATGCAGATATTGATGTTAATTAGTGTTCTGTTAAAAAACAAAACAAAACCAAAACTCTTCTTGTATGAGGCATTCTTTGGCATGTGTATTTATAGGTAATTTGGCCCCCCACTTGGGCTGACCTCTTATGATATTAACAGGCAATTTAGTGTAACGCCTAATTTAGGTGTTTCCACAAAGGAATTAATACCAGGCCTGTAAAAAAGCCAAGTAGCCTGTGAATATTTTCTACACATGTTAAAATAGGTTGTCTCTGGGAACTGACAGCAGGGATGGTTTCACTGTATCTCATTTTAGCGAGAACTCAAAGAACCAGACAGATACCTGTACTCCAAGATCACATTGTCATATCCACCTTTCTCCTCTAGTGTACTTAGCACTTGGGATGGTGAACTGTTTCCAGAGTACTATTAATATCTAGAGAACCTGGATTGCAGACAATGGCACTTTGAGCTTGGCTGAGATCCTTAATCTCTTTTTAATTCTGGTTTCCCTTTTTCAAGTAAGAAACTGAACTGGATGAACTCTCACATTCTTTCTAGTGCTCAGATTCCATCATTCTATGATTTATATTCTGCTACCTCAGGACTTTTATTCTTAGAACAGGTCAAGTCTAAATTACATAAATTAAAATGTAGAACAGTAAAGCCTAAAGGACAGAAAATTACACTTATCTTTGTTTTCCTTATTAAAAAAGGAAAATATGTTTGCATATAGAGAAAGATGAACACACATATATGTAATACACTAAAATAATCCTTTTATTAGTAATTAAATTGAACTTTGATAATGGAACTGTTCATTCCATTATCCCAATTACTTATGACCCTGTTATAAATTTCACCAGTCTGCAAAACTAGTTGCCACTGAAGCCAACTTCTATCAATCCCTTTCTCAATTAACAAGCCATTACTACTTTACATCCAATATGTGTTCACACTGTGCTAGGACTTTTAGGACAATTAAATACATTTTAAAAACTTAATCCAATTAAGAATAAACCAAAGTTACATTCTTTGGTGTTAATTGTGTGCATAATGGGGATTTAAGGAGAAGACAAAAAGAGAAAGTAGTTCTAGATAGAGAAAGCTTTATTGGGTTTGTGACAAATGAGTTGGACTCTGAAGGTTGGGCAAGATATGGACATTCCAGTAAGAACATGGAACAAATTAACATAAACAAATGAATGGAGATGGTGCCAATCATGCCATGAGCAGCGGAAACAGCAGAGGGGGTTTACTGACACAAACAAACCACATGTGCTAAAGAACACTACAAAGAGGGTGTTTTTGACTTGAGGTCATGGCAACATGGACAAGGTATTTTGAAGAAATCATCAGGGAGGGATGAATCCTCATGCCCCCAGATTACCTGCTCTATAGAACATTCCATATGTTCTCAGATGGAATTAAAATGTCTATTGCATGCTCTTCTTCCATTTATTTTTGTAAGTGTTGGGTTGCAATTAAGATGGTGTTTGTTAAGGAAATCTAAAATATCCAAAACCTACCTTGGCCCAGGATACTTCCTCTTGAGGTCTTCAAGGGAGAGATAATGCCTAGAGCAATCTTTTAAAAACATAGAGCATATAACATCACTCCTGTGCTTAAAATCTTCTAATAGACTTCCAGCATCACTCTTATGTGTAAAAAACTTGAAAGTCATCACTTTCATACTTACATCAAGAAAAAAGCTAATCATACTGAAAATCAATGATTTTTTTTTTTTTTTGACCCATCAGAGAACTGGGGTCTCAGGACAAAGCACCACCATGAAATTTGGAGAGACAGGTACATCTGGAGAGCTATAGCCAAGATCTGTTTACCTTGAAAAGAAGCTGCTGGAGCCATAGACTTGAAGGAGCACTTAAGTGGTAACTTTGATTAATTGCTAAAGACTGAGTGTGTACTAATTTGAGAGTGAGAAACACCTTGGGTCCCACACTATGAGCTTTACATCCCCAGCAGGTTGTCATGGTGAGGACCTGAGAAGGGTCCTCTTATGGCTCTGACTGACAAGGGAAGAATAATTACTATGAAATACTCATACAGCCTTCTCCATAACCAAGGGACACTCTCCAGGGCAAAAAGCTTACCATATTCCAGCTGTGGAAGGGGCATTCCTCTCACTCCAGGTTCTTCTAGGCTCCCTGTCTCACCGAAGGGTGGTATAGGGGTGGAGGTTAGAGTGGACTTAATTGACATGATCAGGAAGAAAAACTGGAGAAACACTGTAAAACTCACAGCCCCAGTATGCAGACCAATCAGAAGATTTTTGAGGTCTAATTAGATCATAGAACACTCTCCCTGTCCTACACTTTACCGCCATATCAAAAAGGATCTAGTATGTAACAGTCAACTACAGCTGAAACAGCTGCAAGATACAGATTCTCTGTGGGGAGGACAATACTTAGTAAAGCCAAAGCCAGGAGATAAAAATGAGAACAAAGGAAGAATTTGAAGCTTCTGGCATTGAAAGCTACAGTAAACATTAAGCATAGCCCAACTTCTAGCCAGATTAAAATAAATGGTGACACTGAAGGCCTGTATACCTCAATTCCTATTACCTGATACATGTGAAACTTTCACCAAAAAATACAAGGTATACTAAAAGCTAAGATAAAACAATCTGAAGAAATAAAGCAATCATCAAAACCAGACTTAGATAGCATGCCAAACAGGGGATTTAAAATTAACTCTGATTGATATGTTGAGAGCTATAACAGAAACAGTAGATGACATGCAAAAACAAATGGGTAATATAAACACAGAGATGGAAACTCTAAGAAAGTATCAAAAGGAAATGCTATACGTCAAAATAGAAATGAAAAATACCTTTGATGGATCATCAGTGGACTCAACATGGCCAGTGAAAAAAATCTGTGACCTTGAAGGTAGGGCAATAGAAACTTCCCAAAATCGAATGTAAAGGGAAAAATGAAAAAAGTCAGAACAGAACATCCAAGAATTGTGGAGCAATTTCAGAAGTTGTGACATACCTAACTGGAGTAACAGAAGAAGAAAAAAAGAGAGTAGCAGAAGAAATAATTGAAGCAATGATGGTCACAACCTTCTCAAATTAATGACATATCAAATCATAGATCCAAGAGCTGAGAGAACACTAAGCAGAATAAATATAAAAAACACAACAACAAAATCCCAACAAAACCCTGACCTTGGTATATTATAGTTGATTTACAGAAAACCCAAAATAAAGAGAAGATTTTAAACAAGAGTTAAAAAACAACAAAAAAAGCCAAAACATACCTTATCTATGGAAAAACAAGGATAAGAAGCCATGAAAATAAAAGAACAAAGTAAAATATTTAAAGTTTTGAAAGGAAAAAACCCCACCAACCTAGAATACTATATCAAGCCAAAATACCCTTCAAAATTGAAAAGCAAATAGATTTTCTCAAACAAAAACCAAGGGAATTCTTTGTCAGCAGATTGGCTTTACAAAAAATGATAAAAGATTGTTCTTCAGGGAAAAGAAAAATGATATAGGTAAAGCACTTGTATCTGCATAAAGAAAGGAAGTATATTGGAAAAGGGATAAATGAAGGTAAAATAAAATATTTTATTTAAAAGAAGACCCAGAGGGATGGGATGGAGAGGGAGGCGGGAGGGGGGATTGGGATGGGGAACACATGTAAATCCATGGCTGATTCATGTCAATGTATGGCAAAAACCACTACAATATTGTAAAGTAATTAGCCTCCAACTAATAAAAATAAATGGAAAAAAAAAAGATAACTTTTAAATTGGCTGAACATTAGAATCATATAGAGAGCTTAAAAATTCTTATGCCCAGGCTACATCCCAAAACAATTAAATCAGAATTTTTAGACTTGGACCCAGACAATCTTCTCAATCTTCTGTTAAAAACTCTTCAGGTGATTCCAATATGCATGCAGTGAAGGTTAAAAAAAATGGGCTGGTGGTTCCATGATGGAATCCATGGTGTATGTTTAACATCTCCAGAGGGGAAGTCTAAAGAGCACTCTGGTTTAGAACTCCTGCACATACAAGTAAGAGAATTTATAAAGTGTTTACTCCTTATTTGTTGAGTTTTCACCCTAGAGAGGCTGTGAGTTCGTCAGAATCAGATAAGCCATGTTGTGCTTATCTTTGTCAGCACAGACTAATGTGTGATCAATATTTGTTTAGTGCCTGAGTACATACTTAAAAAAAACACTCTTACTTATGCAACTTTTTGCCTCAACACTCCCTACTACAAGATGCTTGGAATCTAATATTTGTGAACTGTTTAGTGGTTTCTGGAAGGGGCAGAGAAGGGCTGTATCATTGCAGTGGCAGAGGAGAATCACTTTACCCTTCATCTCTCTTGCCTGCTGGCTCACCCATTTTCTTCTCCCATTGCCCCTAGCCTTGTCCTCCACTCAGGCTCTGCCTTCTCCTACTGCATCCTATGGAACAAATACTCTTGACTGAGAGGAAGTGTATTTCCTACTCCCCAGAAATGTGAGTATTGTAAGTAAGAAAATAGCCCACATCTAGAGGAGGTGATGCAATGTAGTCTTTGTCGAGATTTTTTTTTTTTTTTTAATTTACTTGGAGCAACTACTTTTTAAACATGTGGGAACTACCTATGCTATTGGTAGTTCACTCAGTCACTCAGTCATGTTCAACTCTTTAGACTGTGGCCCGCAGGCACCTGTTTTCAGGGGATCTTCCAAGCAAGAAAACTGGAGTGGGTTGCCATTTCTTTCTCCAGGGGATCTTCCCAACCTAGGGATCAATCTGTGTCTTCTGCATTGGCAGGTGGATTTTTAGAGCTGAGCCACCAGGAATTACTTATAACAGATGCATATTGTGAAGTTTTAAAGGGATACAATTCTTCTTTGAAGTGGGAGACACTGTTCATCAGCAAGTAGAGAATGGCAGGTGATATTCAAGAGGGGGAGATCATTGTCATTGAATCCCTCCTCTACCCCTCACTCATACTGCTCTGGCCACACTGAGCACCATCTTGTTTGCTGAATGTTCCAGACAAGGCCTACCCTTCTGCCTGAGAGCCTTTGGTTGAATTGAGCTGTTTTTCCCACTTGGATGCTCTTCCCCAAGAAATCTGCTTAGGTAATTCCTTGTCAAGTTCAAGTCTTCTTCCTAGAGGTTACACTCATCATACTTCTCTTCCTCTTGCCATAATCTACCTTTTCTTTTTCTAAGGTATTAACCACAACCTATTGATATTTAAGTTGGATGCTCATTTTAAAATTTTTCTTTGTTTCTACCTTCAGGAATGTAAGCCCTGCAAAGTCAGGCATCTGAATCTGTTTTGTTCACGGATGTACCTAAGGCCCCAGAACAGGTTCTGGCACATAGTTTGTGCTCAATAAATAGTTGAATGAGTGAATGGGAGAAAAGGATTCCAAGAGCAAATGGAAAAACTAGAGAAACACAGAATTTGGAGGAAGAAGCTAAGGAACTGTGCAGTAAAAGCCTGAGGTGGAGAAAATAGGATGCAGCAGCCAGCATCTGTGGAGACAGAGAAAACTTATGTCCAGGTCAGTGAAAGAAGAGATATGGAGAAGTCAGCTGTGAGGAATGAGGTTGGGATGTCAATGCAGTTTTGATTAAAGTTAAAAGGGAGGAATTATGGGCCAATGGAAGAGACTTATTACACTTGAGGAATCCAGAAAAAGGCTAAAGATGGTAATTTAACTTAGGAATTGGAGATGGAAGTGTGTAGATACAAATCATTTATAAGCTAAAAGTTCAGGCTTTTAGAGTTAGGCTATAGAAGACAAAAGGGCATTTAAGGAGAGTGCTGACAAGCAGTGCCTGGAAAGAATTGTGCTTAATATATTTATACCTGAGCTGTCACTAAAAATGGTAATGGTGCGACTGAGTGCTTTAATTAAATCTGAGCTGTGCTGACCATACAATGTGAAAGTGTAAGCATTGTGGTACTTCAGTGGAATATGATTTGTGTGAAATTCCTTCACTCTCTGGCTGCCCCTCTGACTTGTATGTGCTGAACTACTCTGAATAACCAGTGGTGTGGCTTGGTGATATTAGAGGAGGCAATCTAGAAGGAATGCCCTAGGGATATCAGAAACTGGGGAGCAGACCCAAACCAAGGGTGTGGGGCTGTACAGTCATGTGTGAGGGTGTGCACACATGCAAACACACACACACACACACACACACACTCACACAAACACTTCTATAATGCTAAGTCTGGACCAGTAGGGATCATTTTGTACTGTTCAGTTCAGTTCAGTCGCTCAGTTAAGTGAGGTTTTAAAGGGATATGATTCTGCTCTGAGTGGGAGTCACTGTTCATCGGCAAGTAGAGAATGGCAGGTGATATTCAAGAGTGGAGGATCATTATAATTGAATCCCTCCTCTCTTTGTGACCCCATGGACTGCAGCACACCAGGCTTCCCTGTCCATCACCAACTCCCAGAACCTGTTCAAACTCATGTCCATCGAGTTGGTGATGCCATCCAATCATCTCATTCTTTGTTGTCGCCTTCTCCACCTGCCTTCAATACTATTGGGTAGGCCAAAAAGTTCATTTGGGTTTTTCTGTAACATCTTATGGAAAAATTTAATGAACTTTTTGGCCAACCCAATATTTCTGTTTGCCTCATGGATCTTAGTAGAGTGATAAGTAAGCACTTGGAATTGATAGCATTGGTATTTGGGGGTGGCTTAGTGGTTCAGGGAACATTATTTTTTGGCAAAGATCTCAAAGAGGATGGGATTTAAAAGGTAGTTTCTATAGTTCCCTACATTATCCCACACTGTGCTGGAAACAAGAAGGTAAGCTGACCCCAGGACTATTAGATAATACCACCTGATTGATCATGTAAGCCTGATTGGACATCATGCTTTATATCTTACCAAGGGAAGGAATTTCTTTAAAATCTTTTCTTTAAAACCATGCACCATGATTGATTGCATCTTCAGTAAACATGAGCAGTTTTTTTTTTTTTTTTTTTGTCTCTCCTGATCTGGGCAGATGAGGTATTTCTGGTAAGTCAGACAGTTCCACCTGCCAAGGGGAGTTGGGTGATTTGGGAAGGGTAGAGGGTGAATGGATTGAAGGATCAGGGTGGAGTGGCACTGACTTATAACTAGAACATCCTCCTTCAGCTTATTCTTCCTATTATCCTTCTGAAATGGCTCTTAAAAATGAGTGGCCACTAATACCATCATGCAAAGTTTTTTGAAGTTAGAGTACCATTTCCTCCTTGTCTTTGAATCTACTGATGAGCTTTGATCCCTGGCATCTTCCCAATGTTGTCTGCCTTTGATTGCTGACATAATGGATATGTTGTTATTTTCTGTAAACTCTACAAACAGGTCTTACATAACCTAATTAGCATTGAGGTTAATTAATAGGGAGGAAATTGGCCTCTTGAAAAAAGTGCAGATTTATATACAATGTCATTACACACTGAAGGCTGGAAGCAGAAAGAAGGAAATATAGAATGCTGTTTTTTAGGATTAATAAGACTAGGCTCCTTTTATGTACTTATTGAGAAGTAGAATATGAACCCTAATGTATTGCATCGTAAAGAACATTCTGGAAAAAGCTGAGATACTCTTCATCAATAAGATGCTATGGCAAGCTTTTCCCTTCTAAATTATTGACTCTTTAGTACTTTGGGAAAACAACTTTAAAACCTGGAAGATAGAAATTCATGCTCTTCCTGGCCCAAGGATGTATACAAAGTGATTTAAAAAAAAAAAGTCAACGTAGATGATATCAGTGGTTTAAACATTAAGCTCATTAGTCCTTATGTACTATATTAAAAAAAAACTAGCAAGAGAAATGTCTGCTCTATGGAAACAAAAATACACAGAATTTATAATGTCAGTCATTTCTATCCATTGCCAAATGAAAAGGACTATTTTTTTTAGCTCTTTAAATAAAAACTATGAAAGAAAAATGACTCAGTGTTCTGGATGTCATTATGATGATTCTAAACAAAGAACACAGATCAGCACACAAAAGGAATGGTTAGTAAGACTGTGATTTCATTCTTGACCAGACAGGGGACTAAAAGGATGAATATTCTCCCATCTATATCCCACCAGTCTTCCGGTGTGAACACTTACTGTAAACAGTACATAATTTTACTAGTTTTATGGAATTCTGTAAGAGCTTCCCATTAGTGAGTATTTTAAGTAGTCAGTGTATAAAAAACATGATGATGGAGGAAGTTGAAGGGCAAAGATTAAACTATGTCCCCGTATCTGAAGTGTTAGGTACAGATTTTGAGTGTGAGAGGTTCAGGAAAATGCAAGCAGGCAGAGCAGCACACAAGGATGCTGTGGGGATTTCAGAGGAATTGTTCCACATCTTGGGCAATTTTATTTTCAGCAGATGCAAAAAGGTAGAATGAAAATGGTAACTATGGAACTGGTCCCAGAATATCGGTCCCAGAATATCAGTCCCAGAATATCTAAGGAGAAGGCTGGCCAGGAAGACGGCTGGAGGAAAGAGACGGAAGCTGTGGGAAGAGCGTCCAGGAGCCAAAAATAGATTTGATTTTTCTGTTTTGTCCAATTTCTAGGTAAAAGTTCCCCTTGTGCTGGGAAGAGATGAAAATACATTTCTTATGCCAGACTGAACATTTGGCCAGAATACAATCAGCCTTTGGCTATTAACAATCTGTACACCTTTAGCAAACCCAAGTCTTGATATTATAGCGCACTGGAAGCAGCTGGCTTCCTAGTGCCTCATTTTGACACTTGGAATAGTGATGTTAACACCACTGACTTTCTGAAAGAACAGTTTGGGGAAGGCAAGGAATGGTATCAGCTTGTGTTAACAGACTGCTTAGTTATAAAGTTGCTCTCAAAGGTCAGTTTTTGAGGCTTCCTACCATCTCTGATGACAACTATAAATATATTCGCAGCTTTATTATATTTTCCTACTTTTTTCTTCATTTTGGCTATTCTTTCCATTCAGAACATATATCAGGGCCCATTACCTACTATTTACATCGGTTTGTTACTTAAAACTCTTTGGACCTTGAAAATGTGAAGTCTTGAGAGGAAATTAATCGTATATTTGTTAGGGTTGGAAGGATACCATGAAGGTCAAGATTTATCTTTTTTATTTTCTAAAAGGTTCTTAAGACATTTTACAAAGATCATTGTGCCTGCCTGAGCTGGAGAATGAAGGAGGACGAAGCATAAATAATTAGCAACTGTGAATACTGAATTAGCTCTAAGGACAGCATTCCCTATTTTGGGTTTCCATTGTTTAGAATTATTAACAGAGTCTGAAACCTGGGCTAACCGCAAGTAACAACTTTCATGAAGACATTGAGCCTTTTAGGGACAAGCATGGTGACACGCCAAGCTATTATTGGAGGGGTTGCTCTCCTCCAGGCAGTAACTGGCCTGTGCAATGTGATAGCAGAGCAACTGGTGCTGAAACATAGGGAAGACCACATAGCTGTGGCTGGTCCCATAAAGGGTGGCTGAACTTTCCTACACACTTGAAATAGACATGTATATTTTTCTAGGGACCTTGTGGGGAGCAGTTTATTACCACTGAAAAAGGAGGACATTTCTTTACCTTTTAAGAGCACAAAAAAACCTAAAATGAGACAAGTGCTCAGGCCTGGTGCACTGGGAAGACCCAGAGGGATTGGGTATAGAGGGAGGTGGGAGGGGGGATTGGGATGGGGAATACATGTAAATCCATGGCTGATTCATGTCAATGTATGACAAAAACCACTACAGTATTGTAAAGTAATTAGCCTCCAACTAATAAAACTAAATGGAAAAAAAAATCTAAAATGTACTTGGATAATGCCAAGGATCTGATACTGAAATTTAGCATGCTTTAGAAGGCTGAGCAGAAAGGCTAGATTTTAATGAATCCTTTAAATGCAGTGCTCAGAAGTTGTATTATATTGTAGACCATCCCAATAAATGACTCTCGAATCATTCTAACTTAAGAATCTCCTATAGTTGGGAGGCAGGATAGTTCTTGAATATGGACTTGTATACCTGTCCATGCACTATCAATTGAATGGAACAAGAGTTTATTTGGACCTGGTATGTGGTAGACATTGTGATAGACTCTGGAGATGGAAAGACCAGAAGACTTAGTTCCTTCCTGACAAAGGAAAACAAAAGACAGTTGTAAATGGATATTCTGCTGACAATGTAACTTGTGATCTTCTTTCTCTGTTGTAGTTGGTGAAAGGCTGGAATATGACTTTGTTACCCTTAGGAGAGTATATTATTTTTCAGGCAGCTCCCTTTTCCCAAAGGTGGCCTGCCCATTCTCCCTGCCCCAATTTAACTTCCCCTACTAAGCTGGCAAGTAGGGTTGATATACTTTGGTGGTAGGGCAGAAAGCCCTGTTTTTCAGGGTAAAGAGTGTGATCAGAAGTCTATGGAGATGCCTCTCCTGCACAACCTCTGGAAGGATGATATGTAACTTGATTATCTGTGAGAGGAGATGTACTGAGACACTTTGCCTCTCAGAGGGTAAAAAGGAAAACTGTTTTTAATCTAGTGGATGAGAGTGTCCTACGATTAAAAGAAATTGGAGACTGAGCCTGTAAGGGCAGATGCTTAATCATCTCTGACACAGCAGTCCTAACTTGGCTGATGCCCAGGATGTGGTGAATATGAAGCTCTCAAAGCCTTGAGAATCCAAGTCTGGGACAATCTCAGCTGAGATGAATTTCCAGGAGTGGTCTCAATCTCTTTTGAAATTCCATGGTTGGCCTATGGAAAGACTTGGCATTCTGCCCTTACTCTCTGCATAGGACATCGCAGGTCAATTAGAAGCATTAAGTAAGTACCTCCTCAGCTCCTCCCTGTGGTACTTCCAAATCCCGCCTCCTCAGCTCCTCCCATCCTCTTCCCCTTTTATATTAGGGAGGTATTCTTTCTCCAGGTACAGGCTAAGGCTTCCTGTCCTCAGAACATTCAATACTTAGCCCATCTCTATCTTGTATGTTTAGTTATGATTCCTCAACTCTAGCCTTCTCATCCAGATTTA
This sequence comes from Muntiacus reevesi, assembly GCF_963930625.1. Taxonomy (NCBI): domain Eukaryota; kingdom Metazoa; phylum Chordata; class Mammalia; order Artiodactyla; family Cervidae; genus Muntiacus; species Muntiacus reevesi. The sequence continues at coordinate 213,104,335 of NC_089249.1, forward strand.
AACCTTAACAAATTTTTAAAAATTAAAACCTCCTTCAACTCAAATCTTTTGCTATTACTTTCTCATTCCCTTCAATACCTCAGTTCATTTCAGTCGCTCAGTTGTGTCTGATTCTTTGCGACCCATGGACTGCAGCATGCCAGGCTTCCCTGTCCATCACCAACTCCTGGAGCTAGCTAAAGTCATGTCCATCGAGTCGGTGATGCCACCCAACCATCTCATCCTCTATTGTCCCTTTCTCCTCCTGCCTTCAATCTTTCCCAACATCAGGGTCTTTTCCAATGGGTCAGTTCTTTGCATCAGGTGGCCAAAGTATTGGAGCTTCAGATTCAGCATCATTCCTTCCAATGAATATTCAGGACTGATTTCCTTTAGGATGAACTGGTTTGATCTCCTTGCAGTCCAAGGGACTCTCAAGAGTCTTCTTCAAGACCACAATTCAAAAGTATCAATTCTGTGGCACTCAGCTTTCGTTATGGTTCAACTCACATCCATACATGACTACTGGAAAAACCACAACTTTGACTAGACAGACCTTTGTCAGCAAAGTAATGTCTCTGCTTTTTAATATGCTGTCTAGGTTGGCCATAGCTTTTCTTCCAAAGGGTAAGCTTCTTTTAATTTCATGGCTGCAGTCACCATCTGCAGTGATTTTAGAGCCCAAGAAAATAAAGTCTCACTGTTTCCATTGTTTCCCCATCTATTTGCCATGAAGTGATGAAACTGGATGCCATGATTTTAGTTTTTTGAATGTTGAGTTTTAAGCCAGATTTTTCACTTCAAAACCTAATTTGTTTTATTTATTTGTTAATTTTTATTGGAGTATAATTGCTTTACTATGTTGTGTTAGACTGTACAGCAAAGTGAATCTGTTGTATATATACATATATCCCCTCTCTTTGGATTTTCTTCCCATTTAGGTCACTGCAGAGTACTGAGTAGAATTCCTTTTGCTGTACAGTAGGTTTTCATTAGTTATCTATTTCATATGTTTATGTGTGTGTGTGCATGCATGTGTGTATGCTAAGTCACTTCAGTGATGTCCAACTGTTTGAGATCTATGGACTGTAGACTGCCAACCTTCTCCACCCATGGGCTTGTTTAGGAGAGAATACTGGAGTGTGTTGTCATGCTGTTCTCCAGGGGATCTTCCTGATCCAGGGATTGAATCAAACCTGCATCTCCTGTGGCTCCTGTATTACAGGCAGATTCTTTACTGCTGCGCCAGGAAAGTCCATCTATTTTATATATGGTATCAATAGTGTATAGGCTACCCTGGCGGTTCAAATGATAAAGAATTTTTCTGTACATGTGGGAGACTTGGATTTGATCTCTCAGTTGGGAAGATCCCCTGGAGAAGGGAATGGTAACCCATGCCAGTGTTCTTGCTGGAGAATTCCATGGACAGAGGAGCCTGGTAGGTTCCAGTCCATGGGATTGCAGAGAGTTGGACACAACTGAGTTACTAACTCTTTCACACTTCACTTTCATCAATAGTGTATATATGTTAATCCAAATCCTCCAATTCATTCCATCCCCTCTTCCCCTCCCCTCTATAGTATCCATATATTTGTTTTCTATGATCTGTGCCTCTATTTCTGCTTTGCAAATGAGTTCATCTGTATCTTTTTTCTAGATTCCACATATAAGTGATATTATACTGTATTTGTTTTTCTCTCTTTGACTTATTTCACTCTGTATGACAATCTCTAGGTCCATTCACATCTCTGCAAATGGCACAGTTTTGTTCCCTTTTTATGGCTGAGTAACATTCCATGTATATGTGTACCACATCTTTTTTTTCCATTCCTCTGTTGATGGGACCTAGTTTTTCAAATTTGTTTATGTACCACTGTCCTCATTCCCTCACCTTCCACTCATTTTGGCTTCCACCCATCAAGCCACATAAGCAGCTGTCATTAAAGTCAACTGTGACTTCTCTGTCACTAAAGCCAGTGATAGTTTTCAGTCCTCATTTTATCCAACTTATTCATAGTATGCTCTCATCTTTAAACATTCTCCCTCTTGGCTCTGATAAAGCAGCACCCTCCTAGTTTTCCTCTACTTTGCTGACCACAGTCTTTTGTGTTTTCCTTTGTCTGGCCATTGAATGTTGGCCAAGATTTGGTCCTAATTCCTCAAGTTTTGGAATTAATCTCTTCTCTTTTCCCTGATCATTCTGATCCCCATCTTTAGTGGAACTCTGTTGACAGTTTTACTGATCCAGTATCTCTTACTCCTTCTTTTAATGCCATCTCACCACTATTTTTTTTTTTTTTTTCCTGATGGAGAGGAACCACCTCCCTTATAGTCATTGTGTATGGTCTTAATGGGACCACCAGTCAAAGATCTCTGCTCTTACCTGAACAGAAAAATTAGAATTTCACTTCTGGGAATATTTACCTCAAATGCCAGAGGATGGAAAAAATTGGGACTGAATTATTCCTGTGGTGTGATGCTCTGAAGTTAGCATTCATTGATTTCTATTGCTTCAGTCACCAGAGCCAGTCTGGTACTTTCCTTCTTAGGCTTAAATCTTTTATTGAGACCTATACCATATTTCCTTGTACTAAATTCTTTTATCATCACTTTTTATTTAATCTAGCCAAGGAGGATTTCTAATTCTTGCAACCAAAATATTGTGACTGATACATATCCATTGCCTCAAGTGTCATCCCCATATAGATGATTTTCCAACTTTTATCTCCAGCCCAGAACTCTCCTCTGGGCTCTCCTATTATTTCCATTTTCCTACTCGACATTTCCAAAGTATCTTAAATTCAACATGTCCAAGACTGGACTCATGGTCTATATTTCAAGCCTTTCTCTTTTCGCTTCATGGCACCATCATCTATCAGTTAAATGAGTCAGAAGCCAAGGAGTTGATACTTTGCACATCTTCCCTGTTGCATATCCAGTTTATCAAGAAGTCTTTTTTAATTTTACTACCTAAACTTCTTTTTCTCTTATTTTTCCTTGGTCCAAATTACCAACATCCTTCTGGATGAATGTAAAAGCTTCCTAACTTGGTGACCAATATCTACTATTACCTTCTTCCATTCCTTTCTCAATACTATGGCCAAAATGTTTAAAAAATGCAAGCCTGATGGTATTACCCCTGTTTAAAACCTTTCAATGGCTTTCCATTGGTTTAGAATCATGCCTCAAAAACTTAACTTGGCTTATAGGACCCTGAATTATTTAGACTGTTAATTCAGCTTCAAGTCACTCCACATCTCAACCCTCTCCCTATTTCAGATTCTTAAACCCACTTGGTTTCCTTCTGCCACAAGTTCTTTGTTTGTATCTTGCTCTCTGCATAGAAGGCTCTTCCCTACTGGAGTCTAGAGCACAGATTTGGGAGTTGGCAAAACATGGGTTTGAACTCAGCTTTGGTTATTTTCACTTTATTGTATGTATCTTTTATTTTTTTATTTGATGATCTAACAAATTTAGATCAACATTACATGATAATATGAATGATCTAGTCATTCTCTTGTGCAGGAGAGAAACTCAAAGAGTCAGATGACTGAACAGGGCTCAATGCTTCTTTTAGGTTACATGCAGGAAGGGAAGGAAACATCACAATTCAGGGGCCTACATTATAATCATAAAAGGAATGCTGATTGTACCAGTTATGTTTCTGAGCTCATTCAAGCTTCAGTAAGACTGGATATGGCGTACCACCTTCCTTCATCTTGATATTTTATCACCCCTAGATGTTAATTTAGCCATCACTTCCTCAGAGAAGTCTTCTCTGAATCCCACTCTGCCCTGTTTATTGTGCAGTTTAAATTTGGGATTAAGTTGTATGTCTCTAGGACCGTAAATTCTCATAGTAGACTCAGATATGAATAAGGTCATTTGGGATTAGGTGGGGCAGCTATCTTTGGCTTAAATAATGAGATCACTTTATTATTAATATCTTACATAGGGGATGTATCAGGGTATCCTGGAGGTAGGAGGAGAGACTTGAAGATTGCTTAATTCTCCTCAATGATGGTATTGTCTGTCTTTTATGATCTTCATTGTGTAATTTTAGCTTATTCATGGTTCCAGGTTGTCTGCCACAGGACGCATACAGTGAAAGAAGAGGGTCTGGTTCTTGCTGCATGTCTCCATATAGAAGCTAGTACCTATTTCACAGATGTAACCCCAATAGTCTTATCTTCATGTCCTACGCCCTACATGCATATATGTGTATTGCATATGCATATACACATATATACATATCCTCACACCACTGAGGACTTACACTGGGGCTCATTCTAGGATCCGCCTCCTGATTCATGTGGAAGGGTGCACACAGAATGACACCTCTGCCAGCCAGGAAGAGCGAGAAGAGGCTGTTGAGCAGGTCACCCACTCTGAATGTGACATCCCCAGTCTGGGAGGGTACTTGGTAAAAGCTCCTCTAAACCATGTTTCTTTTCTCCAGAGCATTTCTTTCAGTTTGTCGTTACATATTTATTAATGTTACTGCTAAAGTCTGTCTCCTCCATTCATCTCAGCTCTCATCAGAACAAACTTGTGACTCTCAGTCCCTGGCACTTAGCACGGTCTGGCTCCTATCAGGCACTCAGTAAATAGATGTAGACTGGATGAGCCAGTGAGCCCTGGCTGTGTTCCTTTTGGGTGTGAAAGCAGGATTGGCTTCCCTTTCTGGACTCTCTCTATCCTTAGGCTCTTGGACCATGGCAGGATGAATCCCCAGGAAGGAGATCCAGGACTCCCAGTTGCATTCAGTCCTCTTTATTTGCAGATTCTGTACTTGTGAATGTGCCTACTTGCTAACATTTATTTATATCTTGCAAATTAATGCTCTCAGCACTTTTGCAAGTCATTTGCAAAAATCCACACAGTGAAAAAAATGTGATTTGCCCAACCTACATGTTCCCTGCTGGATAGACCAAGATGTCACCCTGCCTCATTGTTTCTGCTCTCATACTGTAAATGTGTCTTTTTTTGTGGTCTATTTGCTGCTGCTGCTACTAAGTTGATTCAGTCCTGTCTGACTCTGCAACACCATAAATGGCAGCCTGCCAGGCTCCTCCGTCCCTGGGATTCCCCAGGCAAGAATACTGGAGTGGGTTGCCATTTCCTTCTCCAATGTATGCATGCAAGCTAAGTCGCTTCAGTCATGTCTGACTCTGTGCGACCCTGTGGACAGCAGCCCACAGACTCCTCCATCCACAGGATTCTCCAGGCAAGAATACTGCAGTGGGTTGCCATTTCTTTCTCCAGTGGCCTATTTAGTGCCATGTTTTTTATATATGGGCTTCCCTTATAGCTCAGTTGGTAAATAATTTGCCTGCAATGCAGGAGACCCTGGTTTGATTCCTGGGTCAGGAAGATCTGCAGGAGAAGGGATAGGCTACCCACTTCAGTATTCTTGGGCTTCCTTTGTGACTCAGCTGATAAAGAATCTGCCTGCAATGTGGGAGATCTAGGTTTGATTCCTGGATTGGGAAGATCCCCTGGAGAAGGGAAAGGCTACCCACTCCAGTATTCTGACCTGGAGAATTCCATGGACTGTATAGTCCATGGGGTCGCAAAGAGTCAGACGCAACAGTGACTTTCACTTTCACTATATATATTTTTTGCATGTGTGTCTGTGTGTGTGCTTTTGTTGGTGACTTCACTGTTTAAATGGTTCCCAAGCATAGTGCTGAAGTGCTGTCTACTGCTCCTAAGTACAAAAAGGCTGTAATATGCTTACAGAAAAAAAATGTTAGATAAGCTTCATTCAGGCATGAGTTATAGTGCTGTCAACTGTGAGTTCAGTGTCACTGAACCACCAATATATATTTTAAAAGGGATGTTTAAATATAAACAGACATAAAACAAGGTTATATACTGATTTGTTTGTGAAAGTGTTGTGACCAGAGGCTTACAGGAACCTAACCCTGTGCTTCCCCTAGGAGCAATGGCTTAGTATTCACTAATTCAGAGTTCCAGGCAACATTATGGAACATAACTACTGTGAATAATGAGAGTTCAGTGTACTTTGGGTTTGTAAAAAAAATTTCAGTGAAGAGTAAATGAGAGGACTATATTAGCTTTTGCAGGTTGTAGAAATATTCATAAGATTACATGGTTAACACTAAAGCTTTGTAGATCATCTGACAGAAATTATACAAACCTGCTCTTAGCATTTTCACATGAGTACAGGTGGTTCCCCCAATTCCCTCCTCCTCCCATCTCTGTCTTTTTATTCTGCACCAGGAAGAACCTTACATGCGTGTATGAATACTTTAAACTCCATGTCCAAGCCCTCTTCATACCTGCCTCCAGATACTTGGAGCCCTTACTCCAAATATTTGCCCCTTGGTGATACCTGTAACCAAGGGGTGAGTATACTGGTGTCATGGTCTACACTTGGGAGGTAGGCCAGGAAAAGGCCTTTGTTAACACTGGAAGAGGGCTCAGAGACATTAGGCAGGAAACAGTAGGATCCCAGCTACTGCGTTAGAAGGTGGACATACACAGACTTTGGATGCTCAAGTCCCAGTACTTTTCCCTTGGCTTCTTTGCCCCATGGTAGGTAAAAGACAGAGGAGTACTTTATAGAGAGCTGGGCTTAGCACAGGAGCGCTAGTTTACAAAGTCTAAAGTAAGTACTGTGCATGCGGTCGGTTTGGTGTGGTACAAAAGTGGTTAGTGGGACAAAAGTGGTTATTTCTATTTCCAAATTAGGTATAAGAAGCGGGAGAGGGAAGAAATAGGACATTCTTTATAGAAAAATGACATATGAACTCAGGTTTTAGAGAAGATTAGGAACTTTCCAAGTGTGCTGAGATAAGGATGGAGTTAGGAGGAGAAAATATGTCAAACAGGGACTGGAGTGTGAAAAAAAAATTAGAGACTCAATATGACAGCATTTTCCGTGAGCTGTGAGTAATTGAGTAGGGCTACGGCAACCCACTCCAGTACTCTTGCCTGGAGAATCCCGGGGATGGCAGAGCCTGGTGGGCTGCCGTCTATGGGGTTGCACAGAGTTGGACACGACCGAGGTGACTTAGCAACAATAGCATAGTACAAGAGGCGTGGAGGCTCCTAGGGTAGCTGAACCTGTGTCGCTGAGGGCCTTGCTTGTTTTATATTAAAGGCTCTCTCTTCTTTCTTTTGCTGGTGTTGGGGAATTATCTACCAATACCATCCAACCTGTTTTAGTTATAGCAACATGCATGTTGGATTGGAGAAGTGTAGGGTTGGCAGGAAGACTTTGGAAGTTGCTGTTAAGTTTATTGTAATGTTTTCAGGTGAAAGGTGAAGAGGAGGTAAACCTTAGTCATAGCACTATGGAAACATGATTATTATGTAGGAGGTACTTTCCCAAGGGTTTTACAGATATGATTTAATCCTTATATGAATCCTGAGAAATAGGTACTATTATTTATCCCAATTTTATAGATGGAGAAACTCAGGTCAAAAAAAAAAAAAATGGTTAACTAAGACACTTACTATTAACTGAATGTCTGTGTTCACTCAAAATTCACATGTTGAAGTCCTAATCATTAATATGATGGTATTTGATGGTGAGGTCCTTGGGAGGTAATTAGGTATAGAAAGATTACAGGGAGAATCCCCATGATCATATTACTGCCCCTGTAAGAGAAGGGGAGACCAGAGCAATCCCTTTTTACCATGTGTGGAATTATCAAGAAGACAACCATATGTAAAGCAGGAGATGGGTTCCCACCAAAATTCTAACCATGCCAACCCCCTGATCTCAGACTTACAGACTCCAAAACTGTCAGAAATAAATGTTTGTTTTTAAACATGGCTGCTCATTAGAATCATATCTGGAGCTTTGGAGAAAAGGAACAATAATACCTGGATATTTATGTTTTTCAAAAAATTCCAAGATAATTTTAAAGTGCATCTGAATTTTAAGAGGTAGTTACAGGTCTAAAAAACAACTGGACTATATGATGATCTTTTACTTTTATCTAGTTTGTTTCACTTTTTCTATTTCGTATTTAGTGCTCCCATTTCATTTAGTTTATGTTCTCTAATTTCTTCATTCTTCATTCTAATTTCTTCATTTTTTGTTGTTCTTTCTCAAGCCTTTATCAAGTGTAGGAGAAAAGCTCAGATATATATAAGCTTCTCAGGTAGTGCTAGCGGTAAAGAACCTGCCTGCTAATGCAGGTAGATGTGAGAGATGTAGATTTGATCTCTGGGTTGGGGAGATCCCCTAGAGGAGGGCAGAGCAACACATTCCAGTATTCTTGTCTGGAGAATCCCATGGACAGAGGAACCTGGTGGGCTATGATCCATGGGATCGCAAAGAGTCAGATAGGACTGAAGCGACTTAGCATGCACATGCTCATGTGTATTATAATATTTAATTTTATAAAACTTATGAATTTTTGCTTGGTTAAAAATTTTAGGACATTTTGGTTCCACTTGTTTGACTCAATATAAATAGAATGCTATCTTTCTAATTTATTTTCACTCAAAACTTTGATATATTTCCATTTATTTTGGCATCTAATATTACTGCTAAAAGTCTAGAAAGTTTATTTTTGAGTGATTTTTTAAAAAAAAGTTTGAATGAGGCTTGAAACTTCTAATCCAATTCTAAGAATATAAAAAATGCTATGTTGTAAAAAAAAAAGGAAGTTAATATGTGACACAGTGTTATAAACTAAAATACAGATTTTGTTCAAATTTCACAAGATTTTATACTAGTGTCCATATGTGTTTTCATACCTTATTCAACATTCCACATTGTATTTAGTTGCATTGAGCAGCTTCAGCAGCATACAACAAATTCTGAATAAATTCTCTTTTCATTTTTACTCCATTACAAATATTTTCTAATTTTCCTTGTTAATGGCTTCTTAGAACACCACCCATCTTTTAAAAGTGGACATTTAATTTCCAAATACATGGTGTTTTAAATGTATATTAATTTCTCATTTTGATATTAATTTCCTATTTAAATGCTTTCTTTTCTGCAATCACCCTCTGTGTTTTTTTCAGTTTTTTAACTTTATTGAGACTTTTCAATGGCTAAGTCAAAGTTCTCTCTTGGTAAATGTCACAATGCACTTGAAAATATGTGGGTTATTTTCAAATATCTTTTGACATGGATTTCTAACACAATTCTGTTATGCCCGATGTCCGAATCCCCGAGCGGGAAGAGAGAAGGCTTTTAAGGCAATGCAACTCGCAAAAAAAGGGAAGTTTATTACTGACTCGAGCCAGGGCCTTCTGCCTCCGCCATCACAGTGGTGCAGGGTCAGAAAAGCCCTGAGCCCAAGCTGTTACAGAAATTTATAGGACATGCATAATCAATTAGTAGCTGGCTTAAGCAGATTGGTTACATGTTTACAAAGCAATTCTATTGGTACAGACATTCGCGGGCTTTTTCAAACCTGGGCTTTCGCGGGCTTTCTCAAACCTGGGCTTTCGCGGGCTTTTCAGCTTTCCCCTTTGTCTCTTACTGGGCGCATATTGATTGGCTGGCTTCAGGTTACCTGATGGGGGTGGGGAATCTTACCATTTCGGGGAAAGCTAAAACTTAGGTCCAGGCTGCCTGTCATGGAATTAACCCTGGCAGCCTCACATTCCCCCTGTCTTCTTGTTCCTGTAGAGGAATCTTTCTCTTTATCCTGGGCTACCATCTGATATTGCTGCCTTAATACCATAATCTGAATTGTATTGAGACGTTCTTTAATAAATGACATTAGCCGGTTTAAAATACAAGGGCCAAATGTAAGTGTTAATAATAGCACTATAAGTGGCCCCAGGAGGGTGGAAACTAAGGTGGTCAGCCAAGGGGAGCGTTGAAACCAAGACTCAAACCATCCCTGTTGGGCCTCTCGTTCTCTCTTACGTTGCGCCAGCCCTTTTCTCACTTTTGCCATAGATTCTCTTACCACTCCTGTATGGTCTGCATAGAAACAACATTCTTCTCCCAGAGCCGCGCAGACCCCACCCTGTTGGAGAAAAATTAAGTCTAATCCTCTCCTATTCTGCAAGACCACTTCAGACAATGAAGTCAGAGACTTCTCTAAGTGGCTGATTGATTTTTCTATGCGAGCTATATCTTTATCTATGGCGGCTCGTAGGGAGGAAAACCCTTGGCCTTGCAGAGACAGTGAAGCTATTCCTGTCCCTGCTCCTGCCAGCCCAAGACTGAACAAGGCTGCCATGGTAATCGCACTGATTGGCTCTCTCTTTTGTCTTAGCAATTCCCGGTCCCAATGTGAGTACATAACCTCTTCAGAGTGGTATAAGATTTTTGGCATTACAGCAACCAGGACACAGAATTCTTGATTCTGGTTAAAAACCTTCACATTTAAACATGGGGTTAGCCCAGTATGTGAACAAATCCATTAACCCCCAGCCTCTGGCACAATCCAATTTTTGCCATGTAAGCGTAGGTTACTGATAGTCCGGGCACAGAGGGGAGTTTTATCACGTGGCACTGTGCCCAAACAGAGTCTCTGTCCCCAAACTTCATTCATTGTGAGGCCAACCTTGCGTTCTTTTCATCGGCATTGGGGCGGGTTCTGGCCTGAAGACAAGTGGTAAGAGACATTGAGGCCTATAGCCTCATAAAAGGGTGGGTGAAGATTATAACAAAGCCAACAGGACTGGGTCGCATTAGGGTTGGTATGGTTTAAGACCGTAAAGGCTGCATTCACTAAGGCCCATAGGGGGTCCTGAATTGTTGAGCTAATGGTAACAGCCAGAGGGCCAGGGGTCTCCGTCAATTTGCCTCTAAGGCTCGGAGTAGAGGAGATGTTAAATGTTCCCGGCGAGCTTGGTCTGAAGGTAGTTGGCTTGGGGGTTGCCTTGTGCCCCTGTAACGTTTTGATCAGATTGGGACCTAAACTATGTACCTGCACTGGCTCAATAACCTGTTTAATGATCAAAAGCTCGCCTGGGTAGGGGCCGGGCCAATTTACATGAAGCTGAAAACCCCAAGTCAGTCCTGAGGTCCAGCGGTTTTCTTTTTTCGCCCGTTCCTGGTTAAATTGTACTCGTACCTGAGGGCCATGGTGTCTACGGTCTTTGAAGGTGAAGCTAACTAGATCTCTGTTTCCGACATCCCACCTCTGGGGTCCATCACAAGAGGTCACATAACTCCAGCTCTTGCAATAATAGCTTTTTATGCCACCACAGGTTTTCCAGTTATTTCTTACATAGCCCGGGCAAGCCCAGAACCCCAACCTATAGTTTTTTATCTCATCCCTAAAGTACTTATCATAGAGACCGTCCTGCTTTGCGAAGAGGCTTGAGAGGTCGAAGTTCAGGTCCGGCCACCAGGTGTTCGGAGGGTGGATTCCTGATGTCTCATTGAGCAGCTCATGAGTTTGCCCGTCGTTGAGTTTCCAGGTGATCTTAGCAGGTTGATGGGGGTTATGACTGGTCGCTCCTGGGTCGATGAGAGCTGCCATCAGCAGGAGAATTAGGAGGCCTCCCGGCGGGCAAGTTTCAGTTTCAAAGGATTTGACGGGTGAGGACTCGCCTTCCATTCTGCTCGTGCTTTTTCCTGTTCTTCCGGCGTGGCTTGCCGCACGTGATTGCAGTGAACCCAGGGTCCAATTCCGTCGACCTTGACAGCAGTAGGAGTGGTAAGGAGAACAACATAAGGGCCTTTCCATCTAGGTTCTAATACTCTAGATTGGTGTCATTTTACCCAAACCCAATCACCTGGGCCAATATTATGTGAGGGAAGAGCCCTCCTGTTTTGGCCCTCGTGTATCTCTCGAATCAATTTCCAAACATGGTTATGCACCTTACTTAATGCCATCAGAGTTTGCTGGAATTGTCCCAAAGTAGGGGGTGGCAGGCATTTTCCTTCGAAAATAGGATACACAGGAGGGGGTCTCCCATATAAAATCTCAAAAGGAGTAAGATTCAGCTTATAAGGGGTGTTACGCGCCCGAAAGAGTGCAAAGGGAAGGAGGGTCACCCAGTCCCCGCCAGTCTCTATTGCCAACTTTGTCAAAGTTTCTTTTAGGGTCCGATTCATTCTCTCAACCTGTCCTGAGCTCTGGGGATTATATTCGCAATGTAACTTCCATTTCGTCCCCAGGGCTTGGGCCAGCCCTTGTACAATCTGGCTCACAAAGGCAGGTCCGTTATCAGAGCCCATAGTCACTGGCAGCCCATACCTAGGCACTATCTCCTCTAAGATCTTCTTAGCAACCACTATTGCTATCTCTCCCTTAGTGGGGAAAGCTTCTACCCACCCCGAGAAGGTATCTACCAGAACCAACAGATAGCGATACCCGTACTTGCCTGGCCTTACCTCAGTGAAATCTATCTCCCAGTGTTGCCCTGGCTCCTCCCCCCGGTACCTCATTCCCGAGTGCTGCTTCTTCTCTGCCCTCATCAGCTGGCACGCTTCGCAGGCTTGAATTATCTCTCGTACAGCTGCATTTTGTCGAGGGAACCTCAGGCAGGCCGTCTGGAGAAGTGTTAGGGTCTTTTTTTCTCCCAAGTGGGTAGTTGTGTGCAGGTGTTCACACAGGTGACGACCCAGGGTGGCAGGCAATATCAGGTTGTTGTTTTGGTCCCGGTACCATCCATCTTGGTCACCCTTCTGGAGGGTGGCATCCTTGTTGATCCAAGCGAGATCAGGGAGGGAATAGTCGGGGACTGGTGGCAGAGTCCCCATACCAGGAGGTGGAAGTCCCACAGCTAATATGGGGGCGGCGTAGTCCCGGCTAGCCGCTTTTCGAGCGGCCGCATCAGCGGCACGATTGCCCCGCGCCTTAAGGTCTTCTCCTTTCTGGTGACCGGGGACATGTACTATTGCTACTGCCTGGGGCAGTTGGACAGCCTCCAGGAGCCTGCGAATCTCGGGCAGATTTTTGACCTCTTCCCTCAGCTGTCCGAAATCCCCTTTCTTGGTATATGGGACCTTGAATATGGGCAGTGCTGAAAGCATATCGGCTGTCAGTATAAATGGTGACTCTCTTCGCTTTGGCTTGCTCTAGAGCCTGTATTAGGGCAATCAATTCTGCTTTTTGCGCAGAAGTGTTTGGGGGAAGTGTCTCAGCCCATATCGTCTGCCCTGAATCATCAACTATGGCGGCTCCCGCCTTCCTTTGCCCATCTTTTACATAGCTGCTCCCATCGGTGAACCATACTAGCTCACTGTTGCTTAAGGGAACATCAGTTAAGTCTTTTCGTGCCGCCAGGGCCTCAGCCAGTATCTCATTGCAGTCATGGAGAGGGCGGTCTTTCTCTGGGTTAGGTAGGAGCGTGGCCAGATTTAGGAAGCAAGGGGTCTGAAAACGCACCCGTGGGGCATCGAGCAGCAAGGCCTGGTAGTGTGTCAAGCGGGCATTGGAGATCCACTTACCCGGCGGCTGCTTTAAAACCCCTTCGATGGCGTGGGGGGTGTACACAAAGAGTTGCTGTCCATACGTCAACTTGTCAGCGTCGCGGACGAGGAGGGCTGTAGCTGCAATGATGCGAAGGCAAGGGGGCCACCCAGCGGCCACCGGGTCTAACCGCTTCGAAAGGTATGCTACCGGCCGCTTCCATGGTCTCCATTGTTGCGTCAAGACCCCCTTTTTTATTCTTTGCTTCTCATCTACAAACAGCTGGAATGGCTTATTTGGGTTAGGCAGGGCAAGGGCTGGGGCTTCTAGTAGGGCCTGTCTAAGCGTCTGGAAAGCCTTTTTCATTGGCTCAGTCCAAGTCCAGTTTGGGGTCTCTTTACTTCCCTCATACAAGGGCCGGGCCTTCTCAGTAAACCCCATAATCCACAGTCTGCAATATCCAACAGTCCCCAGAAACTCTCTCACCTGGCGGGGGGTTTTGGGCTCTGGTATCTGCAATATTGTTTCTTTCATGGCCTGAGTTAGCCACCTTTGTCCCTGCCGGATCTTATACCCCAAATAGGTGACCTCTTGCCGGGCTATTTGTGCCTTCTTTGCGCTAGCACGATACCCCAAGATGCCTAGGGTCTGTAAGAGGTCCCCGGTGGCACGGCTGCATGCCTCCTCTGTGGTTCCAGCCAACATGAGGTCATCTACATATTGTAGCAGAATGACCTCTGGGTGGCAAGCCCGATATTCACAGAGGTCCTCACTCAGAGCCTCATTAAACAAGGTAGGGGAGTTCTTGAACCCCTGTGGGAGACGGGTCCAAGTTAATTGTACTACCGGTTGGCCCTCCCCCTCAGTCCACTCAAAGGCAAATATCTCCTGGCTCTGGGCCGCCAGGGGTAGGCTGAAAAAGGCATCCTTCAAGTCCAACACAGTATACCAAGTGTACTCAGGCAGTAAACTGCTCAGGAGGGTATATGGGTTAGGGACAGTGGGGTGTATGTCACTCACCCGCTTGTTGACTTCTCGCAGGTCTTGGACAGGTCTGTAATCTGTCCCCCCCGGCTTCTTCACCGGCAGTAAGGGGGTGTTCTAAGGGGATTGGCATCGCCTGAGAATTCCGGCATCCATGAGACGTCGAATGTGGGGAGTGATCCCCCGCCGAGCTTCCTGGCTCATGGGGTACTGTTTCACCCTCACAGGAACTGCCTCTGCCTTTAGCTCAATGACGACCGGATGTCTCTGTTTGGCTAGTCCCATCCCTGCCGTTTCTGCCCAGGCCAATGGGTATTTATGGACCCACGGTTGTACATCTAGTGCTATGGTCTCTGAGGGCTTAGGCACAAAAAGTCTGTATTCATCTCTTAAGGCTAGGGACAAGACATGTATCGGTTGTCCAAGTCCATCCGTGACTGACATTCCCCCCGGGTCAAAATGAATCTGAGCATTAACTTTAGTCAACAAATCCCGTCCAAGTAGAGGGGCTGGGCATTCTGGTATCACCAAAAACGAATGGGACACCTGGTGGGTCCCCAGATTTACTTTCCGTTCTGTGGTCTAACAATATTTTTTTGTCCCTGTGGCTCCTTGCACTAAGCTGGTTTTTTAGACATTGGTCCCAGTTTTTTATTTAAAACAGAGTGTTGGGCGCCAGTATCTACCATGAAGCCAACGGGTTTCCCCTCCACATGTATGGTTACCCAGGACTCGGGGAGGGGCACCGAGTCTTGACTCCCCTAGTCACTGTCTTCCCCCGCATATAGAACTCGAGTTCTAGGGGAAATTTTTTTTCTCTGGGTCATTCTTTTCTTTGAGTCCCTCTTAGGGCACTCGTTTTTTCAGTGCCCCTGTTCTTTGCAGTAGGCGCACTGATCCTTCTTTAGGGCCTGCCTTTTTGGTTTTTCTTTTTTTCCCATCCGGGGGTCTCGAGGTTTTCTCAATTCTGTTCCGGCCTTTATCCCAGCAAAAAGGATCTGGGCTAGCTCCCTCTGGTTCTTCCGGTTTTCCCTCGCCCTATGTTCCCTATCTTCTTTCCTGATCTTCTCAGCTAATTGCCTTTCCTCCCGTCGAATTCGTTCTTCCCTTTCTTCTGGGGTCTCCCTATTATTAAATACCTTTTCAGCTACTTTCAGTAAATCCTGTATTGTCTGTTCTCCCAATCCCTCTACCTTTTGTAATTTCTTTCTAATATCTGGGGCTGCCTGATTTACAAACGCTAACAGAACTGCAGCGCGTGACTCCTCAGCCTGGGGGTCCATAGGTGTATATTGCCTGAAAGCTTCTATCAGCCTCTCTAGGAAGGCTGCTGGGCTCTCAGTGGGCTCTTGCCTTATTAGATTTACCTTTGCCAGATTCGTCGGCTTTCTTGCTGCAGCCCGCAGGCCAGCCATTAGAGTCTGGCGGTACACTCGGAGATGCTCCCTACTCTCCACCCGCTCAAAATCCCAGTTAGGCCGCAACAGAGGAAACCCCTCGTCCACGAGATGAGGCTGGGCGGTTGGTCTCCCGTCGGCCCCCGGGACCCGTTTTCGTGCCTCTGCCAGGATTCGCTCCCGTTCTTCCGTGGTGAAGAGCACCTGCAACAGCTGCTGACAATCGTCCCAGGTGGGGTTATGAGTGAACAAAATGGAATCTAAGAGGTCAATGAGGCCTTGGGGTTTCTCTGAGAAAGGAGGGTTCTGGGTTCTCCAATTGTACAGGTCACTCATGGAAAAGGGCCAGTACTGATAGGTTCGCTGTCCGTCCGGGTTAGCTGGTCCCACTCGGACGGGGAGCGCCTGAACAGTGGATGAAGGTAACTCTGGGTCCCCAGGGTCTTGCCCACCCCTATCTCTCCTAGTTCTCCCCCGGGTCCCCAGTGCCGGTCCCCCCTCATGGTCAGTTCCCGTTGGCCCTTTTAAACCTCTCGGTTCACCCGTGGGAGCTTCTCTCCTCGGAGGGGGTTGCGAGGAGGGCACATATGGCGGAGGCCTTATTTCCGTTTCTAGATCTATCAGGTTTGGATAAGATGGTTCCTGAAGGACTGGTTTTGGGTCTTCTTTCTTTTTGGTTTCCTCCGGGGGGATCTCCATCACCAGGACCTGTGAATTGGAGGAACTAGGAAGTGTATAAACAAAAGGTTTTAACCATTTAGGTGGATTTTTCACTAAATCCTGCCAGACCATGACATAGGGGACCTGATTCGGATGGCCCCAGGGATCAGGAGCCATAATCTTCTCCTTCACAGCCTGTATGATGGACGGTTGAAAGGTGCCTTCCGGAGGCCATCCTACCCGAAAGGCGGGCCACTCTGCAGAACAAAAAGTTATTAATTTACTTTTCTTGACTAGCAAAGACAAGTTATGGGCCCTGGCCCTGACATCCGAAAAATGGTCAGTCATGAGAGAAAGTGGGGTAGATTCTCTCTGACCCATGGTTAAAATAAATGGTAAGGAAGAAAGAGAGAGAAAGTCACTGAGAACGACCACCAAAAATCCTACCGGGAGTGGTGGCGGCCAAGAGGTTGGGCTTATGGTATGCTTTTGGAACTGTTTATGTGCCTACGTCGTTGCACGGAAGTTTTCTTGCTGGGGGCGGGCACCCTAGGGGTTTCTAGCCCGTTCCGTGACCCCCTTATCCTCTCACGGGAGTCTTCAAGTGGCAGGCGCCCTAATGGCCTTTAAGTGCCTGACCCGTGCCCACAAGAAGAATTTTAGGCCACGTTCTCAGTTAGGGATGTTAAAGGAGAGTTTCACCCGGTCGGGCTCTAGTTACTGAGGCTCACTTATTGTAGGGCCTTCAGAGTCCGCCAGAGTGTAGCCCTGGCCAGGATTCATCAATTGCCCCACAACCGTTCGCCTGTTCACTGAAACTCCCGAAAAGAAAAGGAGTGGAGGGGAGATCGGAGAAGAAGAGAAGGAGAATAAGTCAGAAGAGAAAAGAACGATGCCCCAGAAGAGAACGAGAATAGAGACAATGCCGGCACACACAAAAACACGGAGAGCCGAAGACAAACACACGGACAAACAAACGTCGGCCGACGACACAGCGCTGGATTTTCAGGCCCCCTGAATTTCACCTTACCGAATGGCGTCCGCTGTTCACCAGACTCGGGGTCGGGAGAGGAACTTTCTTCCCCGCGGAGTCGGCTGCCTCCCAGCGCGTCTGCTGGCCTTGGCCTTACGCCGGCTGGTCCCCCCTTTCTAGAAAGCCTTTCCTGCAGAGTCGGCTGCCTCCCAGCGCGTCCGCTGGCCTTGGCCTTACGCCGGCTAATCCCCCTTTACAGAAAGCCTTTCTTCTGTGCCAGATACGCACCCTCCTGCTCCCCAACAGGGCCCTGAATTTACTGTGGTCTTTCCTGAGCACCGGTGTTATTATTTATCCTTCCCCCTTTGTCCTGGAAGCGTTCTCTTCTCCCGGTCAAGGGATCCCGGACGAGCCCCCAAATGTTATGCCCGATGTCCGAATCCCCGAGCGAGAAGAGAGAAGGCTTCCAAGGCAATGCAACTCGCAAAAAAAGGGAAGTTTATTACTGACTCGAGCCAGGGCCTTCTGCCTCCGCCATCACAGTGGTGCAGGGTCAGAAAAGCCCTGAGCCCAAGCTGTTACAGAAATTTATAGGACATGCATAATCAATTAGTAGCTGGCTTAAGCGGATTGGTTACATGTTTACAAAGCAATTCTATTGGTACAGACATTCGCGGGCTTTTTCAAACCTGGGCTTTCGCGGGCTTTCTCAAACCTGGGCTTTCGCGGGCTTTTCAGCTTTCCCCTTTGTCTCTTACTGGGCGCATATTGATTGGCTGGCTTCAGGTTACCTGATGGGGGTAGAAAATCTTACCATTTCGGGGAAAGCTAAAACTTAGGTCCAGGCTGCCTGTCATGAAATTAACCCTGGCAGCCTCACAAATTCCACAGTGATAAGACAACAGATTCTGTATGATTTCAATACCTTTAGACCATGAAATTTCTCACCTTGTTTTATGTCCCTGGATATGTTCCAGTGTCTCCTGTTTTGTGAGCTCTTGAATAGAACTTATATCTTGCTGTTGTGTGAAATTGGATAAATCTTAATTATGTTGAATTGGTTTGTACTGCTTTTCAGGTCTACTATATCCTCCTACTTTTCTGTCTATTCATTTTGTTGATTTTTGAGGGTTTGATATTGAAACTCCAACTAAAAATCTCAATTTATCTACTTAAAATATAATTGTAATATATAGTAGAACTATATGTAACTTTGTTCTTTATTTTCCAAGTCTCCTGTAAATGTGTTATCATACTTTCAAAATTAAAAAAAAGAGAGATAAATGTTTGTTATTTAAGCCATTCTATCTATGGTATTTTTGTTGTAGCATTCTGAGCTAATAAACTGTTGAAGTTCATATTTTTAGTAGCTATTGTCCTAGAGACTGTGTTCTTAACCTCTAGGATAAGTTGAGAAGAGAGATGAGGGAGAATTTGAGAGATTGTAGGGAGATCTAATCTTTAGGACCTAATGACAGATTAGACGTGGAGAATGAGAAACAAAAAATGGTTCTAGGATAGACTCCAGAAGTAACTTGAGAAAATATTGGTGCCAATTAGAAATGGAGAATGCAAAAAGAGCAGTGATTTGGGGAGGAAGAGGCTGTGTTCCTCTTGGAACGCTGAACTAGAGGTGATGATGGTGCATTCAAGTGGAGATGCCTAGCAGGCAAGTCCTGGAACTCAGAGGACAGCTCAGTCAGAAGAGTGGCTTCAGTGCAAGACAAAGGCTTCTCACCTTCAGTGAGCAACCTTTAGCTAACAGCGAACTAATAGAAAAGGCTGGAAGTGACTCATTTGCCCCGAAGGTAGCAAAGATAGACAATAAAAGTGTAAACTGTGAGTTTTATCACCTACCAGCAGAACAACAATAGCGAGTTATTTAACCTTTCCAGACCTTGCTTTTTGAATCTGTAAAATTGAAATCATAAAACCTTTCTCATGGTATGATTATTAGGATTAAATGGGAAAGTATTTAGAAAATACTTTTAGTATTTAGAACAGTAAAAGTATTTAGAACAGTGCTCAGCACATAATAAGGGATAGGTGATGCTTTTTATTTATGGCAGATTTTCTGCAAAGAAACTTTAATTCCAAAGCAGAGTTAATCTCTTCTTTTCTATCTCTGCAACAAAATGAAAATCTTTTGAGAAAACTTTTTTCATAAAGCAGGTCTCTGTAAAGCAAATCCCATTTTGCAATAGGAATTGTTACTAGGATGATGTAATAACAGGTACATACCACATTCATATACACACAGAAATGTTGCTTATTTTTTTTCTGTAAATTTCTTCCACGCCTTGAGCTCCTGCTGAATACTAAACAAGTCAAATACAGTCTCACACAAAAATTTTAATCCTCTTCAAGAACTTAAAACAGTAGTGACAGTCTCCTTCAGGTTAATGCTAATATCTTTCAGATGGTCTTCTCCTTCTAGTCTTGTCTCCAAGAGAGTGCCTGGTTGAATGGTGTTGGGTGTGGGAAATGGTTACTCTTGAAGTGGCAGCAAGAGGTGGTATAAGACCCGGTGGGGCCTTTCTGCTGGGCCTCTGATTTCTGAGGTCATTCTTGTTGGCTTTGTGTTGGCAGTTAGCTCTCGTGTCTATGGCTGGTGAATTTATGGTGTATTCTGTCAGTCTGATGAAGCCTCAGCTTAGTTCTTGCTGGCTATTACCCCTCACCTGAGGTCTAGTGTGCCTCCTTTCAGCTCCAGCCTGGGCGCCCTGCTCTGTAGCCCAGAGCCTGGGTCATTTCACCCCATTACAACAAACCCTTGAAAAAACCCTGAAAAAACAGACCATCCTTGACTTCCACTCTGCAACCTCCCTGGCCTGGGAGACCATCAAGGCTCTTCCATCTCACATGGGAGCCCAGGATGGCTGGGGAGCCCTAACTCTAGTGATTTCCCTTTCCTCAGTAGCTTGCATCACTTCCATCTGCAGCAGCAGGTTGGGGTGGGTGTGTAAGTGTGTATGCTCTCTTGGTCCAAACATATGGCCACAGCTCTGCTGTGCTTTGAGTTTTCTATTCAACCTAATCATCATACTTTCTTTTCTGTGACTTGAGTCACTGTATTATGTGGTCAGAAAAGCCAGACCCAAAGGAGTTGGATAGAAGAGGCTTTTCATCTCCCCTTTTGTTTTGTGGGATATTCTCCATGGCCTATTCACTTCCTTAATGAGATGATCTTTCTCTTTCCCTGTTCCTAAAGCTACAGGGGGAATGAAAATACATAGATTATTCCAGTGATACAAATGCCAGGAGCTTTTGTTTCCTGTTAAAGACTAGGCCACTGATACAAGTGACCAAAGCGCTCTAAGGAAAGGTGAGACTACCATAAAACTTTACAAAAGCTTATGTGATAAAGCTATTTTAAATCTTATAAAATCATTTTAATGTGTTTTATGTCTCAGCATATGTAAGAAATTCTACAGTATCAAGTGTTGCTTGAGCATAGAAAATTAAACTCAGTTGTGTCATTAATTGGACTTCACTAAAGCCAATAGCTAACACAATAATCATTCATTAAATATTCAATTAGCTAAAATTTAGCCTGCTTTTTAGAGTGTGGTTAAATGCAGAGGATAGTAAGTAATCCATACTGTCACTAGCAATATGTTCCTAAAAATGTTACTTAACTCTTCTGTACCGAAGATGCCCAATTTGTCAAGTGGGAATATTAATGATATCTACAGTATAGGCTTATTGTGAAGGTTAGATTAGAATGGTGCTTGGGCATGTAGTGGGTACTTTTTTGGGATTTGTTTTATTCATTATTATTTATCCCTTTGATCATTATTATTTTTATTCTTTTTACTATATGTCACTGCAGCAGCTGAACATTTGAGATTACTTGTGATATCTGTAATCGTGATAGTTTGGAAAACAAGAACACCTTATCTTTAAGTATGGATTCATTTTCATTCCTTCACTGTTTTTCAGATGGCTAATTTCTTGTCCACTCAGATGTGCCGTAATATTCTTTTTGCCTCTCTTTCTCTCAAAGTTCTTTGAGCACTAAATAGTTCAGGTGTTACAATGATTTTAGTCATTTAAAAATCTATTTAAACAGAATTCTTTTTAAAGGCAGAAGATACAGTGTCACAGTATTTGCTAAACAGAGCTATATCCTCATCAATTCAGTTCAGTTCAGTCGCTCAGTCGTGTCCAACTCTTTGCGACCCCATGAATCGCAGCACGCCAGACCTCCCTGTCCATCACAAACTCCTGGAGTTTACTCAAACTCATGCCCATTGAGTCGGTGATACCATCCAGCCATCTCATCCTCTGTTGTCCCCTTCTCCTCCTGCCCCCAGCCCCTCCTGGCATCAGGGTCTTTTCCAATGAGTCAACTCTTTGCATGAGGTGGCCAAAGTATTGGAGTTTCAGCTTCAGCATCAGTCCTTCCAATGAACACCCAGGCCTGATCTCCTTTAGGATGGACTGGTTGGATCTCCTTGCAGTCCAAGGGACCCTCAAAAGTCTCCTTCAACACCACAGTTCAAAAGCATCAATTCTTCAGTGCTCAGCTTTCTTCACAGTCCAACTCTCACATCCATACATCCACTGGAAAAACCATAGCCTTGACCAGACGGACCTTTGTTGGTAAAGTAATGTTTCTGCTTTTTAATATGCTATCTAGGTTGGTTATAACTTTCCTTCCAAGGAGTAAGCGTCTTTTAATTTCATGGCTGCAATCACCATCTGCAGTGATTTTGGAGCCCAAAAAAATAAAGTATGACACTGTTTCCACTGTTTCCCCATCTTTTTCCTATGAAGTGATGGACCAGATGCCATGATCTTAGTTTTCTGAATGTTGAGCTTTAAGTCAACTTTTTCACTCTCCTCTTTCACTTTCATCAAGAGGCTTTTTAGTTCCTCTTCACTTTCTGCCATAAGCGTGGTGTCATCTGCATATCTGAGGTTATTGGTATATACTCATAGGTTGCATCAAAGATGAGGAAAGTTAGCAGAAATGAATGTTAGATGTTGGAAGGGGCATTAAACCATCTTATTGTTTAAACTTGTATTTCTGGGATTACTAGTGAAGTGATCCCTTCCATACACTTGTTTGTTCACTAGTTGATTACTTTCTTTACTAAATTGCCTGTTCCTGTCTTTTTTACATTTATCTGCTGAAGTTCTTACTGATTGGTGCCTTGATTTACAAGAGTTCCTCAAAATTATTAAAACCTATTTGCTATATGTTGTAAATATTTGTTTTTTACTAGATATCTTTTGATTTCAGACATGAAAAGTTTTGAAGTTTTATATAATCAAACCTATTGACTACATATTTTGAGACTTTTTATGTTGCTTTTAGGGTTGGAGAATTTTCCTCTGTATACGGTAACTTATGTTGTGTGAAAATTTGCCAATTTGGATTTTTTAAACATTTAACTCTTTTATACACTCTAAGTGTGTACTGTTCATTGTTTGACATATGCATATAAGCTAACAATTTTTAATAAAAGGAGAATCTATTTTAATGCCATTTATTGAAGTCATTGTACGCCTTTGACCACATATTAATTTGCTCTACATCGGCACAGTAGCTTGTGGTTATATGTGACTATTGGGCACCTCAATACATGGTTGGGCCAAACTGAAATATTCTGTGAGTGTAAAATACATACTGGAGTTCAAATACTGAGAACAACAGCAGCAAAAGAAGAAAAATATCTCAATAATGTTTTGATATTTATGACATAGAAATGATAATATTTTGGGTATAACAAAGATATGATATATTAATATAATAAGATATATAGTTATATATATAGATATATATTAATGATATATAAGGGCTTCCCTGGTAGCTCAGCTGGTAAAGAATCTGCCTGCCATGCAGGATACCCCAGTTTGATTTCTGGGTTGGGAGGATTCCCTGGAGGAAGTCATGGCCACCCATTCCGGTATTCTTGCCTGGAGAATCCCCATGGACAGAGGAGCCTGGTGGGTTACAGTCCACGGGGTTACAAGGAGTAGGGCACAACTGAATGACTAAGCACACACAATTATTAATAAATAATACATAAATATTGTTAAAATAATTTGACTTTTTACTTTTAAAATTGTGGGTATTAGAAAATTTGTAAACTGTGTATATGACTCATTACATTTCTGTTGGACATCTGCTCTATATACTTTAGTTTTCTTTTTTTTTTTTTCTATTCTGTTGATTTTTTTTCCTCAGTGCTGTCTGTGGACTTAATAATTGTAGCTTCATGATATGTATGGGGGTCTGATTGAGCTGATTTCTTTCATTTCTATCCTTTACAATTTTTATTTAGTTTTTCCTGTTCATTCTTCTAGATAAATTAAATTTTTTTTTTTTTTTTTTTGCCAAGTTCTAAGAAAATTAAATCCCAATCCCTCTGGGACTTTGACTTAAGTCACATAAAATTTATAAATTGATTTTGAAAGTACTGTCATCTTTATAAGACTAAGTCTTTTGCTCTCCCAGGAAATGATATCTCTTCATTTTTTTTTAATCTCTTTTAAAAATATTTCTTAACAAACTTCTTATTTTTCTTCATTTAAATTGTATTGATTTATTTGGATTATTGTTAGGTATCATGTTTTTATTTTATTGTAAATGTCAGTTATTATTCCAATATATTTTCTAACTGGTTTATGTTGGTTTATGAAAGGTGACCTTTAAAAATATACCTTGCAACCATTTTTTACTGAGCTTCTAAAAAATTAATTCTAATAGTTTTCAGCTGATTCTCTGGAGTTATTCTCCCTGTCAAATTAAAATCCATATCATATTAAGCTTCAAATGAGCTTCTATAATTCTCTCCAAAATTCTAGCTGTAGGAATCAAATCTTTGAAAACAGGAGAATGTTTAGGTATAAAATCCTGTTGTTTATTTCAGATGGAATTTTATTGGAACTTATTTGTATTATTGGAAATCACAGAGATAGAATGTTGTTTTATGTGTCTTTTTTGTTGTTGTTGTTTCCAAGAACTTGATGAAAAGATTAGGAAAAATGACACAAGATTCAGCTAGCAGCTAATAAACGTACTTGCGGCAGTATATGCATTTGTGTGTAAAACTAGTTGTAAGAAAAATTGTTGACTTCTGATAGTTGCCTTTTGCTGGGTATTTGAGGTTACATTCATCACCTCAGATGGTTACAAAGGCAAGCTAAATATCGTCTCAATTGCAATTTTACCTTGAAACTCTCAGCCTTTTCTTTCCATCTCTGAGAGCCTGGGGTTTGTTTCATTCTTGCTACATGATTATAAGAATTCACTTTTCATTTTGTCTTAAACATTTTTTCTTTTTGCTCTCTGCCCATATTCTTTTACTAATGCCTTTAAAAAACTTTCTCCCCCCCACTCCCCCCGGTACTGTGAGTAATACTTTTATTCACTAAAAATAATTTATTTTTAACAAAAATCTTTGAGCACAAAATTACTCAGATATTACAGTGATTTTAGTAATTTCTAAATCTACTTATGTACAGAGTTTTTTCTCATTGCAGAAATTGTGATGTTATTGCATTCTGTCCTAGTAGCTACAGCAATACAAGGCGAGGTAGGAAAGAGAGAGGCCTCAGGAAAGGACATGCCCTCATTAGTAGGAGTGTTGTTAATCAACACTATCAGAGATCCAACTGAACTTATATAAATCTTTCAAAAGGTAACCCCATATTTGTAGATTAACTTCAACTCTTAAGAGGGAAAGAGAATTTTCTCTATTGATGTATTTAAACAAAGTTAACTGACTACTCAGTACAAAATGTTTCCTCTCTTGGTAATTTATGAGGCAAGAACCAGGCTCCAGACTTTTGTTGTGCTCTTGTGGGCATGACCTGGCCCCCTGACCGCTCACCAGAATTCTGTCTGGGTGTTGTCACATGGGTGACAGGAATCATGAATCGGCATTTGGAAACAAGAAGTCACTGTTACGTTACATAAAGTGTGTGTTAAGTATATCCCCGCACACATACACTTAATATGGAATGAAATCTTTACTGAAAAATGTTATACTGATATGGTATAGGGGTGTGTGTGTGTGTGATAGTGAAGTTGCATCATCCCAACCTACTGGTACTTTTATGTAAAGGGAGATTATTTGTATGTGGTTGGTATGTGGAATATGACTCTTTTGCCAAGTACTCTAGTTGCTTACCTTATTTCCTGGGTAATATAATCAAAAAAGCAAAACCCATAGAATTTAAGGTGTTACACATCTCTTCAGCCTCGAGCGACAAATCACTTTAAATGAAACAAGAATATGTCCATTTGTATTCTAAGCAGAGATGGAAAGATATCCTATAAATTTTTAATCCACCAAGTGGCGTGTATTATACTGAGCTATTGTCCTGGGTCAGGCTGCATTTCATATCTCCATTTGGAAGGAAAGCTGCTGTGATGCAGAGGACAGAGCCATTCTTCCCCCTGCCCCCAACCCCAACAAATACCAAAATGATGAATTTTAATGAAGGGCTAAAATGATGGGAGTTTATTCTTATCCACATCCTATTCACTGAAACAGCATGGATTTTTCTTTCCCCTCAAACCAACATGGAACTCACAATGTATTTTAAACTCGAAGAAAAAAAAGTAACTCATAGTAAAGAAAGAAACATATTTTAAAATATACTATATTTTAAAATAGAATATATTATATTATTATAACAGTAAGACCCACTTCACTGGCTAAGGTATAAAAAATGAAATCATTATGTAAAGTTATTTATCAATTATTAATCTTAAATTATTAATATTATTTATTAAGATAAGCATAATCTTAATAAATTACATCAAATTTAAAAATTATTAATTGCTGTATTTCCTGGCGAACTCCATGGACAGAGGAGCCTGGTAGGCTATAGTCCATGGGGTTGCAAATAGATGGATAGGACTGAATGACGAACACTTTCTCTTTCAATTGCTATAGTACAAATCAGTCTTTACTAATTGAATCTAAATGTTTACAACATACATTCTCAAAGTTACTAAAAAGATATATGATATCAGATAGATGATTTATTTTCTACTGCCCACTTATTCGTGGCGATAAGTAGGAGATCAAAACATCTTAGGAAGTCTTGTATTTGAGTGTGAATGTATCTTTCAACCAAAAAGTGAAAGTGAGATTATAAGGTTTTAGGATTATTGTTGGCTAGGATTTTTTATATATTTTAGTTATGAAGTTTATGTGTTTCAAGTAGAGTTTGTGTATTTCAGGGAGAGTTTATCTGTTTCAAATTTAGGGTATTTAGCCAACCAGAGGTGTGTCTGCACTCAACAGGACAGTAAAAGTAAGACCCTCTGAATAGTTGAGTGGCCAAAATTCTACTAAACTCTGTCATCCACCCATTTCTCCATTGTAATTTTGAGCATAACATAGTACTCACACTATTCTTAATTATCCCATTATTCTGAAGGACTTGGGATATTTTCAGAGTAAGGATGAGGGTTTCTCTGGGAACATAATTGAAGTGGGAACCAGGATGAATATTTCCTGCCTGAAATATCTTGTGTTGCCCTGCCCCTGAAGTTCATGCAGTGAACTCAGATGATGGCAGCTGTTAGAAAAACTTTCTTTTGTTATAGTGTAGTTCTATTAAAAAGAGCATTGTAATAAGATTTGGATTTGGTGGTAAAACTCAATGTGCAGTAAAATATTTTAAAATGCTACTGACTCAAGTTCAGTAGGCATCATAGGTTATGACATTCTCTCTGAATGAGAAGGTCAGAATTTCAGTACAGCCAGAAATTAAGACCTACTGGTGTGTGAGGTCATGGGAATGGCCTGGTCCCCAGTAGGAAGGGGAACCCCTTAACGGCCAAGAGGACCTTTGATGTTTGCCTTCGCAGGCTCTACTTCACCTCTATCTCTGATCTTGGGCTGAATAACCTCCTAACTAACCTAATTGGTGGTCCAGCACGCTTCTCCTGCTGTTTAGCCCCAACTTGAATGAAAACGGCTAGATAATTAAGCTCTTTCTTAGCTGCCTCAAGCCTGGCCTTTGTGACAGCTTTGGTCAGCAGGCTGGCTGACCCTGCAGAGCCCTTTTGCCATCATCCCCTTAATTCACTGGGGTGGATTTTGAGCGTCATTACACTGAGGTCTCCTCATTGGGTGCTTTCACTAGTACCTGCCTTGTGGCAGGCAAATAGCTCTCTTAACACTGGACATGCCCAAATTATTAAAGCCCTGTAAATTACATCCCAAAGCAGCCTTACACTTGACTGCCTCCACACTTTACCTTCTGTGACCTCGCTGAACGGCTGTTCTTCACACAACATTTTTAACAAGGTTGTTTACTCTGCATGTCCAATGAGACTGTGTCTTACATAGTAAGTTCTCAGGTTTGAGCAAAGCCCAAGAGGCCTGACTTTTCAGCTGCTAAAAGAAATAACCTTTTAGCTGAGGATGGTCCTTACTACTAGATGTGCTTTCATAGCCCACATTTGTGACCACTTAAGAATGTTGCTGTATTTATGGAGATTTTTGCATCTACATATAGATCAGTTTCACAAGTCAAAGTAACCCAGGGTGAGTAAACATCTCTGCCAGCTGTGTAGTTAAGAATGCCAACTTATTTTTAAAATGGCTCTGAACAGTCAACCCGATAATTTATGAAAATAGCAGAAAGGAATGCTATTATATCAAAATCCACTTGTGATTTCAGACTTCATTTGGACAAGGTGTTCAACCTGCTCGAGGGAAATGGCAAGTGAGTCCCAGGGTGGACACATTAGATTCTCAGGAGCTTGGGGTTCTTGGGTGTGAGAGAAAATATTTCTTGTTTTATGAATGTTTACTGAGTTCCTTAGACTGATTTGATAAGTGCATTTAAACCTGTCATAAGGTAGATGTTTGACAAATTCTAATTCCCCTCACTGGCTTCCCTGGTGGCTCAGTGGTAAAGAATATTCCTGCTAATCCAAGAGACGTGGGCTTGATCCTGGATCAGGCAGATCCCCTGGATAAGGGAAATGGCAACCCACTCCAGTATTCTTGCCTGGGAAACCCCATGGACAGAGGATCTTGGAGGGTTACAGTCCATGTGGTTGCAAAAGAGTCAGATACAACTTAGCAACTAAACAACAATTCCCCCCACCTGTAGTGGTTCCTGGCCTCTTTGGATGTGTGTTCTGGGTGTGTTTATTCACACTGATTGTATCTGCAGCCCAGATTCTCCATGCAGCCAACTGGTTCTCCCTTTCCCCACCCTCTCCCTCTCTGCCCCTCTCTGTCACACACCACCCACCCCACTTTAGGTGCCCTGCACAAAGGAACGTCCTCACAGTCATAACACCACCCTTCCATTCTCTTCTTCCCCTTTTGCCCCAGTGTATTTTCACTTTCCTATTTCTCGTTTTTCCTCTGCTTGTCATGGAGTAGAGTCCCAGGGCATGGTACTGAGAAAGGAGGATGGAAGGCGGCAGCATGAAGCAGGATAAAGGCCTTACAACTCGATACAGCTGACGAGTTTTCCTGTTCGAAGGGCGCCTCTTGAACGTGGATCAAGTGGTAGTCGTACACTGTTCTACTTTTGATGGTACTTGAGAATACAGTCATCATTGCAGGGTGAAGGGGGAGCACACACACACACACAAAAACGGAACAGATTCAGAATTATCTCAAACACAAAATAGGAAAATGGAGTGATTCCACAAAAATACTCCCTGAAAAACACTGAACACGAAACTCTAGGATGCTATGTGGAGCCTTCACTTAAAATGGAAAACGACACAAATCCTTGAGCTTTCTAGGCTTTTATGTGTCCCTGTACAGTGAAGCAGGGCTATGGAAGGGAAGGTTTGGAGAGAAGGGATGGTTGGGCCAGGTAGAAAGAACTGGCCTCCCATTAGTGTGATTGTAGGGAAGGAACTGTATCAGGGCAGCCTGCAGCTTCCTTGGGATTCATCTAGAATTCTCCCACTTATCCCCCTGAATAATAAGGCTCCTCATTCAAAAGCAAAACAACTGTGGTTTCCCTAATTTCTATTGAAAAATAATGGATAGAATTCAGGTTGTCAAACACTTGGCTTCTGCTGCTGCTACAGTACAGTCTGAAACAAGATGATCTACCATTTAGCCCCACATGACAGAATTTTAATTTTGAGCAATTGCCATAGCTCAGTGCTCTCAGAGGCCTCCCTGGCATCATGAGTCCTGCCGTCTCAGAAAGCCAGATGTAGCTGCAGAAGCACAAATATTAGAGCTAAAATCCCGCCTTGATGAAGGAGAGCTTGGGACGTAATGGAGAGAGTAACGTGAAAGCTTACATTCCTGTATGTAAAATAGATAGCCAGTGAGGACTGTGCTGTATGGCTCAGGGAAGAAAACCTGGGCCCTGTAACAACCTAGAAGGGTGGGATCGGGGGAGAGGTGGGAGGGAGGTCCAAAAGGGAGGAGATATATGTTTACCTGTGGCTGAGTCACCCTGATGTTTGGCAGAAACCAACACAACTCTGTAAAGCAATTATCCTTCAATTAAAAAGTAAATAAATTTAAAATAAAAAAAAACCCTGCTTTCATTTAGGCTTCTTCATATTGATGTTCGGCAGAAAACAACACAATTGTACAAAGCAATTATCCCTCAATTAAAAAATAAATTTAAAATAAACACATATCCTGCCTTCATATTTAGGCAGCTTTCACTTCCTAGCTTGCCCAGGAAGCCCCTTCACTTCTCTGGATCTCAGATTTCAGTGAGATTCTGCAAATTAAGCTACTCACAACCAAAGCATAGAGTTGTCATGATGATTAATTGCAACTTTGCATGTTTGAGGTGCTCAGCCCTTGCCATGGTGTATGACACATTTAAGTTCGTAGGTTTTCCCTCTTTCTTTCTTTACTTTTCTTGAACAAGGAAGAAAATTGTAAGTAAAAAAAATGCAGTGTTTTAAGGCAATATAGTTTATCTCAAAGTAACCTAGATCAGTGTTTTCAGACTGTCATAAAATCGTACCTAAAATCTCTCTGTAAAACATAATATGGAGCCTGGGTAGGGGCCGGGGGTTTCCAGGCTTCAGTTCCCCAAGCAGCGTTTACATTGTGCTCTGTGTGAACGGCACCACCAGTTCCATGTAAAGAGTTACTCCTAGAGTTGTGCAATGTGAGGTGTATTCGTTGGTGTCTTCGTGAGCTACATCCACTCTGGGCCATGGGTAGTTTACTAGAATTGCTTATTTTCTCCAAATTTGATTATTTTTCTGAGATATTTTGATGGCATCCTCCTGGATTTACAAGCAATATATCACAATTCTACACCACCCTTTCTCTCTGAAATCAAAAGGGGAGAAGCACAGGCTTAGGGGACTCTGAAGCACCAAGGGTTTGGGCCTGAGATACTCACACAGTTCCCTTGAGGCATTTCATTGGGAGAAAGGGAATTCCATCTTTAAGCAACATGCACCAGCTATCTATCAGCACATTTCTCAAGGATTATTGCTTGTTCTTGGCTTTACTCTGATGCCTGAGGTCAGGATGAGCTAGAATACTTACTCAAACCCCTAGCATGTTGTGTATTTCCTGCTGATAATTTGTAAACAATAGATTTGAATAGAAAGTTATGGAAAAAGTTTCTTGAATAACTGAGCTCCCTTACATCTGCTCATTGATGCTTAACTCGATGGAGCCTCAGCACCCAGAATATTAAATCCTTTTTATACAATTAGGTTGTGCGCTTATGCATACTAACAAGGTATGAGTGTGGGGTGTTTATCTTCTCCCTGAGGATTATAAATTCTTTTGGCAGGTACTGTCTATTTCTATTTCACTGTGTAATATGTGCCCTGAGGCAACTATTCTTTGCCAGAGTGCATCCTCCTAACAACAGAAATTGACGGTGGTGAGGAATAGTCTGAAATATATGTCTCAGAAATGTTGCATTTTCCTTTCACTAATACACGTGTGCACTTTGTGGCTGTCCTCCTGCATCTGTTGTATCTATTATGCTGATTTTCAAGATAGATCTCTATTTTGTAATCTTTTGAAGACGAGAAATAAAAATTGATAAAGTATAAATGCCATTCTTTGTTTTTGATTTGGGGCAAATGACTTAAATGGCTAAAGCAAGAACCAGAGTTTAATTATAAACCTCAGTTGACATTATTTTGAGATTTGGAAAATGTCTTCTGTTCTCATTGTATTTGAGTTTCATTTGTTTGTTTTCCTTTTTCTAATCTTGTTGTATCTAAGACCTGAACTAAATGTCTCGATCAGCAATTCCTCTGATGTTTCCAACCCAGTCTTGATCAGGTAATTGAATAATACTTTTGGAATCTGATTGCTGGGACAGGGAGCACTGAATCTGTTATTCTCAGCAGGGGCACCATCGTGGGTTACAAAGAGACAAGGAGCAGGAGGAAGAAGGAGATGGAAAAATTACTGTGTTTCTGGAACTTCTTAACCCGGTGGTCCATGTGACTATACCAGCTATTTGCGAGTGTTCATTATGTTGTAGATATATGAGTTGACATTTACCAGGGTAGTTCTATCAGATATTTCTTTTCATCCTCTGCAACCAAATTTGAAAGCAATGGTATACCTTACCTTTCCATGGCTTAGTAATTGATACTTCATAAATGTCTGTAGGCATCCAAGGTCAGGCTGCCACAAGGGCTGTGTGCTTACTGCTTGTAGCAGATCAATTTGACATATTGTTTACTTGCTTCCTCCATTCTGCTTACCACAGTGGGTCTCAGCACTTATATGTGAAACCAAGAGAAGTGATTTGAAATGAAAATGAGTATTAATAATCTTTCACATAGGTGGCCACTGGCTGTAATTCACTGTAAGTAATGCTAGTAAGGACTATGAACACATGGCTGAGAGTCTTCAGATGAATGACTGATTCTATCACACAGAAAAAGCAGTCTGCAGCTACACCCCTGCAAGCTTTAACATATATGTCTACATCTTTTATAGGAGTATCATTTTCTTCTATCTGATATCACCCAAAATAGGCATTCCATCAACTGGGACCGGATCACAGTTCTGTCGTAGAGACAGATTTTTTTTGTGTGTAACATTGTACCTCTACCATGGATAGCAATATATTTACAATAAAGGCCTGATAATTCTTGACATTATCCTCATTTTGTGGGTGAGTAAGTTAGAAGTTGTGTGGAAATGCTGCATATATATATATATATATATATATATATGTATCAAACTTGCAAATTTGAAAAAAAGTACAAGCTTATTATTTTTTTTTTCCCTTGAGTCTGCATCCAGGGGTCAGAAACGAAAAGTAGAAACTTGCTCAGCTTATGAGCAAAGAAAGAGATTCAATGGCAGTTGAGCTTTAATTAGGGAAGGAGCGCCTAGGCTGAGTTGGGAAAGTTCGCTGTTGGAAGATCTGGATGTGTTATGGGCAGGAAGAGGCTTGTCTTCACAATGTCTCATGGCCTCAGGGAAGTCAGGCACCCTTTTGTCTCTTTTGTGCAGACCTGGCAATTCCTTTTCTTCAAGGCTGGAGGGAAATGCGTAGAATCAAAACATGGTGCCAGGAAGATACAATCAACAAGGAGAAACGTAAAAGTAAATCTTCGCAGGTTGTTAAAGGTCCAAGAAAATCCTGCGGAAATGCTGGTGCTGAGTTTCTGTGGTGGACAGCTTGAGGCCCTAAGGAAATTCCAAGCCTCTGCAATAGCGCAAGTGAAAATAACAATAAAAATGACAGAGATAGCAGCAGCCACAGTGATCCTATGGACAGCTGACATTTATGGAGCAATTTCTAGGTGTAGGTTACTGTGGTCAGCATTGAACATGCATAATCTTATTTAATACATTCGTCACAGAAAGACATTATCACATCCATTTTACAAATGAGGCAATTGAAGTATACAGAGGTTAAATCACTTGCTTAAGGTCACACAACTAGTATTAATAATAGGTTAAATGTATGCAAAAGGGAACCATGTTGTTCTTAGCTGTTTGTAGCTCTGTAGCTTTTTTCTGGAAAGGTAAAGCAGTGATTCTCACTCCTGGCTGTGCTTTAGAATCACTTGGGGAGCTTTAAAAACTGATGCCTGATTCTACCTCCCAGACATACTTTCATTGATCTGGGGGTGACTTGCAAGTATTAAAAGCTCCCCAGGAGGTTATAATGTGGTGAGCTGCTCATAGGTAACCTCTCTTTTGTTGTCTCTAGACTTTCATTTTATTTCATCGTTTACTTTAACCATAATTTGTGAGCATCTTATTTATTATCTGATACCTTATTTTGTCTATCCTTTGTAGCAGAATATAGCTCTGTGAAGGCACAAACCATGTTAATCTTACCCCTATAGCTCCAGAGTCTGTGTTGGATAAGTTGGAAAATGAATGAGTATCATTCAGTTCAGTTCAGTTCAGTCAGTCAGTTGTGTCCAACTCTTTGCAACCCCATGGATTGCAACACCCCAGGACTCCCTGTCCAACACCAACTCCCAGAGTTTATCCAAACTCATGTTCATTGAGTCAGTGATGCCATCCAACCATCCCATCCTCTGTCGTCCCCTTCTCCTCCTGCCCTCAATCTTTCCCAGCATCAGGGTCTTTTCCAATGAGTCAACTCTTCGCATAAGGTGGCCAAAGTATTGGAGTTTCAGCTTCAGCATCAATCCTTCCAATGAACACCCAGGACTGATCTCCTTTAGGATGGACTGGTTGGATCTCCTTGCAGTCCAAGGGACTCTCAAGAGTCTTCTCCAACACCACTGTTCAAAAGCATCAATTCTTCGGCGCTCAGCTTTCTTTATAGTCCAACTCTCACATCCATACATGACCAGTGGAAAAACCATAGCCTTGACTAGACTGACCTTTGTTGGCAAGTAATGCCTCTGCTTTTTAATATGCTGTCTAAGTTGGTCATAACTTCCCTTCCAAGGAGTAAGCGTCTTTTAATTTCATGGCTGCAATCACCATCTGCAGTGATTTTGAAGCCCCCAAAAATAAAATCAGCCACTGTTTCCCCATCTATTTGCCATGAAATGATAAGGCCAGTTGCCATGATCTGAGTTTTCTGAATGTTGAGCTTTAAGTCATCTTTTTCACTCTCCTCTTTCACTTTCATCAAGAGGCTCTTTAGTTCTTCACTTTCTGCCGTAAGGGTGGTGTCACCTGCATATCTGAGGTTATTGATGTTTCTCTTGGCAATCTTGATTCCAGCTTGTGCTTCTTCCAGCCCAGCGTTTCTCATGATGTACTCTGCATAGAAGTTAAATAAGCAGGGTGACAATATACAGCCTTGACGTACTCCTTTTCCTATTTGGAACCAGTCTGTTGTTCCATGTCCAGTTCTAACTGGTGCTTCCTGACCCGCATACAGATTTCTCAAGAGGGAGGTCAGGTGGTCTGGTATTCCCATCTTTTTAAGAATTTTCCACAGTTTATTGTGATCTATACAGTCAAAGGCTTTGGCATAATAAAGCAGAAATAGATGTTTTTCTGGAACTCTCTTGCTTTTTTGATGATCCAGTGGATGTTGGCAATTTGATCTCTGGTTCCTCTGCCTTTTCTAAAACCAGCTTGAACATCTGGAAGTTCACGGTTCATGTATTATTGAAGCCTGGCTTGGAGAATTTTGAGCATTACTTTACTAGCGTGTGAGGTGAGTGCAATTGTGAGGTAGTTTGAGCATTCTCTGGGATTGCCTTTCTTTGGGATTGGAATGAAAACTGACCTTTACCAGTCCTGTGGCCACTGCTGAGTTTTCCAAATTTGGTGGCATATTGAGTGCAGCACTTTCACAGCATCATCTTTCAGGATTTGAAATAGCTCAGCTGGAATTCCATCACCTCCACTAGCTTTGTTCATAGTGATGCTTCCTAAGGTCCACTTGACTTCACATTCCAGGATGTCTGGCTCTAGGTGAGTGATCACACCATCGTGATTGTCTGGGTTGTGAAGATCTTTTTTGTACAGTTCTTCTGTGTATTTTTGCCACCTCTTCTTAATATCTTCTGCTTCTGTTAGGTCCCTAACATTTCTGTCCTTTATTGAGCCTATCTTTGCATGAAATGTTCCCTTGGTATCTCTAATTTTCCTGAAAAGGTCTCTAGTCTTTCCCAATCTATTGTAGAAATAGAGGATTATTTCTTTGCATTGATCACTGATGAAGGCTTTCTCATCTCTCCTTGCTATATGAGTATCATCTCTCTGTAAAAATAATCACATATCAGAAAGTACTCATACTTCAGTTTTTCAAGCCAGTGTTTAACACTTTTATTGAAATATTCATTTACTGAAGGTGTGAGGCTGCTGGTATTTTTTCCTTATAAGTGACCACATAAGACAGTCAGGGGGAGGAGGAGGTGAGGAAGAAGAGAGAACAGGAGCCCAGTGGGACCAGTGGTGTGGAACTGTGCTCCTGAGAGGAAAATTCTTTACACAACAGTTTTTCAGAAAAAATAGGCTTTTATTTTATTTAAAATGACATTTTAAACTTCAATATAATTTTTGATTCAAACCTTTAAAATCAATGTACATTTAAAATGGATAACCAATAAGAACCTACAGTATAGCACAGGGAACTCTGCTCAATGTTATGTGGCAGCCTGGATGGGAGGGGAGTTTGGCGGGGGGGGGGAATAGATACATGCATATGTATGGCTGAGTCCCTTCGCTCTTTACCTGAAACTCTCACAGTGCTGTTTGTTAATCAGCCGTATCCCAATACAAAAAGTTTTGCAAAGATAAAATCAGTGTAAATGAGTGACTTCATGGATGCTGCAGGATGGATGAAGATAACCTGGATTGGGAACCTTTGGCTTACCCAATGCTGCAGGGAAGAAATCTGCTTTCAAAGAGTGCAAGCTGGTGTAGGCTGGGCTGGACTGTGTCAGGACTAGCAGAAGCAAGGCTCCCTTGTGTCTAGTTTAGTTCTAGGCTAGATGATTAATAAAACCAAAAGACATCTTTCAACCTGGAAAATAATTCAGGCCCTAACAGCTCATCAATCTGCTATTGCTTTGCAGAGCAAAAATTTAATACATAATAAATAATTTCTCACTGCCTCAAAAAGAATGAAAAATTTTTTGTAATAGTATTTCCCATTTTAAGGTTAACCATCCTCACACCACTAATGCTTGATCATACACTTAATTTGAAATCCAAATACTGAAGATTTAAACTGAAATTTTACCCATAAAATGAATGATTAACTTGGTGAGCTGTGATCTCTGTATGTAGTTCCAATATTTACAAAGACAGGATGTAAAGGAGCAGTTGGAAGCAAAGCTGGGCTGGGAATACATTAAATTGGGGTATGTGTTTATAGGTTAATAATTAGTGTCATGGACTATTTTAAATTTTATTTCACAGATATTTTTAGTAATACTAACATAGACCAGACAATGTTATGAAAACATTATAAATATTAACTCATTAAATCATTGTGCCAACTCTATGGAGCATTTATACTATAGTTATCATCTCTATTGAAGACAAGGCGGTAAGGCACAGAGATGTTAGGTAGCGCGTTTGATAAAAGAGAACATAAGTGATAAGACGGGATACATCACCACCAACAGGAAGGGGAAATGTATCTGGCTGGCAGTTTTCTGTCAAGGGCTTTACGTGCTAGTGATGATAGAGCAGAGGGATGCTGAAGAGATTTGGGAGAAAGGGGTACCCACAGTTTAGGATACATTGCATCTTCAGTGCCCGCTGGGCATCTCAGTAGCAGAAGCACCAAGATGCCTGATCTTAATGCCATGTGACGTTGCTTCTTGATGCACATGTTCTTGTTGGGGCTCTGAACCCTGGATAGACCTTATTTTGACAAATTTCCAGGAGGAAATGTCCATAGGAGGTAGTCTATGCCTATCCCAGTCCACAGACATTTTTGTACTATACACATGTCACCAAGTCTAAGAGAATTAGGTGCCATCAATTAAAGTATATATAATTGTTTTTTAAAGCTGTGGTTAATCAGATCATGACAGAGTTATATGAATAAACTTTAAACCCCTATTAATACTTCTAATGCTAAGCACTTACAGTTAAAATTAATGTTTTTCTCAAAGTAATGACTCTAGATGCTAGATTATATCATTTAAACATAAAACTTTCTGTGATAAATATGCATCGGGGAATTATCTCATATCTAACTTTTAGGAAAAGTGGAAGAGCTAAAAGGTTGGGACAAGACCACATATAACAATTTATTATTTTATTTAGAAATGTATTTTTAATAATAAATATACACTTAAAGCATTGTAAAAGTATGAATTCTACAATAATGCATGACTTCTAAGAAGGCAAGAGAAATGACTGTTACTCAGCTGATAATTAATGTTTATTATAAATTATAATTTGTGCTTAGAATTGTCAGAATGATGATAGAGTTGTGTATTTTATATGCTATAGTACTTTGGAGCTTCTCGGATAAGTCATTTATCAGCATTAATAGGAACATCCTCTTGATATGAAGCTTAACAGTTTTATTGTTCTTTATATTCTTTGTTTCCCTAAGAAAGTCTAAAGTATACATTCTCTCAACCTTCAAGGAAGGAGGAACTTGAAAAGTTAGCTTAGTAAAAGAATTAAGAGTGTAAGCTCTAGAGACAGATTTCTATAAGTTCACATCCCAGCTCTAGCAGTTATTAGCTACAAAATGGCCTTGGGCAAATTATTTAATTTTTATGTGCCAAAGTTCCCCAATCTATAAAAGGGGATAAAAATTACACCAACCTCTAGTAGATGTGGGAACTAAATGAGTTAATATATATTAATACTATAAGCTATTAGGACAGTGCATACTTAGGTGGTTCAGTGGTAAAGAATCCACCTGCCACTGCAGGAGATATGGGTTCTAATTCTGGGTCAGAAAGATCCCCTGGAGGAGGAAATGGCAACCCACTCCAGGATTCTTGCCTGGGAAATCCCATGGACACAGGAGCCAGGCGGGCTATAGTCCATAGGGCTGCAAAAAGTTGGATGTGACTGAAGCTACTTAGCACCCATGCACTACCTACAGTAAATGTTCAATTAACACTGGATATTATTTTTAGCCAAATGACTAATAATCAGTTTTGCTCAATAGTTATATATCAAGATCTTTGACTCAAGATCTTAGAATAAGGTGCTCTGCAGGCCTAGTGTGAAAGAGAGACCAACAGCAGCTCATGCTTGCTGAGCACTTAGCAGTGCCTTAGGCTCTTTTCCAGGCACTTGCATGTACACTTTTAGTATGTCAAGAACAAAGAAGAAAAACTAATCAGCAGAGAAAATGTCTTTGATAGCATGATGGAAAAGAGCTTTCCTTATATCTAAAATGTCCCCTAAGTGAGGGCGGGAGGAGAAGGGGAGAACAGAGGTTGAGATGGTTGGATGGCATCACCGATTCAATGGACACGAGTTTGAGTAAACTCGGGACTTGGTGATGGACAGGGCGGCCTGGCATGGTGCAGTCCATGGGGTCGCAAGGAGTCGGACGCGACTGAGCCACTGAACTGAACCGAACTTTTAAGTTGGGGTAAGAGTCGCGAAGAGTCAGACATGACTGAGCGACTTCACTTTGACTTTTCACTTTTATGCATTGGAGAAGGAAATGGCAACCCACTCCAGTGTTCTCGCCTGGAGAATCCCAGGGATGGGGTCGCACAGAGTCAGACACGACTGAAGTGACTTAGCAGTAGCAGTAGCAAGCGACCTCTAGTCCTGGTAAAAGAGCCTTGGGTGTGGCTTTCCAGAAGCCCAGCCCTGGGTGAAATAGCTGACTGGTGCTTCTGGGCCCATGAGAACACACACTTTTGTAAAAGATTCCTGATGGAAAGATTTCCATCAGGAAGGAAGTACCAAAGGACCCTCGAAGTAGGGTTGCTTTTCCATCTTGAGTCTTTCCTGCAGGTTAGACAGCTGCCACCAGAGGGCGCACTGCCCACGTTTGTGCCTAAAGGCTGGGCTAGGTCTCCTGTCCATGGGCATCTCTGAAGATTTCACTTAGAAATCTAGAGCAGTCCTTCCACGGGGAGAGCTGCATCCCCAGTACGGAGGCTGACCTCCTCCACGTGGGCTGTCCTCCTCTCACAGCATTCCGGCTTGTCTGTAAGACCGGAAGGGGTAGAGGGTTCTGATCCCTCGTGGGGAGAGGACATTACTGTGGAGCTGAATTGAAGCCTCTTAGAACTTCTGAGGTGTGAGAGTGATTAATAATCCCTACGTGGCATTAATATTTGGTTTATATTTGGGCTTATTCCAGAGACTTTTAAAAAGTG
Source organism: Muntiacus reevesi (assembly GCF_963930625.1). NCBI lineage: Eukaryota > Metazoa > Chordata > Mammalia > Artiodactyla > Cervidae > Muntiacus > Muntiacus reevesi. Next base: position 213,143,827 of record NC_089249.1, read on the forward strand.
TACTATGTCCTATAGCAAGACAGAGAGGTGTATTCTATACCTGTTTCCCTGAATCTGTGTGAACTTAGGCAAGCCATTTAATATGCTACCCATTTTCATCAACTGAAGAATCAAGGAGCTGGGTTATAAGATGATATGAAAAATATCTAAGTTATGGCTTTGAACTCAGTTTGATGATTTCTAATGCTTGCAGAAGATCATGCTTATAGAAAACTTATAGAAGATCTTTGAAGCAAGATTACAGCAATATGATTTGTAGATTGGCATAAATGAGGGCTGAAAAAAGGAGAGAAGCTTTTGGAGTCGACTTTGGTGACAGTGCTGACAAATTTGTTAAGGAAGAAAAAATAGGCTGGAAAACAGAAACAAGATGGTGACTGCTGGAGAAGATAATTAAGGTCCTTACCCTCTAGTGATACAAGGCAGGGGTTTGGAGATATTTGTGCTTTGGATAGATTTGTAGGATATATATGCATATGAATATGTGTGTGTGTGTGTGTATATATATATAGTGGACTAAGCAATAATTGACAGCTTATTTCTTTAGATTATTTAATCTTCTTAACCCCGAGAACTTACAGAAGAGTAGAAAACTATGCTTAGGTACCTGGACAAAAAGGAAAAGTTAGGAAGAGTTGCAGTGATCGTATTTTAGCTTCTAGGTCCCTGGTACTTGGCAGCATGATGCAGTCTTTCATGCATCCAGGTCTACTTCTGTTAGGAGGAATGTGGCATAGAGTGAAGAGATATGAATCACTGCTTGTGGATCATGGTTATAGCTGTATGAAGGCACATATACCTGTGACCTTGAAGAGAACCAAGGAAGAGAAGTCAGCCTCAGGGGATAGATACACACCGGCCATCGCAGTTGGGACTCTCCCGGCTTCTGTGCAGCAGAGTCAAACCAGCTTGTCATCGGTTCCTCCTCTTTAAAGCATCAAAAGTGAGTATGTATCTGTCCTTGGTGTATTTCCTTCTCAGACTCATAACATGGAGACTGTATCTAATTACTTTTTCTTACACAGAGGTAAAATTTCAAATAAATTAAAAAAGTTATTTTGGGGGGGTTAGTTTCAGTGTCAGAGAAGGGACTGGCACCCCACTCCAGTACTCTTGCCTGGAAAATTCCATGAACAGAGGAGCCTGGTGGGCTGCAGTCCATGGGGTCCCTAAGAGTCGGATACGACTGAGTGACTTCACTTTCACTCTTCACTTTCATTCACTGGAGAAGGAAATGGCAGCCCACTCCAGTGTTCTTGCCTGGAGAATCCCAGGGGCGGCGGAGCCTGGTGGGCTGCCGTCTATGGGGTCGCACAGAGTCCGACATGACTGAAGCGACTCAGCAGCAGCAGCAGTGTCAGTATCAGTGGAGAGATCTTTAGATATGTTATTCTCACTTTTCAGATTTTTCATGTTGTCTCAGATTTTTTTTTTTTTTTTTTTTTTTTGTAAAGAAAAGGAAAGAGAAAAAATCTGTAGGGTGATGTTTCTTGCCTAGGCTGAAATATCTTTTATATTTTCTTACTGTAACTTTCTAACTCAGAAGTTCTCAAACTTCAGGTCATGATGCCCTTAGTATTCCAGTGCATTTTTACAGCACATCTTGGCTGAAGAAATACCTGACTGATCTGTTTACTAATTAGTTAGGCTCAAACAACTTAAGCATTTATACTCAACAACCTAATAGCCATTTGAAAATTTAAAAAATGTATTCTTAATTAACCACAATTGCTTATTAATGGGACGTGGCATCTGTTTGGTGCTTCCCAGTTTCTCAGATTTGGGAAGCAGATTATATCTTCCTTACTTTCTGTTCCATATTGATTGTTTGAAATGCTTGTTTTATATCACAGCAACTGCCCAAAATGTAGTTTTATGGAGCTGTGACCATCACGGAAGGAATATAGTGTGATCTGACATTGAAACTGTGAACTATCTCGAGCTTGCAGTTTGTGCTATGCGTAAAAGCTGTCAAATATTTTTTTCCTCAAAAATTTAAAACAACTGAGACCACTGTGGTGTCCCAGGGTGCCTTGGTGCACAGTTTGGCAACTGTGACTCTAAGGTTAGTTAATGAAGCATATGAAACATAAAGGGTGGAATTTAAAAAATCCACTGCAGTAGAAGGTTGAGCAGCTAAAACCTTCTCGATTGCCTGTCACTATCCAGATGGTGGGTAGTTGAGAAATTACAATTTGAGCAAGCAGAAATGCAGATGTGATACTAGCAGGGAAGAAGGATGATGGCTGTCTTGGGAAGGAACCAAGAGAGCAATCTTGGCTTATTCTGACTTGAGTATTGTGAAGGTCCTAGGAAGACAGAGTCAAGTTCACATGTAGGTGTCCAGCCTCAGTGGCTGCCGGTAAAGTGCATGGGTTTCATACACATAAAGGTCCCCGATAATCTCAGTGTCTGTAGAGCTTCATCATGTAATGTTTGGTATGTGTGTCATATAAACTCACTGAAGTTTGTGTGGTTGATTCTCTTCCCTGCATCTCATAAAAACTTGTGTGCAAAAGGGCAATATGCTGTCAGTATTCTTCGTGGAATTCACGTGTTACATTTATTACTGCTGCTGCTGCTGCTAAGTCGCTTCAGTCGTGTCCGACTCTGTGCAACCCCATAGACGGCAGCCCACCAGGCTCCCCCATCCCTGGGATTCTCCAGGCAAGAACACTGGAGTGGGTTGCCATTTCCTTCTCCAACATTTATTAACTTGCTGTTAAAAGTGGCATTTCCTAAAATGTGTTCTATAGGAATTAATTGGTGCTACTCCAAAATAATGTTCTATGGTTATAGATTTTTTTAAAAATTTCTTTTATTGAAATATATTTGAGTTACAATGTTGTGTTAATTTCTACTGTAGAAGAAAATAATTCAGCTATATGTATATGTAAATTTTTTTTCATATTCTTTTCCATTATGGTTTATCACAGGGTATTGAATAGATTTCCCTGTGCTATATAGTAGGGCCTTAGTGTTATCTATTCTATATGTAATAGTTTGCATCTGCTAATCTTAAATTCCTGATCTATCCCTCCCTGCTCACCAGCAATGACAAGTTTGTTCTCTGTGTCTGGGAGCCTCTTTCAGCATTGTAGGTAAGTTCATTTGCATCATATTTTACATTTTACATGTAAGTGATATCATATGGTATTTGTCTTTCTTTTTCTGACTTACTTCCCTTAGTATGATAATCTCTAGGCCTATCCATGTTGCTGCAGATGGCATTAGTTCGTTCTTTTTTTTGACTGGTATTTGTGTGTGTATGTGTATTGTGTGTGTATGTGTGTGTGTATACTATGTGTAGTAGGATGTTTTTGATAAATACTGGATTAAAACAAATTAAGCAAGGCTTCACAGAGCCTTTAGTATGGTAGTGGATTTTACCAAATTTCAAGAGGAGAAATAGTAGTATATGGTCCCCAAGATTTATTGAGCAAGGAAACTTTTGATATTTAAAGAAACATCTCATGAGACATGTTTCATAGAATACCCTTGGGAAAAATAGCTCCAGAGAATCTATTTAACCTGAATTTTACAAAAGCTAGTATTTGAATAGATATTTGTTAATCAGGCCTCCGGTCAATCTGATATTATCTTCTAGGTAGGCTTACAACTTCCAGCTCTAACACTGTACCTATGGGAGAGTGCAATCTGTTCTACGATTTTTTTTTTTTTTTTTTTTTGCATACTGTTTGTCCGTAATGCAGTATGGTTAAAGTATGGATCATCTGTATAGTATTATTGGGTTTTCAGTATACTAATGATGAGTTAAGTTTGTAGCACAATCCAGAATTTATTGACAATCTCCTTGCAAGTGAATGCTTTTAGTTATTGTAGTATAACAAGGCATATCTATTTCTAGACATCTGTATGGTCTCCAAGTCTATTAATACATGCATCAGTTCAGTTCAGTTCGGTCACTCAGTCATGTCCGACTCTTTGCGACCCCATGAATCGCAGCACGCCAGGCCTCCCTGTCCATCATGAACTCCCAGAGATTACTCATAATCATGTCCATCGAGTCAGTGATGCCATCCAGCCATCTCATCCTCTGTTGTCCCCTTCTCCTCCTGCCCCCAATCCCTCCCAGCATCAGAATCTTTTCCAATGAGTCAACTCTTCGTGTGAGGTGGCCATACATATTTCTCCTTTAAAGTCCTAATTATATGTTGTGTCACATAAGTTTGGGTCCCCTATTAGAAACAGAACAAACACTCTTCCTTTTCTGTGTTTTAGATGAGTTGGATGGTTTAAAGTCTGTTAACTCAATGGTCAGGTTAATATTGAACATCAAAATTAGGCAGACTTAGCTAAAACATCTATTTCTGCTTTGTTGACTATGCCAAAACCATTGACTGTGTGGATCACAATAAACTGTGGAAAATTATGAAATAGATAGGAATACCAGACCACCTGACCTGCCTCTTGAGAAACCTGTATGCAGGTCAGGAAGCAATAGTTAGAACTGGACATGGAACAATAGACTGATTCCAAATAGGAAAAGGAGTACGTCAAGGCTGTATATTGTCACCCTGCTTATTTAACTTCTATGCAGAGTACAACATGAGAAACGCTGGGCTGGAAGAAGCACAAGCTGGAATCAAGATTGCCAAGAGAAACATCAATAACCTCAGATATGCAGGTGACACCACCCTTATGGCAGGAAGCAAAGAAGAACTAAAGAACCTCTTGATGAAAGTGAAAGGGGAGAGTGAAAAAGTTAGCTTAAATACAACATTCAGAAAACTAAGATCATGGCATCTGGCCCCATCACTTCAAGGCAAATAGATGGGGAAACAGTGGAAACAGTGGCTGACTTTATTTTTTGGGGCTCCCAAATCACTGCAGATAGTGATTGCAGTCATGAAATTAAAAGACACTCCTTGGAAGGAAAGTTATAACCAACCTAGACAACATATTAAAAAGCAGAGACATTACTTTGCCAACAGAGGTCCGTCTGGTCAAGGCTATGGTTTTTTCAGTAGTCATATATGGATATGAGAGTTGGACTATAAAGAAAGCTGAACACAAAAGAATTGATGCTTTTGAACTGTGGTGTTGGAGAAGACTCTTGAGAGTCCCTTGGACTGCAAGGAGATCCAACCAGTCCATCCTAGGGGAGATCAGCCCTGGGTGATCATTGGAAGGACTGATGTTGAAGCTGAAACTCCAATACTGATGCGAAGAGCTGACTCATTTGAAAAGACCCTGGTGCTGGGAAAGATTAAGGGCAAGAGGAGAAGGGGACGACAGAGGATGAGATGGTTGGATGGCATCACTGACTCAGTGGACATGAGTTTGAGTAAACTCTGGGAGTTGGTGATGGACAGAGAGGCCTGGCGTGCTGTGGTCCATAGGGTTGCTAAGAGTCAGACATGACTGAGCAACTGAACTGAACTGAACTGAGCTATTCAGTTCAAGTTAGCATTAGAGTGGGGCAGGCTTCTCCTTGCAGGACTCTGCACAATTCTTGTCATGGGGAGTGGAGAGAAATGTGTGCTTGAACACATTGGTGGTGTGGCTGAACTGAGCCTGGCATGACTTTCATGCTCCCCAAAGTTCTCTGTCTCAGGAAGACTGTGAGTTTGGGATCAGGGATTATACTGGTAGACACCCTTCAGAGGAGGGAAATTTCAGAAGGAAGGAAGGAAGAAATATTTCCAGTAAAGTTAGTGAGAAAGGCTCAGAGAGTCCCTGTTTGGTGTTGAGATCATCATGTCATTGTTTAAGGACCTCTAGTTCATGACTCAATGCATTTCTAAGTGGTATGCTTTGGAAAGCTTCCCTTCTCAATTCCAGACTCCGATAGAGAGCAGTTGTGTATCTACTCTTTAGTTTATGGTAGAGAATAAGGATTTACTCAGTCTAAGTCAGAAAAAGAACAAGATTTTGATACAAATAAGTTAGATGAAAAGAAATAAAATGATTACCTTGTGCTTATGAAAATTATTATCATGAGATTTCATGTTAAAGACTCTCAGGTTATACTATTTGGATTCTGTGTTTTTGTTTCCCATAGAAAGGATGTCCAACCTAGTATTGATAGGAAAACTAAATAAAAGCATGGTATTATGCTAACTCAGGGTTAGAAAAAGCATTTGTTTATGAGCTGCTAAGACTTAATAACAAAACTAAATGTAGTCCAGATATTTATATTTCTTTATATCTTGTGTTAATTGAATGTCCTTAAAATATATAGAGAGACTTTGAATACTATTGAAAATAAACTTTGGTGGGCTTAATATTGAAGCTTTTTTTATTATTATTTTTAGGTAAAAGGATTATTGAGTAGCAAAAGTATCCCTTCTCTCCTCTCTCTTTTTTTTTTAGTTCACCATATTTATGGCTGTACTGAGTAAACAAATTCTGATACTATGACCATATGCTCTCTCTCTTTCTGATGGCTACATATTCAAATAATAGACAAAATATCTCAGAAAAATAAATCTCTTCTTGGGTGTGGAATTTTCTGTCTCAAACATATATAATGAACATATAAAAAATATATATCTATATAGTGGAAGTATGGGTTTATAGAAGTTGAAATGTCAGATACGTAGACATTATTCTGTTTCTGTATGTATCTAGAGTAAATAAATTGATTTTGTTAAAGAAATGAGGGAAAATTTAATGGATTTCTTCAAGTAAATATTTTATTTAAAAAGTCTTATTTAAGAACAGAGGTAAGTTCTGTTAGGACTTGGGAGATCCATTTCTGTGGAAGTGAATTCTCAGAGTGCAAGGTTGCTCTAAGAAGGAAGAACCAAGTTTTTGCTACCTAGACTTGAATGTGACAGCGGCTAATTTTGGAAAGTGAAGTCCTTTGTTTGAAGCAGAGCTTGACCCATAGAGAGGGCACTGGGAATGGATGGGGAGGAACAGAAGCTGCACCTGGCCCAGCTGAAAGAACTTTGGTCCTCCTACACGCTGGGCAGTGATACACAAAACCAAGCATGAAAACAGGAAAAGTGGTTTTGAGGCGGAGGCAGTCCAAGCCACCCACGATCACTTTGAAAAACTTTCAGCATTCACCTCAGGAAATCACCCTTCACATTTCTTGTGCACATTCTGGCTGGCAGCCCAGAAGTGGGGGATCGAGGAAGATGATTATAAAATTCAGAACCTGCTTAAGTAAGGCCAGATTCATTTGGAAGTTTGATTGGTTCAGTAGTGTGGTGGGGGTGGAAGTGATGGGGTAGAGTGGGAGGGAGAGCTGTCATGATGATGATGTTTTTTTGTTTCCCAGAGTGGTACTCAGAAAGTATCATAAATTGTTTTAAAGTATTTTGACTGACGAAAAAAAAATTGTAAAATGCTTCAACTTTGATCTATATATGACACTATTTGGAGTAAGATGGATGGAAATGCTAAATCATGGAACGTCAGGTACTCAAGTGGATCTGAGTTGCAGAAAATTAACTTGGGATATACTCTACTCATGATTCAGTCCAACTTATGTACTTTGCAATTGTGGAAATCATATCTTAGAGAAGTTTAAGTTCCAAAAACCTTACCATGACTTTGCAGAACAACCAAGACTAGCATCTGAGTTATTTATCTTAGCATGGTGCTGTCCTTGTTCTAAAAGGTCTAAAACTGTGGTCCTGTAACTCTGCCTGCAGGTAAGACAGCAAATCTACAGCAGAGGCCAAAGAAATCTCTTGATCTCTTACTTAAATGCAAATGAATTTGATTACCAAGTTCCCAAGTCCCTGTGGATCTAAAATCAGTACTTTAAGTAACAGCATTTCTTTGGTTAATAAAAAAAAAAAAACTTTTAATTGAAACCACTTTTCCCAAAGTTAAGTAGGAAATATTTTATCAATGTGTCAAACATGCTGGAATACTGATTACTTATTGAAGGAGACAGCATTTCTGCCAAACCTAATTAGTTTACCTTGAGCCCTAACTATCTTTGGCTGAGAGTGATAACTAAGAGCAGTTCTGTGAGCTTGCCATTAGCACACGGGGGCATTTATGTACACCCCTGTATCTGTCAGTAAATGTCTCCTAAATCATAGCTTTAGGTTGGCAGGATAGCCTGAACAAGCCCAGCTTTCATGTGGTGCCAGAATACAGATTCTGTGCAAATGGAAAGCACTCTCACTCTCGGCTCATACAGTGGACTTCTGAATCCTTTCATTCTAGGAACCTGTCCAAGAAACCAAATTGCAGATTTCCTTTAAATGAAAAATTCCAGCCTATTCATATTAACTTCTGCTACTTTGTAATCAACTCTAAGCCTTTTGGTTTTAGTGCCTGTGAATTACAAGGCTGTGCTTATTAGTGACTACTATAAGAAGAGGGAATTTGGGGATGGCCTAGGAAAGAATGGCACAGTTTCTACTAAAGTCAACTATAGGATTTTGGCAATGAAGCCTTGGGAGAGAGAGTTAGCTTAGGGAAATGGAGGAGGATAAGACAGAGGATTTGGGGGGAATTGGGGAGAGGAGAGGAAGGGAGAAGAATGAGTAGAAAGAGAAAATAATTGTTGTTATAACTATAGTCCTGTCCTTTAAGTATTTCTAGCTCTTCCTGTCTGTGCAAGTTACATTCCCCACTTTCAGATGTTAGTCATGGCCTTGTGGCTTATTTGGCTAATATAATATGAGGAGGCATGATATGTGCCATTTTCAGGCAGAAATGGAAAGAATGTACTTCTCTGCATTTCCTTCTTTCTGCTATTATCTTAGACATGCTGGTTGAGATGAAGCCCTATCAGCTCGATCCCTGAGTGGCAGTGATGAGCAGAGTCCCTCTGCCAACTTGCAATGGACATGTTGTGTGAGCCAGGAAATAAAAATCTTTGTGAAGGCACTGAGAATTTTGTTCCCATAGCATAACCTAACTTATCCCATCTGATATGGAGATTAAGACTTAGAAAGAGGAAGCTGGTATCACAAAACTATAAAATAGATGGCTCTGACCCAGCTGCTTAGTAGTAAAGAAACTTGTCAGAAGCTGAAAAGACCATGATTTGTATTATTGGATTGGTATAAAAGTAATTGCAGTTTTGGACTATGAATTTTATTAATAAATCATTATAAGTAGGCTCAAACACATCTTTATTAATCAAAATAGGAACCATTGCAATCAACACATTTTTGCCAACAAGAAATGTTTGTTTATTCCTGTAATGTAAAAAATTCATGCTTTAGGATTTGACAAACTCTTGGAAAGCATTTTCTGCCTCCTGCCAGGCTGGGAAGTGTTTTGCCTGCGGAAAGTTGTTGAGATGCTTGAAGAAGTGGTGGTTGGTTAGTGAGAGGTCAGATGAATATGGTGGATGAGGCAAAACTTCATAGCCCAATTTGTTTAACTTTTGAAGTGTTGGTTGTGCAACATGCGATTGGGTGTTATTGTGGATAAGAACTGGGTCCTTTCTGTTGACCAATACTAGCTGCAGGCATCACAATTTTTAGTGCATCTCTTTGATTTGCTGAGCATACTTTTCAGGTGTAATGGTTTGGCCAGGATTCAGAAAGCTGTAGTGGACCAGACAGGTAGCAGACCACCAAACAGTGACCATGAATTTTTTTGGTGTAAGTTTTGCTTTGGGAAGTGCTTTGGAGCTTCTTCTCAGCTCAACCACTGAGCTAGTCATCACCGGTTGTCATATAAAATCCACTTTTGTCACATGTCACAATCCGGTTGAAAAATGGTTTAGTTGTAGTTATGTAGAAAAAGAGAAGATGACACTTCAAAATGATTATTTTTCTGATTTGTGGTCAGCTCATGAAGCACCCACTTATCAAGCTTTAAACCTTTCCAGTTTGCTTCAAATCTCATACGACCATCGGCAACTTTTCATGCAGTTGTAAGAGGATCAGCTTCGATAATTGCTGGCAATAGGTCGTTGTCAACTTCTGATGGCCGGCTACTACACTCCTCATCTTCGAGGCTCTTGTCTCCTTTGCAAAACTTCTTGAACCACCACTGCACTGTATGTTTGTTAGCAGTTCCTGGGCCAAATGCATTGTTGATGTTTTGAGTTGTCTCTGCTCCTTTGTGGACCGATTTTGAACTCGAATAAAGAAATCACTTGAAACTGCTTTTTGTTTAGTATCATTTATAAGGTCTAAAATAAATATAAAACAAACAGCAAGCAATAGGCCATTATCAAAAAAACATAAAGTGAGAAATGCACATTAAAATGATGTATAACATAACCACATTTATTTAAGAATGTATTCCAATATCAAATGGCGAAGTTCAACAATGCAAAACTGCAATTACTTTTGCACCAACCTGATATGTAGTGGGCAAACATTTGGTAAAAGTGTTCCTTGCAGTAACTCTGAAAGTAAATCATTTACTTTATAAATTTGTAACCTTAAGAAAAGAGGTTGGAGAACACACTGTCGGTATGTATTGTGCTTAGCAGGCTCAGAAAAGAATGGGCCAGTGCGAGCAGGAGTTAAAGGGAAGAGAGGGAGTCCAGAAACTTGGCCACTTGTGGACTTGGAAGGGACAAATATTTTCAAACCAAACTGGTAAAAGAGGAAACTGGGCAACAAAGGTTGATTAAAATTCATCCTCGAGGCAAATAGCAAATCAAGCATATGATTGGTATATACATCTAAAACCTTTGAATGGATTAAAGTGTTTTGGAATGATGGTCCAAATGATGAGGTGGTATCCAAAAAGAGCTTTCAATGGGTCAAAATGGCCCAAGTAAATAGACAAATAGTGCCAGTCTGACTCTGTAGTCTGATAGAGCTGTGGTCCTTGTAATTAAGATAAGAGAGGGGCAGAGAGAGGGAGAGAAAGATGCAAAGTCAGACAGAGAGAGAAAGGAAGTGTAGATATGAGGATGAGAAAGCAAAAGAAAAAGCAGATCTAAGAAATGTGTCTGAAGAGACCCATGGGCATGGCTATTGGTACAAGGAGCCAGCAGGCCTCAAGTAGTAACCGAGTTAAGTTTTCAGGAGCATTATATTGTCAAAAGAACTACAGTCTGAACATTAAAAAACAAAACCCAAACCAACTGTGACTATTGAAGAGCTAAAATGACTTTTCAGTGGAAATGGACAGAGAATGCTGCTAAGTCCTTATTGAGGATAAGTTCCCCAGCTTATTTAAATATCTCCAACAATGATACTAGATAAGGAGAAAGGAAGTTCCCTGATCCAGGAAGATCCCGCATGCTGCACTAAGCCTGTGCACCCCAACTACTGAGCCTGTGCTCTAGGGCCTGGGGGCTGCATCTCTCAACTGTTGAGCCCACGTGCCACGACTGCTGAAGCCTGCATGGCTCAAAGTCTGTGCTCTGCAACAAGAGAAGCCATCACAAAAAGAAGCTACTGTAATGAGAAGCCTGCGTACCACAGCTAGAGAGTAGCACCCTTTCTCTGCAACTAGAAAAAAGCCTGTGCAGCAGTGGTGGATGACCCAACACAGCCAGAAAAAAAATGAAGAAGATACAAAGCAATGGTAAAATATGCTAATATATGTCCTTAAGGGGCTTTCTAGGTGACCCTATGGTAAAGAACTCGCCTGCCAGTGTGCTTAAAAAAAGGTCTCCTATATATACACTTATCATTTGTATCTCTGGAAGGCCATGTAAGAAGTTAATGACAGTGACTGCCCCTGGGGACATATCCAGTGCCTGGATATTTGGGGCCAGGAGAGGGAAAGAAACTTAACTTTTCACTGTGTTTCTTTTTTTTTTTTTTTGATTGAAATATAGTTGATTTGTAATATCATTTTTGTTTTAGGTGTAAAGAACATCAATTCAGTGATATATGTGTATATCTTTTTCATATTCTCTTTCCTTATAGGTTATTCCAAAATATTTAGTATAGTTCCCCGTGCTATACAGTAGACACTCACAGTTTTCACTGTTTCTTTTAGTTACCCAAGTGTTTTAGTGATTCTCTCGCAGCTGAGTCGGTTTGATAAAGAATCAGCCTGCACTGCAGGAGACCCAGGTTTGATTCTTCGGTCCGGAATATCCCCTGGAGAAGGAAATGGCAACCCACTCCAATATTTTTGCCTGGAAAATCCTGTGGAGAGAGGAGCCTGGTGGGCTATAGTCGATGGGTTCACAAGAGTCAGACACGACTTAGCGACTAAACCAAACCAAATGTTTTACCTGAATGTGTAGACCAATAATATTAACAATTAAAAAATACATAGTGGAATAAAAATATTTCTTTCTCTTCTGCCACTCACATCTAGTATGTGCCAAATTCATTTCTTATCATCCTGTTATATGGTCATGTAGAACTGTCCTTGTCTGGCATTAGTATATATTATTAAATTGAAAAGTAAAAGAGCTGAAATGTTATTTCAAATACACTGGAATCTTGTGCTAGGACAATTTTGCTGCATTAGGAAGATGTGTCTTTTACCAGTATCTGTCCTACAGTGAGTAGTGCTATAATAGTCTGGAGAGAAACCAGAATATACTGTTAAAATCAAGTTTTGGGTCCCAATTTAAAATTTCTGTTTCTATTGTTGTTTTGTCACTAAATCACATCTGACTGTTTACAGACCCCATAGACTGTAGCCCACCAGGCTCCTCAGTCCATGGGATTTCCCAGGCAAGAAAAGTGGAGTGGGTTGCCATTTCCTTCTCCAGGAGATCTTCCTGACTCAGGAATTGAAACCACATCTCCTGCATTGGTAGGCAGATTCTTTACCACTGAGTCACCTAGGAAGCCCCAAGATTCCATTTATAACTTTATGAAAGATAGTTTTGAAAACAAAACCAAACTCTACATTTTTCTTGAAAGTCACACATTAGTATGAAACAGGGGGAGCTATTAATAAAGACCACCATGTGCTACTCTTCCACTGTTCTCAAGGAAAATCAGAACAAGAGACATTATTTTTTAAAAAAGAGATGGCCATTTTTTTTTTTTTTTTTTTAACATCTGTGTCATTGAACATATGTTCTAGACTCCCATCTGCATCTCTGAAATATACTATTCCAGAATCACACAACTGAAGGGATCTCAGAGATCAACTGTTTCCCCCACCCCACCTCTTATTTTATAGATAAAAAAACTAGGGCCCAGAGAAATTAAATTAAATTTCCCAAGGTCACACACAACTAGAAGAAAAGTCAAATTTTCCTACTTCCATCATTAAAACACTTAAGGGTTAGAATGGCCCTATCTTTGCAGATGTTGTTTTACCAACCACTTCAGATCACACTAACCAAGGTTTAGGAAATCCTTTTGGTGGGCTTCTTGCATATGCTTTCTTTCCTATCACTAGATTAGGTCTTCCCAGAAAGACTCCCTGTTACCTTGCATTTCCTGATGAGCCAGACAGCAAGGTTGGCATGAAGATATGAGATTGTTCATTTTCCTCCATTTAAAAATTTATCTTGAGCCTTTTGTTCCTCTCACAATTACCGTATGAGTATTGATTTTAATTAGTTCTGTCTATTAAGATTCCCCTTAGGTTCAGAAGCCAGCCTGGTAATTAAGTGTTAAGCTTTCCTCTGGCTGGCAGTATTGTTAGGTGAGTTACTGCCACTCTTGGTCGAAAAGTGAGATCAATGCTCCTCTATGGATCCACCCTGAAGAGTCCAGACACAGATGTAGTTCTTGTCTCAGGTGATTTTCCCTATTTTGTTACAGGCTTGAGAGTAGGAAAAGGAGGCTCTCTGACTGAATGACGCTTTCCCTAGTCACTAAGGCCAATACACTTGTATCAGAGCCTCCAAATGGTGTGTATGTTGTTGGCGAGTATTTTGGTCATGTCCAGATGGATTTTTCCGAGGCTTGCCTGATATCAAAAACTGGTGGTGGCATAATATCAAACTGTGTCCCTTTGCATTTCCTAGTGCTTTCGTTGGGGGGAATAGGGCTTGAAACAAAAGTTTATACTCAGTAATTTTTTGCTTCCATTTCATCCTGAATTCTGAGAATGGTAAAGAATGCTTCTCAATAATTCATTGCATGTATGAAATCTAATCTCCCAGAAAATGAACATAATGGTGAGTTTTAGGAAAAAATTAGAAAATCAGCTCTCATTGTGTGTATTTTGTATTTAGGCAAATTTTACTGACCAAATTTGTATTTGGGTTTGTAGTTACGACATAATAGGTGTTTGGGGAATGATGGTAATTCTGGACTTTGTTTGTAGATAGCCAATTAATAACTGGGTGACAGCCATGACAACAGTTCTTTTATATTAAATCAAAACCCCTGCCATTTCCTGGTGCCTGTTATTGAGTGCAATCCATTATTTTTAGCAAAGCAGCTAAACAGTTTAATATACCCTCTGTGATGATCAGGAGCTCTGGGTGTGCTGATGAGACGTCAAAATTCTGTGCACTCGCCTGAACAAATAGGGAAGGTGCAGAGTGTCCAGGTCCATCTGCTCCTTGCGTGCCAAGTGGCCCTCCTTTACGATTGCTTCTTCCTCCTACGGTGTCCCATCTGCCTCCCCGGCTCTCTCCTGGGTACCTTGAAACCTTTGCCGTCAGAGTTGATTTTCTCAGATTGGTAGCCAAGACTGTCAGTCAATGCTGAGGATTTAGGTCCCTAGTGATTTTGTGTTCTTGCCTGGTCAATTCAGGGGATTTTAACTTGAATGGAAGTTGAACTCACATTTTGGAGGCCAAAGCTGGAATAACTGGGTTAGGGTAGTCATTATAAAAAAATTATATAATCAGATTAGATGACTATCTTCTCTTGTTTGCTCTTGGGTGATATTTTTAAGCAACTGTCACACAACAGGCTGAAATGAGGCACTTTTGCCCCTCGTATTATGTCTAGCAAGATATCACTCGATAAGAAAAAATATAGGGATGCGTTACAGCATAACAGATTTGCAGCATTGTCAGGGACTTTTAGAAAGAAATGATAGGTTATTGATCCACGGTTGGTATAATTTACTCAGTCATTAGCTATTGACTACATAGTAATTACATATCAGCCTCATGAGATACAGGAAATAAACTGTAGGTTTCCTGCCTTCAAGGGGAATCTATCTAGCAGTGGCTGAGTCTGATCAAAGACAGTGCTGTCTGTGAAGCAAATGAACTGAAGTGGGAAAAATGACAGTGACTGTGAGCAGCTCAACAAGCCAGAGGAGAGGGTATTCGTGTGTTCAGATCAGAAAAGACGTGGGTCGCATGTAACTACATGTAGGAACATGACTCACAGTTGGATTTTAAGGGCAATTATACAACTATGACAATACTAAGCAAGACTGATTTCCCTTTTAGACTCAAGTCCTGCAAAATAGGAATGCGTTCTCTATCTCCTTTCACAGCAACACCTAATGATGTTCCTGGGCAACAACAGAACCATCCTTTGAGGGAGAAAGTAAGTGACAGTCATTGACAAAATTTGCTGGGGATTAATTTTCTGCAGTTCCCTAGTGAGCACATGCATTTTCTATTTCAAGATCATTGTTGCAGATGAAAGGAACATAGGATAAAATGGGGCTATGTTTGATACATGTTAAGCATAATATATTATACTTCCAGGAGAAAAATGTTCATATTGTTCCAAAGAAGGTTATACAGAGGCTAATGTTTCTGGTAATGAAACACTCAATGTTTGAGTACTAACTCAACTTGAGATTATTTAATAATATTAAATTCTGAGGCCTGATTGCTTCAGGTGTCTGAAGTATGGTTATTTCCAATGTTCCTCTTCTAGAAGATGGTGCTCCTCGGAAGAATAAACAGGGGTTTTTTAAAAGCAATTTCTTTCAAGTTACTCACAGTTTATCCTCTGAAAGAATTACTTGAGAGGAATAAACAGCATGCCAAATAGGATCTAAATGCAAGTTTGGTATTACTAAGTGACCCCAAAATAGGATAGTAGATAAAAGCAAACCTCTGGAATCAAACTGCTGGATCAGCTCTGAATCTTGGCCCTGACACTTACTAGCTGTATGATCTTGGCCAAGTTATTTAACCTCTCTGTGTCTTGAAAGGTCCACCACATGAAGTTGTTGTAAGAATTAAGTCAGTCAGTAGTAACTAAAGTTGTGTATCTGGTATATATTTAACCTTTTGGAAATAGTCCTGAGTATTTGCACTTTAGAGCAAATGCTCAAAAAATACTTGTGTTGAGATTGTCATTATCTCAAACCCTAGCCACACCAAATTTCATGTCTGTCAGTGGCTGCTTGACTTGTTAACCCAGAAACATTTTTAGTATCAGTGAAATGACTATGATTCCTTACATGAAGACATAGGCTCATTCCCAAGACCTCTGCCTTTTCCCCAAATGCTACACATTGGATAAATTTCCCTTTATTTACTTTGTATGTAAGTTATTCCCTATTACCAAGAAGGATTCAAAGTGTTGATTAGAGGTCTAAGTTCTCCAGCTGCGCTGGCATTTCCTGGAGGGTCCTTTCACAGTTGTGTATAGAGACCTCATTGTTCTCTGTTACCACTTGGCTGAACAAATGTGTCACAATCATTTTCTTGTTGGAGGCAAATCTGTGGTGGGTTTGCTGAGGGTGGAATTTCCGTTGAAAAATCTAACACAGGGTCTCAAGGATCCTCTTTGGCTCAATGTAAAGGGTCACTGAACTGATCTGTCAGAGGGTTCTAATACAAGAGCTAACTCCCATCACACCAGGGTGTCAATATTTCCTTAACACCTTCTATGTGTAAGGGAGAAAATATTCATTTACCTTCAGAATATTTATTTCCAAATCAGAAAGCATTACAGGTCAAATTCCCCCTGTGTCAGGCACCAGAATAGATTCAGCAGGAACTTTCTGAGTATTGTGTTGAAAACAAAACAAAGCAAAACAAAATTTAAGATGATGCATATCTCTGTTTTACTTGGTAGAAAACATCCAAGTATGTCGGAGCACCAAAATTGGGCAGCCTGAGAAAGGGTGATAAAACATGGTGCCTAGGCTGCATTATTTTATGTGGAGCCAGAGAAGGGGGCAGCAGAGGAAGAGATGGTTAGATAGCATCACCAACTCAGTAGACATGAATTTGAGCAAATAAGAGAGATAGTGAAGGGAGATAGTGAAGGACAGAGGAGCCTGGTGGGCTGTAGTCCATGGGGTTGCAAAGAGTCGGGAACAACAACAGAGAATAGGGTTGTTCTCCATCCTTTCCCCCTTAGTTTGTGGTTTCTGTCGGCTTTACACCAGCCAAGAGGAAACTGGGGGTTCAGATCGTGCCCACCATTCTGCCCTGTGTCTCAATCCCAGTTCCTGGTGAATCCAGTACTTTCAGACTCCTGCTTCTCTAGTTCATCCAAACCTTATCAGGCTCTGTTTTTCTATGGTCTTCATTCTCTGATAGTCACCAGAGGAATAAACAGCGTCACTCTTCTTGGCTACCTTGAGGTCACTTTAATTCTAGGATAGGCATGTATCCACTCATTTGTATGAGCTGGGAATGGTAATGATCAGTATATATTTAGGAAAGAATGTGAGTAACTTTTATGTGTTTCTAATAAGTTTAGGCACCTTAGCTATTAGTTTTCTTGTGATGGTTGTTGTTGCTCTGAATAAATATATACATATATGTATACATATATGTATATAGACACGTGTGTGTGTTAGTCACTCAGTCGTGTCTGACTCTTTATGACCCGTGGACTGTAGCCCACCAGGCTCCTCTGTCCATGGGATTCTCCAGGCAAGAATACTGGAGTGGGTTGCCATTTCCTCCTCCAGGGGATCTTCCAGATCCAGGGATTGAACCCAGGTCTCCTGCATTACAGGCAGATTCTTTACCATTTGAGCCACCAAGGAAGCTCATATGTCTTATGTATATAGCAAGTATATATAGATTCTTATATGTGTGTGTATATATATACATATGTATGTGAGTATTTATATTTTATGTATAAAACCCAACTTATCTATTATCCTACCGATGGGCCATTTAATTGTTTTCAGTAAGAAATATTTAATGAGATGTGAAGATGAAATAAAAGTACATGTACATATGTAGATTAGAACAAATCATATTCAAAATATGGAAAGAGGAAGGAAATGGAGAACTGTATCTTTATTTTATTTTTTAAAAAAGCTTTATGGATGTTTGAGTGGGAGGGAACAGGCATGGGTAAACCTATGGCTGATTCATGTTGATATTTGGTAGAAACCAATGCAATATTGTAAAGCAAGTATCCTTTGATTAAAAATAAATAAATAAAAAAGCTTTATAAATTACCTCATTGTGTTTTAGTTATCTTGACAAAGGAAAATAAATATGCCCGAAGAGTGTGTGAAGACATGCTCTTGGCCTGAGTCTCAGTGCTCACCCTCTTTAGAAGCCATCGAGCTAGCTAGAGCTCTTGGTCATGTTCTGTATCATCTCTTGCCCCTGGTCAAGATGACATTTTGTTATCATGAGACCCTCTCAGGTTCAGCCTCTTGGCTTTCAACTGTTGTGAGGCCCAGTGCCAAGGATCTTCTCTCTTCCACTGCTTTGGCAAGGATTCAAGGGAACTATCACGCTGTGTAATTTAAATGCAGAACCATCCTACGGAATCCAGGTCCCAGGAAGTAGGATATGTTGGAAAGTGCTGTACTAGATTACTGCTGGCCTCCCAGCTGTGATGAGAAGAAGGGTACATGACCCGTCTCCCAGCATGGCGTTCTCTCTCATTGTGCTTCGCTCACTGCGCATTGATCATCCCACATGGTATGATTTACTGGTGCTAAAAACCTCTTTGCTGACTCATTCATTTTGGTTCATGAATATGGATATTATTTTATACAGGTACATTACCTTTTGTTGTTTAGAGTTAATAGATCTACTCATTTAATTGCAAATTGTTTTTAGCCTTATAATTAAATGGAGAGGGGCAGAGTGCAAGCATGAAGCAGTAAGACATGTGTGAACAGGAATGAGTGAGAAATCATGTTAAGAGTGCTGGACCAGGCATTCCCCAGGTGGCTGCCCAGTTTCCTATCTGCTAGGGCTGGTCCAAGGGTGTCTGAACCTCTGTCCACTGCTTGGTTGGTTGTGAAGTCTCTCTTTTTTCTCAAATCTCCCGTCAGGCCTCATGGTGCCCCTCTTCTCCCAATTCCTTATACTTTTTCCAGGCCAAGGGCAAGTCAAGAATTTTCTTTCCCCTTTTCCTTCTCCCTCTCTTTCCTTCCTTCTTCCTTAACCTCTTTCCTTCTTCCTGCCTTCCCCCACATCCTCCTTCTCCCCTTCTCCCTTTCCTCTCTCCCTTATTTCCTTTCTTTTTATTCTTATTTTCTTTTCTCAAGACTCTGAGACAGGAGAGGGGTAAGTGAAACAACTTTTACTGAGGATCTTCTATTTGCCAGGAATTTAACCTATATTATATCACTGAATCTTTGGAACAATGCTAAGCAATGGGCGTGGTTATTTTCATTTTTTCCCTATTTTTATTATTTCATTGAAAGGAGGGATAAACTGGACTACAGAGATGTGAAATACCTCAGGCAAAATCACATGGTTAATCCTGGTAAACCTACATCTACCTAAGTCCAAAATACTGTGATCCTCTCTTTGCAAAGCATCACCTCCCCTTGAGAGTGAACCATTGCTTTGAAGAGCTGATGGTGTTTCAACTTTGGTGGAACACCTTGATGTCTCACACAGGGCACTCTCCTTTTATTAGTCCTAATTCTGCACCAAGGTAGATAGGTTCAATGTTCTCCTTAGCTTTTCCAAACTAAGTGTAGAATCCCTTCATCTGTAGAAATCAGGATTCTTAATCCTTCACAGTTTTCAGAGGTGGACAATATGATGAAAGTTTTCCTTATGAATTTAACATAACACAAAATTTTGCATAATAATTACAGAAAATTCAGAGGTGCACTGAGGCCTAGCTCTGGATCCCTGTAAAGGGTTATTCAACGAGAAGATTACTTTTCACAGGTCAGGGGCTAGGAAGGTGTCTAATTTTCTGTATCCCGGGTATGCAAAGTCATTTTTCATGACCCTATCAGGGCATGGTGTCCATGCGTTATCCCAGGTGGAGTTTTTTCTATATGAATGTTTGCGTGTGTATGCCTGGCTGCCTTTGACTGGTGAGTTCAGTGGGGGCAATTACTATGGGTGATCAGTTTGGCTGGGATCTGTACTGTGCCTCACTTTTACATCTGAGATATTGACATGATTCCTCTTTTCTCTGCTTTTCAGAGTGAAGGTAAAAGGGATTAAGGTATGAGAACTTTAAAAGTGAAGCTACCTGCCTTTGTGTTCCTGAGGAGACTTCTCTGGGCTGGGCCATTTTTTATGTGGCCCATCATTCCACATCTTCCTCTTGAATCATCTTGCTTCAGAACAGCTGTCACTGATATTTCTCAAACTTTCTGAAAAAAGGGAAAATTGGGTGTTCCTCCTGAGGCTTCGCGGAAGACCAGCTGCCTGCTGGCGTCCTTTCTAGCTGCTCAGGCCCTTCACTATAAGTGCACTCTGGGGCTTAAAAAGGACAGACCCTCCCATTCTGAATTTTCCTCTGAGAGCCACCCAGTGCTGCTGGAAAATTTATAGCTGGCTGGCTTGGTTAATTAGAAAAAAGTCTGATGCTGGAATATTATATAAGTCATCAAGTACTGTAAAATAAGCACCTATCAAGTTTCACAGTCAACTCAGGGAAGCATGTCACTTCTCCTTAAAATGCTTGGCACAGCATTTTATGCTATGAATTTGAAGTTTGGGATGTACCATGGTAATTTCCTGCTGTTCATTTAGGTAAAGATACAATGGTACTCAACCCATGACACGACCAGTCTTATTATAGGCATGGCTCTGGTGTTTTCAACAGAGTGAACAATTCTGATTCATTTTCTCATTGCGATGCAAAAGATACTTGCAACTTTAATGCTGTCTCTGCTGCCTTTTGGAGCCCTTTTTAGGACTAATCATTTGACTTTGCACTAATGAGATTATACCCAGCAGGGGCAGATATTTTCCTTTTTAATTTTCATTCCTGTTATTTAATTGGCATTACACACACATAATGAGACCAGAAAAAAACACCCTGTAGCAATCTGTTCAATACAAATAACTCAGGCAGATGCAGCCAGATGTATCCATGGTGACCTCCCCGACTTCACACTACCCACACATTAGGGAAGATGGCCCAGAAAACTTAACTCCCTGTTTGCTGAGTATGTCAGAGATCTACTTTGTCTCTTCCTTCTCCCACAGAAAGGGCATTTACCCAAATCCATGTGTTTCTCCATATTGGGATTTGCCTGCTCAGCACCTGTATTATTTATATAGCCTGGGGTTCTGAGTAGGTACTGGTCCCTGGTATTAGCGCTGACTGACTACCTGTGACCCCAGTGTCTTAGATAAAGACATTTCTCCATTTATCCCCAGCACCCTTCTTACAATATTCTGAATGGAAAAGGAATATTGGACTTAATGGAAAGCCATCAGAATGGGTGACAAACACGAAAACTTCCTTCTTTTATACCAGATTTCTATATTAAAACCAGACTTCTATTTTCTGAAAAAAGGTATTTTAGGTCATTAGGAGTTTAAGGAGGTCCTCTCTGATCAACCACATGGTAACAACCCTGGAGCTTCCTTCCATGCACTGTACCTACCTCCTTTTTCCCAAAGCAGGTCGAGTGACCATCATTCTAAATTCCATATCCCATGGAGCAAATTGGGTGATTCTACAATGTATCCTAGAACTTTCCTTTGTTTATATAACAAGTGGAACATGAAAGTTTCCATGCCTGAAATATCCATGGCATGAACATGATGTTGTCAATTTTGCCATTGAAAGAAAAATGCACACAGGTGTCACTTTACCTCATTTATGCTGTGTCCAGTCCTGTGTTTCTCTACACCTCAAAGCTTGTTCTTTCTCAGTATTTTCCATCACAGTGAAATATACAGCATCCTGGTAATACAGAAGCCTAGCAGACATCTTTGAAATGCCCCCACTTTTGTCAATGTGTTTATTTGTTTTCATTTCCACTGCTACCACCATGACCAAGCTCTCATCTGTAATAGAGGGTCAGGATAATTACCACCCAATTGTCCTCCCTTTAAAAATTCTTGCTATTTCACTATTCATTTCAGCAACTAGATTGTTATTGTAGAAATATCTTCAAAGATCATTTTTCTCTTGTATTTACAAATTTTTCCATTGTACTTTAGCAAAACGAAACAAAAAACCAAACCAAACCCAAACCAAAATCCATGAAATCTTGCCATGGTCTGCACGGGTCTTTGTGACCTGGGATCTGGCCATCGCCTGTGAAGATGCCAACATCTCTTGTTTGGATTACTGCAGTAGCTGCTTATTTGGCTTCATTTCACTCTTAGATGGAAACAAAGTGATTAGCATCCCTGCCTGGCTGTGCATTGGGTCCCTTTTGACTCTCCAGCCACATCTTGCTCTATACTTTCCTTTATTCCCTCTGATCAGCCACAGTGTTTTTTCAGTGTTTCAGCATTTTTCAGCCCTGGAGATTCTGTACCTGTGTGTGACTTGATCTGGAACACCCTTCCTCCCCTTCCTCCCCCTTTATCTTGACAGCAGCTTAAACAGTGTTTCTCCAGAGCAGTCTTCCTGGCTTTCAGGGTCACATCATACGCTCTGTTATACAAACTTTTAAGACTGTGGCCCTTGCCTATGTACCTCTTGCTGTAAACATCCACCTGTCAAATGACTCCAGTTCTCTATTTTCTCAGTGAGACGATCCAAAATTTTTTTCAAACATGAATCAGTAAACTTTAACAGATATATATGAAACAGTCAATAATCTAGTTATTATATTTAATTTCCATGTGCTACATGTTTAAAATCATATTATATAAAATAATGTGAATTTAGAGACATGTTTTTTTGTACTTTCATTTTTTCCCATGCACTTCACATTCATCTTTGACATCGTGTCTTTATCATCACTAAAGCCACTCTTTGAATTCTCTAATGCAGTTCTGTGAGGCTTGTCACCTTCACTTTTATCTAAGATGTTTGAGATACAGCACTTTTTGAATCATGCATGATGCTGTCACTGGAAATTTATCCCAAGCCACTGGAATCCATTTGTGTAACATTAGAACAGTTTTTATTTTCATTTGTCCCGTGAGTATGTATTTATGATTGCCACACTGTAACCACTCACTGTATTCCTTTAAAAGTGATCTTTAAAAGGCTTGTTTACAATGACATCCAATGTTTGCAATTGTTAGGTCATCCCCCAGGGACAATTACTAAACCTTCATTAAATTCCATCCCTTCTTTATTACCAATTATGTCCATTCTAGGTTAATTTGCGAGAAGACAATTCAGTGAACAGCCAATTTGCTTAATTTACCTGTTTCTTTTCACTATTTAATTTTAGTCGACAGGCTTTTCTTTTGTCTTCCTAACAGCATTTAAGGAATGTTAAACTTGTCTCTGCCTTAGTTCCCTGCTACTTGAACTGGACACTTTGCCAATTCCACACCTAACCTCCTTTGTCCCACACCATATCTTTCCTTATGGAACCTCTATTTTCTTTAGGTATCTACTCTCCTCACAGCCATAGGACCCCGGAAACCTGATCCCATCTCTGTTTTAACCATACATCCTTGGGTGAGGTAGGGTGAGGCCAGTTGCAGATCATAAAAACGAAAGGAGAATTTTACAATTTTGTTGTTCCCTGGAGAGAACATACCACACCACACAAGGACACTCAGGGGAAGCACTGAGGTCCTTCTTGAGGTAGAGAGAGGGAGCAGAACTGTGGTTTCCATGGGAAGGAATGGGGAGGACAAGGGAGGCCATCTAAGATTGGCCACCTACATTTGAAAGTGGCCATCATGAAATTCATGTTCACTGTGATTGCTAAAATACATTATTTGGGGCTGGCTCAGATGGTAAAGTGTCTGCCTACAATGCGGGAGACCCAGGTTCAATCCCTGGGTCGGGAAGATCCCCTGGAGAAGGAAATGGCAACCCACTCCAGTATTCATGCCTGGAAAATCCCATGGACAGAGCAGTCTGGTAGGCTACAGTCAGTCTGTGGGGTTGTAAAGAGTTGGACACAACTGAGCGACTTCACTTTCACAGATGGTAATATGTGAACTGTGAACTTTTAGATGTTCAAGCTGGTTTTAGAAAAGGCAGAGGAACCAGAACTCAAATTGCCAACATCCGCTGGATCATTGAAAAAGCAAGAGAGTTCCAGAAAAACATCTATTTCTGCTTTATTGACTATGCCAAATCCTTTGACTGTGTGGATCACAATAATCTGTGGAAAATTCTGAAAGAGATGGGAATACCAGACCACCTGACCGGCCTCTTGAGAAACCTGTATGCAGGTCAGGAAGCAACAGTTAGAGCTGGACATGGAACAGACTGGTTCCAAATAGGAAAGGGAGTACATCAAGGCTGTATATTGTCACCCTGCTTATTTACCATATACGCAGAGTACATCATGAGAAACACTGGGCTGGAAGAAACACAAGCTGGAATCAAGATTGTCGGGAGAAATATCAGTAACCTCAGATATGCAGATGACACCACCCTTGTGGCAGATAGCCATGATATTTCAGCCTCCTGATGGATGTCAGAGATGGCCTTTCACTCACCTTGCAGGAATGGAAGCTTGTAAGCTCATTTTCTCTCTGTCTCCATCTCTCTGTCTCTGTCTCTCAGACACTAGATAGTATGTGACAATATTCTAATTTTTAAGTTGTCACTTAAAATTTTTAAATTGTCACTTAAAATTTTTCATTCTGTATTCAAATATTCCAAGGGATATAATTTTCAGTATTTGGTAAATGTTGACATCTTAAAAACAAAACTTTAAGATGGCTCTTTTAAAAGTATCCAACAAATATAAATTCCATAATAATTTGATTCTCACTATCATCTTGTTCAAAAATACATAAAGAAACTTTTTTAACAGCAGAAAATCATACATCATTTCTTCTTGTCCTAGTGATCAGGTTTCTATTTCACTTCCTATATTGAAATATAATCTAATGTAATATATTGTTATATTTGAAAGTCTCCAACCTCATCATATTTCTCTAGGACAGAAATAACTATATAAATTTAACTTTAAAAATTTCCTATACTCTTGTGGCCAGCAATTTTGGAAAACTCAGCAGTGGCCACAGTACTGGAAAAGATCAGTTTTCATTCCAATCCCAAAGAAAGGCAATGCTAAAGAATGCCTATTATACAGAGTGAAGTAAGCCAGAAAGACAAAGAACATTACAGCATACTAACACATATATATGGAATTTAGAAAGATGGTAATGATAACCCTATATGCAAAACAGAAAAAGAGACACAGATGTACAGAACAGACTTTTGGACTCTGTGGGAGAAGGCGAGGGTGGGATGTTTCGAGAGAACAGCATCGAAACATGTATATTATCTAGGGTGAAACAGATCACCAGCCCAGGTTGGATGCATGAGACAAGTGCTCGGGCCTGGTGCACTGGGAAGACCCAGAGGGA
Source organism: Muntiacus reevesi (assembly GCF_963930625.1). NCBI lineage: Eukaryota > Metazoa > Chordata > Mammalia > Artiodactyla > Cervidae > Muntiacus > Muntiacus reevesi. Next base: position 213,169,193 of record NC_089249.1, read on the forward strand.
GAGGGTAGACAGGGAGGTGGGAGGGGGGATCGGGATGGAGAATACATGTAAATCCATGGCTGATTCATGTCAATGTATGACAAAACCCACTACAATATTGTAAATTAATTAGCCTCCAACTAATAAAAATAAATGGAAAAAAAAAAAGAATGTTCAAACTACCACACAATTACACTCATCTCACACACTAGCAAAGTAATGCTCAAAATTCTCCAAGCTAGGCTTCAACAGTGTGTGAACCAAGAACTCTCAAATGTTCAAGCTGGATTTAGAAAAGGCAGAGGAACCAGAGATCAAATTACCAACATCCATTGGATCATTGAAAAAGGAAGAGTATTCCAAAAAACATACTTCTTCTTTATTGACTATGCCCAAACCTTTGTGTGGATCACAACAAACTGTGGAACATTCTGAGAGAGATAGGAATACCAGACCACCTAACCTGCCTCTTGAGAAATATATATTCAGTTCAGGAAGCAACAGTTAGAACTGGACATGGAACAATGCACTGATTTCAAATTGGGAAAGGAGTACATCAAGGTTGTATATTGTCACCCTGCTTATTTAACTTATATGCACAGTACCTCATGTGAAATGCTGGGCTGGATAAAACACAAGTTGGAACCAAGATTGCCAGGAGAATTATCAGTAACCTCAGATGTGCAGATGACATCACCCTTATGGCAGAAAGCGAAGAGATACTTAAGAGCCTTTTGATGAAAGGGAAAGAAGAAAGTGAAAAAGTTGACTTAAAACTCGACATTCAAAAAACTAAGATCATGGCATCTCGTCCCATCACTTCATGGCAAGTAGATGGGGAAACAATGGAAACAGTGACAGACTTTATTTTCTTGGGCTCCAAAATCACTGCAGATAATGACTCCAGCCATGAAATTAGAAGACACTTGTTCCTTGAAAGAAAAGCTATGACCAACCTAGATAGCACATTAAAAAGCAGAGAATTACTTTGCCAACAAAGTAGTCCATCTAGTCAAAGCTATGGTTTTTCCAGTAGTCATGTATGGATGTGAGAGTTGGACCACAAAGAAAGTTGAGCACCAAAGAATTGATGCTTTTGAACCATGGTTTTGGAGAAGACTCTTGAGAGTCCCTTGGATTGCAAAGAGATCTAACCAGTCAATCCTAGAGATCAGTCCTGAATGTTTATTGAAAGGACTGATGTTGAAGCTAGAATACTTTGGCTATCTGATGTGAAAAACTGACTCATTAGAAAACACCCTGATGCTGGGAAAGATTGAAGTAAGGAGGAAAAGGGGATGACAGAGAATGAGATGGTTGGATGGCATCACTGACTCGATAGACATAAGTCTGAGCAAGCTTCAGGAGCTGGTGATGGACAGAGAAGCCTAGCGTGCTGCAGTCCATGGGGTCACAAAGAGTCGGACATGACTGAGTGACTGAACTGACTGGTAGACCTGTGGCTCTGAAGTGTGAATATATTTCTTTTAGATTATTATTAGGTTAATTTGCTAAAAGACAATTCAGTGAAGAACAAGTTTGCTTAATTTACCTGTCTCTTTTCACTGTTCAATTTCATTTGACTGGCTTTTATTTAGGTATCTGTCTCCTCACAGTCATAGGAGCTGGGAAACCTGACCCCACTGGGTGGTGTGTGGTGATATTTATAGCCTATCTCTAACAGTACGGTCTAAAATAATAGGTTCATGGACATGAGCTTAGGCAAACTCAGGGAGATGCTGAGAGACAGGGAGGCTTGGTGTGCTGCAGTCCATGGGGTTGCAAAGAGTCAGACATGACTTGGTGATGAAACAACAGCAATTGTAGACCAAACAACATGCGTTAACTATAAATTATGATCAGTTATTATGCACAAAAGTAGAATTTTCTTGGGAATGCATCCCATGATAAAAGTGGTTTGGGAAGACTGTTAAAATGGCTGGCTTAAAAGAACATTCATCCTGTTCCTTTGTTGTGCCAGGGGAAGATTTTCCAAGGATATTTCTCTTTTGTTAAGTAACAATAGGTATATTGTGAAAGGGGTGAGAACCAGTGTGACCTCCATACCTGTCTGTCTCGAGAACAGTCTTAGGAATGTACACAGCGAAGTTGTGGATCTACTCATCAGCCTCATACTCCTTAGAATGTCTTTGTGGTACCCTCAGGAGTAGCCATACCTTCCTTTGAAGACCACTGTCACTCAATATGAGGAATGTGGCAAGGGTGTATTTCAACAAAATATCACCCCACTTTCAGGCTCACCCTCAGGAAAAAGGGATGCCAGAACATGTTGTGGTCTACTCTGCCCACATCTTCTAGTCTGAAGATGCCCACCATGGCAATTAGGTACCTGAAGCAAAGTGATGATTCTGCCATGGCTGGGAAAGTAGACTCATATATTTTTAACATGGAAAATATCTGAAAAGCAAGTTAAACATGATAGATGACCATTTCTTGGAGAACAACCAAAATTCTCAGGTGCTAGGGAATTAGCATAACTCAGTGACTGCAAAAGTGAACTTATTTTTAGAAATCTATAGAGATTTGTTCTGATACAAAGCAACTGCATTATTATGAAGGGTAAAATGACTCCAGAAATCACAAGATATTCTGAGGTCCAAATGAACACAATACCAGAGCAGATATCAAAGAGAAATCTGAAACAATTTATTATAGCAGGCAGGAATACCTTCAGGAAAGGTTTCTTCCCCCCAGGTTAGCTAATATACAAGCCAAGTGGATATGTCAAATGTAAGACAAATAATGGTCTTAATAGAATTGCACAACTGAACTGTTTTGATGGAATTGGATCAAGGGAACACAGGAAAAGGAACACATTTGTACAGGGTGAAGTATTGTCTTGGAATGCAGTGTGTCCTGAAATTTGGCTTTCAAAATGAGCTCAATTTAATTTTGAGAATAGCAATTTGAATTGAAAATAAACCTTTAGAACTTGAAGAGGAATAATAATAGCACTGGGTTGAGCTGCAGACAGTCTGGGGCTTTACTGAGGTTCGATGGCAAACTTGGTTTAACCTGCGCTTTTCCAGTTTCCTAAGCTAATCTGGTGTCCCTCCTTGCAACTTGACAGGTCATGCTGGTCTACATTGCCAGACCTCTTCTGCCAGGTCTTCAATTGCAGGACCCACTTCTTGATAACTCTGCTATCAGGCAAACAATTACACAACAGCAAAGATCTCCAGTGACCTTCCGCTTTCACCTTGGTCTTTTGGCAGGTGTGATATACTATTTTAATATAGAAACTGTTATAGAGTGGTGCAGTTCTGGACACTTCAGCAAAATTTTTTGAGGGCAAGTGCAAGGGTTTTTCCTCTGCTTTTATTTATGCTCTGGCTTTCTGATGATACACTTTTATTGAGGAGATGTAAATATCTTTGTTTCTGTTCATTTATTTTCTGATATCTCTGGTGGTGGTGATTTTTTTTTTTCTTTGGATTCTGCCTCTAAGGAAGATAATTGTCTTGAGACTCTGTTATTTTCTATCCTTGGGGGTCTCTGGTAATTGCAAATGATGTCATTAAAAACTTGGAAGGAAAAGTAGGTCATTATTTACATTTAAAGGGATATACTTTAAAAAATATAGTAATTATATTTAATAATTTTATGCAGGTTTTAAACTTGAACCAAAATTAAACAAAAGTAGTTTAAAATTCTGAAGTTAACAAGCAAGGGAAAATGGGTTATCTTCCCCTAATATGGTTGTATTTTGCAGAATCCAGGCTCTTTTTTGGCAAGGCTATAAATACTACATGAAAATATCATTGATACAAATATATTTACTATTTAATTCCATGAATAGTCTAGCTATATGCATGACAAATATATAGTGTTATCATATTTATATTCAAAGTAATTAGGAGTTGTAAATATATGACCTGAATTTTTCCCCTCAAAATTTTGCATGTTCATGCCAACAAATCACTTTGAGCAATATTTATTAGAAACTTTCTGTTGCTCCTGCAATAGGTACAGATGAGAATCTCAAGGTACACTGAAAAAACATGAAGAGAGTGGGGGAAGGAGTGGTGAAGATGAGTGAGCAAAATGCTTACTTGGGATTAAATGACCTTCCCTATAAATCAGGAGAAAAGTTGTCAGCTGGGTACTTTCTCATTTGCAGCATGTATAAGTAGCAGGAAAATGAGGCAAAGCGTCCTTTGAAGCAAAACATTACCTACGATGTAATTCATTCTCTCCATAGTGTCTCTTCTAGAAGCTATTATTGAAGATAAATCAAATGAGGCCCCATCCAGGCCACTCCTCCACAGGCACTTCATATTAGTGGCATCTTTATTTTCCCACCTGAAGTACTCTTGCCTTCCAAGCACCAGGGGTCAGATGAAGTAAGTGTATGCTGAATTAACTCTTCATAGGAAAAGGAAGGCTTTGCAATGTTTAAAACTGAGAGTGTTTGGGTCATGTCATTCCTGAGCATGGTTATGAGATAGTTTCAGATTATTCTGGACCCATGGTTAATCATGCTCTCCTGTTCCTGGAAATCTGATGTATTGGTCTGGAGTCATGGGAACTTTCCCACGGCACTCAGGAAGTCACATCAGTTCTGGCCACCTTTTTGGTCTCATAGCAAAATGTCAGTAGTCCCAAGGACCACATGAAAAATGCCCAGAATGTCAGACTGTCTTAACTTCTGTGGGAAAAAAAATTATAATTTACGGCTTATTTTCAGCTGGCCCTCTCTATCTGTCCAAGATTATTTCCCCTGACATCAAAATGTTTTCTTTCTTACCAGTCAGGCCGGCTTTTCCAGGCAGTCGCCTTGTCATGCCCTTCCCCACTGTAGCCTCTGGTCATTCTTCCCTTCTTGACCCCTGATCCCTTCAACTGTCCAACTTTGATGGTCCCCACCCATTGCAGGTCAATGCCCAGGGTTTATATTTTACCTCCAACCCTTGGACTCTTTGTAATGCTTACTGACTACCCCACTGTGTCTCAGTTCAGGATTTCCGGGGAGAAAATATTCCTAGAGAGTTGCAGGTAAATCTTACCAAAAGGGGCCAGTAATGAGATGTCATGGTAGTGGCCAAAATTAGATTTTTCACTTCCCTTCCCTTGGTGTCCATTCTGTCTTTTCAATTAAGTCCTTGAATCCTTGTGGTCCTGCTTTGGTAATCCATGAGTAGTAGGAAGAGCATCTGAATGACACCTTTCTTCTAATAACGCTTAATACCTAGTCATCTTGCTTGTGTTTTTCTGGTCCTAATTATTGGCTAATATATAGTAAGAGCACTCAGGTCCTGAGATGAACAAGATGCTCAGCAATAGAAGAAAATTAAGCACTGGACTTGCCTCCTAGGAACTTTCTCACCCCATTCCTGTGAGTATATGTCTGTGGTTGGGGAAAAATAAGAGAGGGTTTTCATGGGCCCCAACTGTGTTCTAGGTGGCACATGGAGGTCTTGGTGCTGTTCTAAGCATATGGTTGGGTGGGCAGCAGAACAGTATCATTGCTCTGCTGCAGGCAGAAAACCTTACTGTCCCTCCAGGTCAGCTGCTGGCAGCAGGACCTCTGTGATTTCATGTACTCTTTGGCTCCCTTTGTCCACGGGCAGGCCCATAGGACTCAAGTTTCTGGACCACGGGTTTTGATAGAAGATGATATTAATTGTAAATTCCCTTCTGAATAAGGAATTGGTACAATGTTTGGAAAGGGTGAGGTTAAAATAATACCACAGCTAACACTTATCAAGTGCTTGTGGTGTACTAACATTTGCATTATCTCATATATAATTTTCATGATGACAGAAGGGAGTGATGAAGTACAGAGTGATTTGTCAAAGGTCACTTAACTGTTGCGAAATGGGATTGGGGTCTGTCCCTATCAGCCTAACCCCAGAGTCTGTGCTGTCACTCAGTCACTTCCTGTCCGGTGTACTTAGTTAAGTGGTTGGTTCGGTGTTGAGTACTTAGTTAAGTACTTAGTCCGATGGTTGGAATTAGTTAAGTGACTCAGACATGTCAGGGCCAACACCTCTGCTAGTCTCCTGAGCTTTCCCTCCAAGATGGCTTCTGTAGTCTTGGCTATCATAGTCTACCTTTAAGACCGGCAAGGAAAGGGAAGGATGTTTTCATGAGATTTTCACTTGGGTTTTCCTGCCTGGCACTCTGCCACATGACTACCTCTATCTACAGAGGTAGCTGGCATAGTGAGTGCTTAGTTTTGTAACCTTTATAGTTGAACAAGTGGAAGAGCAGTAGCTTGGGCTTGGTTGTGGGGTGAGACAGTTGACAGTATCTTCTATGATGCCTGATTTTGTGGAGGGCTCTCTTACTTGGCTTTGGGGCAAGTACCAGGAAGAGGAGACTTTCTTTCCATGAACATTATTATTCCTTTGGAAGGCTGAATAATGTCCCCACAGATAACCAGGTCCTAGTCTCAGCAGCTTGAACTTGAATCCTTATAGCCCTTATATGGTGAAAGGGGTTCTGAAGATGTGACGAAGGATCCCGAGATGTGGAGACTACCTGGATTATCCACATGGGACCTAAATGTTCATTTAAGGGGGAACACAGGGAGCTTTGACTGGAAATAGAGGTGGTGTGATGACCGAAGTAAGATAATTTTTCTAGTCTTTAAGGTAGAAGAAGCCACCATAATTCAACAACTGCAGCTCCCAATGATAGACAAGGTGGGAAGGCAGAGTCTCCCCGCCTCTGGAAGGAGTGCAGCGTTGTCTGCATTTTGACTTTGGCCCAGCGAAAATGATACCGGGCTTCTGACCTCCTAACTGTTAGGGAATACATGTGTGTGTGAAGGTACTCAGTTTGTGGTAAGTTGTTTTGGCAGCTCCTGTGTGTGTGTGTGTGAGCGAGCGAGAGAGAGAGAGAGATGGACAGACAGACAGAGACACAGACAGAGGAAGAAAGAGAGAAAGGTGAGAGAGTGTGACATTGGACAGGCCATATCTATTGGCATTTCTCTGCACTCAGAACATGGGTTGGTTTGTGCCTTTGTTTACAGCTCTGGTCCTTAGCTACTGAAGGTGGGAAAGCAGTGGGAAAATTCCATTAGATTCCATTAGGCACCCAAAGCTTCCTGTGACATCTGTAATGGTATAGTCTAAAATAATAGGTCCTGGAACCCTTTCAAAAGCAAGAACTCTCATAGGTAAGTAGAAAGGATTGGTTATATAAGGGTTTTCCTTTATGCTCCACCTTGGCTCAAGAAGAGATCCATTTGACATCAGGGAAGTACCATGACTGTGTAATCAGTTGTCGGAATGGGACTTTTTTTTTCCCTCTCACTTTTGCTGAGGTCTTAAAACCTGAGAACAAAACTATAGAACCCATATTTCAAAGTGAGTGTCAGGTCTCCTGTGCAGGACTGGCATAAGCAGTTGACCCAAATCAGTCTGTAGTTTTATCTGGAGGATACCTAAGTGGGGGCGGGGAGCGGAGAAAAAGGACAGACGCTTCAGGAGAAAGCTTGTCGGCGAGCTGCGACTCGCTCTCCCATGACCCATGCTGTTCTCAGCTCAAGCAGGAGAGAGGGGCTTCAAGAAGTCCATTTATAGGATTTTTAACTCTCCTGTGGAATTTGAGGGGCCTAAGGGACACATTTCTGATGTCTGACTCATTTCTGAGGAGGTGGCTGGAGCTGTGTGCTGGCTGTCATGACAGACACGATAAACTACATGGAAGCCAGTTCTCACTTCTTCCATATCAGAACAACAACAAAAAAAACTGCCTGTGTTTTCCCGTGGGGTGTGTGGCCCTCTAATGACGGTGGTGGAGCGGAGCTGACCTGGGCTCAATTTAGCAAGCTCACATGGATGTGACGGCATAGTGGAGTCTATTCAGGGAATCTTCTAGGGGTCCAGGAGCTGAGAGGGTGGGGACCGGCCTGATGAGGGAGTGTCATCCATGTCCAGGGAACTTTGGTGAGAGGTCACCAGAAGGGGGTCTCCATATTACACTCCAGGGGCCTCAACTTATAAAGAGCTGTGTCAATATCTGTCCTATGTCAGATCACAAAATAAAAAAACAAAAAAACAACCATGCTAAGATCATCCTTTCGCCTACTGCCTTCCTCCCTTGGGCCCTGTCCTGGAGCATCAAACATCTTGACTATGACTGAGAGGTGAACTAGAACAAAGCTGGGGGAAAGAGAGGCAGCCCAGGTGGCCTGCTCTGCCCCACCCCTGGTTTCTAGGCCTTAAAACAGTAATGTGCTAGAGAAGGAAAGGGACTCTAAATTAAAGCAGAGCTTGGGGTTTTGATTTTCATATTCGACTGGGCAATTATTTCCCAAATAAAACTGTTCTTGTGCCTAAAACAAACTGGAAAAAAAATGAAGGGATCTGCCAGAGATTTCATCCAATAGTCAGGGAAGAATGAATCTGTAGATGAGCTTTGAATAGGTAGTAAATGAAAGGTTCAGTTGTTTTCTGCTTGTACCCTATGGTGTGTGGCTTGTTTCATTAAACAGCAGAGCTGTTCCTGTCCAATTTCTGGTATTCCACTGCACGGTAGCTGGGTTGCTTTAGATAGAGACCTACGTAATCTTTGTCTGTGCTGGCTCTTTGTTGCTGCACGTGGGCTTTCCCTAGTTGTGGCGAGTGGGGTCTACTCTTTATTGTAGTGTGCGGCTTTTCATTGTGATGGCTTCTCTTACAGGCTTAGTTGCTCTGTGGCATGTAGGATCTTCCCAGACCAGGGGTTGAATCCGTGTCCCCTACATTGGCAAGGGGATTCTTATTCGCTGCACCACCAGGGAAGTCCTTAGGTAATCTTTTAAAAATACGCTTAGCCAATCTTAGGAAAGGTAAGACTTCCATGCACTATAAGGGTGCTCCAGCTTAACAAGGGTGCACCCCTCCGCTTGTTACAGTAGACCAGCCCATAATGCAGGGGTATCCTGACCTGACTCCCTCACCCACATCAGGCTGCTTTCTTCCTAGTTTAGTGGAATGCAGGCTCAAGGCCTTGGAGTGCTTTGCCTCTGATTCCATTAGCGTTTTCAAGGCTAAATTTTCTAAACATTACTTCTGTTCCCCTTTCCACTCTAACTCCATTTTCCTCTCCTTTCACTCAAATCTCTCTTCCAGTCATTGCCCAAAGTGTTCTTCAGATACAGTAAGGACTGCAGGAAGAATTGGGGATGGGGCAGGGGTCATTTTCAAAGCCACAGCCTGGGTGGAAGATGAATTTCCTTTTTTCACTGTAGTTATAAGGGCTCTTGCTGAAATATAGAAGGCGCAGTACAGGGTGGAATTGAGAAGGTGGTCTTTGGAAAAGGAGGGTCAGTTTTTGGCTCAGCTGGTCTGTGTGTCTCAGAGAAAGACTGACTCCTCTGTTTTCTAGCTGTACGTTTTTTGAGGAAGAAAGATTGATTTAGTGAGTCATGTCTGAAATCCACTGAAACATGCATTTGTAGGCTCAGAACTGTGCGCTGGATTGATCCCGACTTAATGCAGTTCAGCAATGCTTGTTGAAGCAATCATGGTTAAAAGGATACACCAGCAGGGCTGAAAAGCAGAGGGTTGAATGGGTTTCAGCTTTCTTTAGCACTGAGCCAGAAACTCCTCATTTGTTTTCTTTTTCTGAGAATCACCTCATGCTATTCAGACAAGGTGACAACCATGCCTGAAGAAGCTCTGTTAAGCCAATTTACCTCAGGCATGTGGCTGTACATTTTAGAGGAAAGCAGTGAGTGATGAGAGATTGTTTTCCCAGCTCAGCAGAGCTTTCCAGTGACCAAATAACTGAGCTATTCTCTCAAAAAAGCCCCTGGGTTAACCTAGTAACTCTAGTTGCTCTTCTACCACTCAAGGTTGTGTAACCCTGGCAAGTCATTTAACCTGGCAAGCCTTTAGCTGCTTCACTTAAAAATAGTGGAAGGAGGCCCGCATGAGCTACAATCTTGTAGTTTTCTGGCTTTGTTTCTCTTGATGGCCAGTTGGTGTGGATCTGTGGGTGATTTTAACCCCACTGTGAGTCAGGCCTTGTGATGTCACAAACAAACCTTGATGGCTGAGGTGGTCTGACCAGCAGGATCTGGCTTTGGCATCTGAAAACATATCAGGGTTTTAGCACCTTTGCTATCCTGCATATAACTGGCAATAAATGACCAAAACTGCATGCAAATTCAAAGAAAGAGAGCTAAAATACTTTCTTTTAGAGTAAAAAAAAAAAAGATCTGAACTTCTTGTTTCTATGTATTGAATATTTCAATACAATATTATAGTAGTTCTATTAATTCTTAATAGAATTATATAATCAGATTCAACTGACTACTTCTAGATAAAATATCAAGGCTGTGTGTATAATTGGCTCTGTTTAATGTACCTTTTGTTGTTTTCAAACATGATTTTGGGTGGAGGTGGATAAGGAAGACTTTTTTGCCTCTTGTGCTGGGTTTTCAGGCATGTGGCAAGAGAGATAAAACCTGACTCTTGTTCTAAAAGAGAGACAAGAGTTGGAGATAATACATGGATGAGAAAGAGTTAGGTGATACAGAAAGGAGATTCTGTCCTAATAAATATGCAGTTCTCAGGTGTGGAAGACCCAGGTGAGGACTGGGTGGTATGGGCCTGAGTGGCAATGCTTAAAGCCTGTCTTACTGCACATGGTAGGGAATTTGTCTTCAGAGCTCTGGTCCTCCACCACTCTGCCTACCAAGAGTATCCATTCAAGTTGGCTCAGTTCAGTCTGAGTCTCTGCATTTTGATTCTCCCTGACCCTCTCTGCTTGATATGAGGTGCCCTTTTATGTGTTCTGTATCACTCTGTACTTCCCAAGGGGAGTTGTTATATTCTGATTCTTGATTCAATTCTCTCTTTTCCTAAGTTTTTCTGAGCTCTATCCTGTTTGCTGTTGTTTTCCCAATGACTGGCCTTCATTGACTGAAAAAAAAAATCATCAGCAATTAAAATAATAATCTGCTACTCTTGAAAGACTAATGTTTCCAGGGTAGGTTTAATGATGTTCTCCTACTTGGCCTCTCTGTGGTTATATTCCACTTCTCTCATGGAATCTATTAGATGTTAGATTGAACATATTTGATGTTATTTATTAATTCAACAGCAAATGATTTTGCATCATCAAGTTGATACATCATTATCAGGATGATTCTGGGATCAGGGTTTAAAGGGATAAACAAGATTGGCAAGGCTCTTGCTGTCCGGGAGAGCAGGAGGAGAGAGACAGAAACTAAATGGCAAACAAGGACATTTTAGACAGTGCTTTGTGCATGGTGTTCTGGAGATTGACAGGGTTGGTGGTAAGGGCAGGCCTGAGTGGGGAATGTTTGAACCAGTCTGGAAAGATGGGAAGGTTCCAAGCCTTGTGGCGGTAATGAGAAACAGGGACAGTTGAGGCAAAGACAAAGGTCCAGAGATAGGGACAGGCTTGGAGTATTTAAGCACCAGAGAGAAGCGCTGAGCGGTTGGGGACAAGTGAGTAAGGATGAGTTTAATAACGTGAAGCTGGAGTGGGAGTCAAAGGTGAGGTCATTTAGGGCATTGTAGGCCACGTGGATCAGCCAGAGTTCTGGCAGGAAACGAAAAGCATAAGTAAATTGAGTTATGTGGAGAGAGTTTTGATGTGGACCAGGCATCGGAAATGCAACAAGGTTAGTGCAGTATGGGGCTGGTAAAGGAGGTTAGCAAGGGGAGAGGGCAGCTCCTGACTCTGGAGGGATGCAACCAGATCACAGTGACCCAGCCAAGAAAAAGTTGGGGGAAAGCCATGTCTTCACTGCCCTCCATGTTTCAGAGTTCCCATAGGTGCCTCCCACTGGCCAACTGAACCAGAAGCAGGAGGCCAGCAAGCCCATTGATACAGGTCTAAGAGTGATCATGCCAGGGCATGGAGAAGAGTCTAGCTCACCCTGCTGACAAATTTGTCTTGTAATCCTCTGGATAATGGAAAGCATTAGGGGATTTAGACAAGGAGAGTGACTGCTTTGAAGAGATTACTCAGGCTGCTGTGTGGAGACTTGACTGTAGGAGGCAGATTTGGGGGCAGACGACTGTTAGGAGACCCGTGCTATGACCCATGGCTGCCACCCAGCCTCTGTCCAGTAAGATCAGCCACTATAAGCTGACTCCTGGCCCTCCCTGATGTGGTTAAGCTGGCTGATCATTTGTCCTGGGCCACACTTAAATGTCCCATGCTGGTGTTTTCTGAGGTTCCTGGTCTGTCATGGTGGTCTGGGGTGGCAGTCTGGCAGCTCTGTGGGATGCTGACCATGGCACTATTTCTAGTCTTCAGTTGGTGTGAAACTTGACGTGAGTGTCTAGCTAAGGCTGGTCCTGCTCATGTAAAACTGCCCCATCCCCGTCCCTGTGCTGTGTGTGCCTCAGTGAGGGGGTATCTGTGGGAGAAGCTTACTCTCGTTTCTCTTTTAAGGCATCATGATAATCCTGGCCATTCCTAGGGGCTGTCTCTTTAAATTGGACTTTAGTGAAGGAAAATTGGATTTGAAGAAACTTTCTGAGAAACTTTTGTAATAGGGTTGTCATTCTGGGAAGAAGACATGTGCAAGTGTGTGTGCACGTGTGGGTTTGTGGGCAGTAGGGAGGACAAAAGAAGGAGTGACAGAGGGTGAGGCAGTGAAAGGACTCCTTTGATGTGCTCAGCTTATCTTCCAGAATGTTTTGTAGAAAATGTTCTAAAGTGTGCCTTGCCTGAGTTGAGGATAAAAGTGAAATTCCTGAAAAATTAAAAAAAAACCAAAAGACCCACAAAACTCCTTCCCTTTTGTGTTTCAGGTGTTGGACTTATCAGTCTGAGACACTGAGATGCTGTGTATGATTTCTGAGGTTGTCTGTAGTTCTGATTTTATTGAGGATTACCCTAAAAATCTAGAGAAAGAAGATTGTTGAGTTGAAAACCAATCTAACTTTTGACTGCATCTTAAGTCTGGGCTATATAGTTGACTGGATGCTTGAAGTCTGAATAGTGTATTTCTATTGCCAAATAGGATTTTGATAGCATGGTAAGGAATGGAAAACAATGATTTTGGTTTCCCAGTAATTTTAAGAAGATGTTTTTAAAAAAATATGTTACAGTTTTCAGATTGAAATTGCTAGTGAATAAATAAAATGCTAATGATGGATATTTTAATACTCTGTTAAAGGAATATTGATCTAAATTGTTCAAGAATCTTTGAATCATTAGTTAGTATTCAAGAGATGGCTATCATGTAATGAGATGGCTTTTAACAAACTCATTAAAACTCATTCAATTGACTAAAAATAAATTGAATGTGGACTCTTCATAAGGCAAGTGAGGGAAACTAAAATGCATAAGATGTAGTCTCTGCCCCCAAGGAGGTTGTATACTGTAATAATCTTGCACTTCAATGTAATCACCTTGGGAATGTATTGTCTTTTTTCAATGAGATCACTCTTGCTAAACATTTAAGAACTACTTTGAAATTGTCTTTGGAGGCATCTTAACACATTTGCACATGTGCACACACACACACACATACACACACACACACACACACATACACACACACACAGGCGCAATCATTGTCAGTTTCATTTCTGTAGAACTGTGGTCCGCAAAGTATGGCCTGCCGGTTAAAATCCAGCCTGCTGCCTGTTTGGCATGGCCCTAGAGCTAAGAATGGTTTTTACATTTTTAAATGGTTGAAACAATCAAAACAAGAATAATATATTGTGACACATGAAACTTGTATGAAATTCAAATTTCAGCGTTCATAAATAGCATTTTTATTGGAACACAGCAATGTTTATCCATTTATGTGCTGTCAATGGCTACTTTCATGCTATAATGGCAGAGTTGAGTTGTTGTTTTGACAGATTCCATATGGCCCTCAAAGCCTAAAATATTTACTATTTGGTCCTTTAGAGAATCATGTCTTTAGAATCAGATATCTATATATTTATATATTAATATTATTTATAAAGAGCCTTCAGTTAGATCCCCTACATTCTTCCACACATTTGGCTCTGAATAACTTTTTCCAAGTTTTCAAAATTGACACTTTTCATTCATCAGAGATAAAATATTTTACTTCACTTTATGGGCATTCAAGGGAAACTTTTTCAGGCTTTGAAGTAAACCCCAAAGAGTTCCCCAGTTCTTTGGGGTCATGTTGTTCCTACAATGAATTGGGAGGTCCCTGAGTTTGTTAGGATGTAAGGAGTAGGGAGAAGGAAAAACCACCTTAGTTACTCCTCAGGAGGTCTCAGAGAGGAGTGGAGCAGTGTTCAGGCACAGCAGAAGCAGAGAAGCTTTGCTCACTTGTCTTGCCTTTGTGTCCCTGCTCTCTGCTGTGTTCACTGTGACTCTGCTTCTGAGGCTGTTGACTGTTATCTCTCACTTCTAATATTCCCTACTCTAGGGCTTCTCTTTACTGGTGGTTTCCATGGTCTTGTTGCTGCTTCTGCTTCTCTGTGGGTCTTGGTTTGCAACATTCAGACATCTTGGAAGGAGGATTTTATTGGGTCTGTCTGTCACTACCCAGAGAAATATGCCTTTGATGTGCAGAGGGCTTCACTTAGGTATAGATGACTATGAGGGCAAGGAGAAAAAGCAAGCATGTTACCCTAATTTGGAAGTGTTTGCCATTGGTCATCTGTTCATTCCTTGGTCCATAAACATACACTGGTATATAGACGTCCACAGAACTATACAAAAAGATCTTAATGACCCAGATAAACACGATGGTGTGAGCACTCACCTAGAGTCAGACATCCTGGAATGTGAAGTCAAGTGGGCCTTAGGAAGCATCACTATGAACAAAGCTAGTGGAGGTGATGGAATTCCAGTTGAGCTCTTTCAGATCCTAAAAGATGATGTTGTTAAAGTGCTGCACTCAATATGCTAGCAAATTTGGAAAACTCAGCAGTGGCCACAGGACTGGAAAAGATCAGTTTTCATTCCAATCCCAAAGAAAGACAATGCTAAAGAATGCTCAAACTACCACACAATTGCACTCATCTCACATGCTAGCAAAGTAATGCTCAAAATTCTCCAAGTGAGTCTTCAGCAGTATGTGAACCATGAACTTCCAGATGTTCAAGCTGGATTTGGAAAAGGCAGAGAAACCAGAGATCAAATTGCCAATAACCGTTGGATCATCAAAAGAGCAAGAGAGTTCCAGAAAAACATCTGCTTCTAATTTATTGACTAAGCCAAACCTTAGACTGTGTGGATCACAACAAACTGTGGGAAATTCTTAAACTGATAGGAATACCAGACCACCTGACCTGCCTCTTGAGAAATCTGTATGCAGGTCAGGAAGCAACAGTTAGAACTATACATGGGACAATGCACTGATTCCAAGTTGGGAAAGGAGTACATCATGGCTGTATATGTTACTCTGCTTATTTAACTTGTACGCAGAGTACATCATGCAAAATGCTGGGCTGCCTGAAGCACAAGCTGGAATCAAGATTGCCGGGAAAAATATCAATAACCTCAGATATGCAGATGACACCACCCTTATGGCAGAAAGTGAAGAGAAACTAAAGAGTCTCTTGATGAAAGTGAAAGAAAAGAGTGTAAAAGCTGGCTTAAAAACTCAACATTCAGAAAGCTAAGATCATGGCATCTGGTCCCATCACTTCATGTTAAATAGATGGGGAAACAATGAAACAGTGAAAGACTATTTTCTTGGGTTCCATAAACACTGCAGATGGTTGCTGTAGCTATGAAATTAAAAGACATTTGCTCCTTGGAAGAAATGCCATGACCAACGTAGACAGCCTATTAAAAAGCAGAGACATTACTTTGCCAACAAAGGTCCATCTAGTTAAAGCTATGATTTTTTCAGTGGTCATGTATGGATGTGACTGTTGGACTATAAAGAAAGCCAAGTGCCAAAGAATTTATGCTTTTGAACTGTGTATGTTGGAGAAGACTCCTGAGAATCCCTTGGACTGCAGGGAGATCAAACCAGTTAAATCTAAGGGCAATCAGTCCTGAATATTCATTGGAAGGACTGATGCTGAAGCTGAAGCTCCAACACTTTGGCTAGATGATGTGAAGAACTGACTCACTTGCAAAGACCCTGATGATGGGAAAGATTGAAGGAAGGAGGAGAAGGGGATGACAAAGGGTGAGATGGTTGGATGGCATCACTGACTCGATGGACATGAGTTTGAGCAAGCTCTGGGGGTTGGTGTTGGATGGAGAAGTGCAGTCCTTGGGCTCCCAAACAGTTGGACATGACTGAATGACTGAACTGAACTAAACTGATAGACGTCCAGGCATCAGAGATTCTGCTCAAACTACAGGTGTCCTGTCCATGATTGAGGTAAACAGCCAAATGGTATCAACTTGGCAAATCAATATGGTGAGGAGATGCTAGGAGTGGCCACTCACTGGGGCTGAGTGCAAAGTGTTCTGTAAGGAAGAGAAATGCAGGTGTTATCAGGCATTATTCAGATAGACTGAAAGGAGGAGAGCCAGCCAGTCAGAGGCAAGTTTGAAGTACTCAGTGACCTTTAAACTGGGAGCCCAGTATAGCTTAGTGTAAGCCTATTTACTTGTCTGCAATTTTATGTCTCTATGACAAAAATTTGATTTTTAGTAAGTTCATTGGTGTAGGCTGATGTCTTAATTTGCTATAAATATATGGAGTTTTAAAATGAAACATCTGCATTTCAAAGCTCCAAACCTGTCTACTATTTCCTTGACCCACCCCTCTCTCCATCTCTTGTTGTCACTTGCATCTATTTTCCCACTTTCTTCCCCCTAGCACCAGGCAGCATATGAGATCTTAGTTCTCTGGCCAGAGATTGAACCTGGGTCAGAAGTGTGGAGTCTTAACTACTAGACTATCAGGGAAGTCCCTCTTCTACCATTTTATTTAAATGTTTTAAATGGAGTCAGAGTAAACCAGAGAATAATAGAACACGTGTTCCAGAGACAGTTTGTTTCATTTTAGACAAGGTCCAGGACAAACAGAAGTGTCCCCACCTTGGGAGATCCAGTCCAATGATTCTGCACAAATGGGCATTCTTCATTACTTACTTCTCTGTGACAGCCTTATTGTCTGCCTCTCTTGGACATCTAGGGCACTCCACTATGATATAAACATGATTCCCTCTAGAGAATTTAGATCTTTTCAATGCCAGGCTGAGTTAGTCTCCTAAAACTTGGGTCTTCAGCTCTGAGAAGCAAAGGATGGGAAGGCTGTGACTGTGAACACTTTGACCTTGTCACTGGCTCATGACAAACTGGTTTTGACTGGGCAACTTGGACAATATTAAAGGTGAGTTTCTACCAGTATTACTTGTGTAATAAGAATTAAAATACTTCTTAGGGTTGTAGAGGCAGGAGTGTGTTTTTTGAGAAAGGTAAGGAAAGAGATCCCTTATGAAATATTTATTGATTACCTCTTATATACTTGTGTATCCCTTTTCACTGTTCTCTTTTTAACCAACTTTGCCTTTGTCACCAGATACCTGTGTTACCTCAAACCGTATGAGTGGACTTTGAGTGGCTGCCACCTTCTACCCCACCAAGAAGTTTCCTCCCAATTGCTCCTGTTCGTGAGCGAATACAAAAGAACAATATAAAGTTATCCCATTAGCCATACCTATTTGTGTCTATAGGGACATGGTGGAAAGCAAATGCTGTGGTAAAGCTTGATGCCTGGCTTGAAGCACAGCTTAGCATCAGGATGAAGAAGTTAATTAACCCATCCAGATTAGAGATAGCAGCCGGAAGCACACTTCCGAGTTCCAGACATTTTTGAGCATCAGTATAATTTTAGAAAGAAGAAGATATTTTGAAATTATGCAGTGATCTCTATTAAAGTGACAACAGCTGGTACAAGTTTAACAAACCAAGGAATTTTATAAAAGGATAAACTGCACACTTCCTGTGAAACCCAGCCAGATGAATAACATTAGTGATTATAGCAAAAGTACTTACTACTGTCAGATCCATACACAACCTGGTTGACCTATTTTTATAGATATATAAAAATAAGCTTATTTTTATCCCTGGTAGCTCACCTGGTAAAGAATCTGCCTGCAATGCAGGAGACCCTGGTTCAATTCCTGGGTTGGGAAGATCCGCTGGAGAAGGGATAGGCTACCCACTGCAGTATTCTGGTCTGGAGAATTCCATGGACTGTATAGTCCAGGGGTTGCAAAGAGTCAGAACTGACTGAGCAACTTTCATTTTCAAAAATAAGTTTAGCAGAATCCAGTAAGATATATTGAACTGAAAGATAGAATGGAGGTGGATAGTAGGAGTCTGTGCAATTTCACTAACCCAGCCAATTGGCAATAATTGGTAAAGTACCTTCCCTGAGAGCAGGGGGACAAATGTGGCTGCCCATTGGTGAGCCTGCCCACTGCTCATAGGGCACGTCTTTGGCTATATTTGCCTCTTGTGGAGTGTATTTCTCCCATGAGCTTTAATAATCACAGCCATGAATCTGAACCTCGCGACTGGTCTGTACTCTCCTGCCTGGATGGTAAATGCTCCAGGATTACTTCATTATTTGTTTTCTGCCAAAGCTGTGGCCTTGAGGCCTTGCCGTATCTGTCTTGCAGCCCAAGGCTGTTATCTGGGCAGCACATTTTCATTTCTTTGAACATTGTCTCTTTTGAATACTCCTCACTGAAAACGAGCCATTTTGAGGTGATTACGCCACAGTCGACATCTTTCTGTGGGAGCCATAAGCAGTTTTGTCAGAATATGTCTAGTTTGAGTGCCTTGTTATTGCCTTTTGTGTATCAGGGACACACAGCGGGGCAGTCTTTCACTGGAACTTGAATACAATTCTTTAGTCAGTGATCACTTGAGTTTTCCTCCTCCCTCTCCCAGCTCCAAAACGTCATTTAATTAGGTCTCGTGGTATGAAATCCCCTTTCTCAAATGTGAGTCAAAGCCCGTTACTGCAACTGAGCACAGAACTCCCAGCATTCCCTCCGTGACCCCCTCCCCACGAGACTGAACTCCAAGGACAATGGGGCCGAGCTCCCTGGATGAAATGGGGCGCCAACAGCCTCTTTCTGTGGCTCAGTAAGGAGGCCCGGAAATCACAGTGCCCTCACTGCTTGCCGACTCTGTTAGCATTTTTCTTTTCAATTTGGATCTTGGCCTGTGCTGTGCCTCTCTCTTGAAGCACGTGCCATTATGATTTTAAAATAATGGGAAGAGCACTATGGCACTGCTCATTGGTGATATGACTCTCAAACTGTCTACAGATTGCCGAGTAAGTGAAATGTTTTGACAGAGAGAAATATGTGTTGTCAACATCGCTTTACCCACAGTTGAGAGGGGAAATTGAAACTCTGCTTCAGCAGGGTTCGGACGCTGATGACTAGCATGATCTCCTCAAAACAAATGACCACAGCTCATTTTGTTTTCCTTTATGCCTCATTCTTCTCTAATGAAATGCCCAATTAAAAGCATAGCTCATGCACTTAAAAAAAAAAAAAATAAAGCTTAGGAAGAATTCTGGGAAGGAGCAGTGACAGGAGCAATTCCTCTTTGAGGAGAAAATAGTAGTAAACTTGTGTGAAGAAACAGGCCGTGTGGTGACCTCCTGTGTCCTGTGTGGAGAGTTTAAAGGAGACTCAAAAGTAGCCTTTTAAAGATTGAAGGTTGTGTATATTTTCTGTGTGAGTGTGTGTGTGTGTGTGTGTGTGTGTGTGTGTGTATAAGACACAGAGAGAATGAGAAGGAAGGAGAGAGAGAGAAGGAGGGAGGGAGGGAGGAAGGAAAGATATGAATTATTTGTGATACATGAAACAGCAGACACTGTAGACTCTGTATCCCCAAGAGAGTGGTATGTTTAGGACAACTTGTGAATTTATCTGTGGGATTAAGTGGAGTGTTGAACTCTGCAGCTCTGTGTTGTCTCCTAGCAAAATGAGGTTTACTCTGTTCCCCTGGCAGATGTGTTCCTGTCAAGAGAGTGTTCAGAGCAGGAATGTGGGTAGCTCCCAGAGCCCTGCTGACCAGTATCTTCACATTTAGTTCGGCATTGTGGAAGCTGATCTCTGTTTTTTGCTTAAAGAATATCCTTGATAAGAGAAAATGTTGACAACTTTACCTTCCTTGAGAATCACTGAGGAAACATTTCTTCTTGTCAGTCTCCTTTCGTGTGCTATGTAGCATAGAGCAAAGGGGACATTGCTTTGGGGAACAGCCTTGACTTTCAACGTGCACTTAACAACCAATATTTCCTTGAGCACCTACCATGTGCAGGAATATTTCAATTGCTAGTCAATACAAGTCATATAAAAATGAAGGCAGTTAAGTTCCTATCTTTGGTAGCTAGGCACATTTTTTATTTTTCATGGCCACAGAGCTTTATTGGGGTCAAATACATACACCCTCCTCCTCGTTCATGAGCTCTCTCTCCCACAGCTCGCCGCCACCCAGGGACTCCCACACATGTGTGGGGAACACATTTCCCCTCTGAAGTGGATCGGCAACCACCATACCAGTCTTATGCTCCGTTTACTGGGTCATAAGCCCTACAGTAGGTGCATTCTTATTTAAACAGTTAATTACTTAATTGAGGAGGCCATGAAAGGTATACTAGATAAATCCTCCAGGTTAAGTTCCACAAGGGAAGGGTCAGCCCTTGTTAATTAAGTGTCCATAGGTTCCAACCAGTACTGTATAGTTAATTGGATCCTAATATATGATGGGTGACTCAAACGAGGTGAGCAGCAAAGTAGTAGTTTATTTATTTTATTTTTATTAGTCACGTGTATGAGAATCATGTGTATGAGGGGGAGCTCTGGCCCTGCATTGAAGGGTCTTCCTGTTATTGATGCTGTTTGGAGAAAGAGACTCTCCAGCAGCTGGTGCTTACAAAGATCTGAGGTGTGTACACACATGACACGGTGCGCACTCACCCGCCAGCATTAAAGAAAATGGGGAAGGGGATGACTCCCTGTGTGTCCATACAGACACCCTGGATTATTGGCAATGAGTATCACTGTTTCTTTGATATTCTTTCCACACCCTTTTGTCTGCATGCAACAACGATCAAGAAGGGAGAGGGGGGAGAGAAGAACAAATTTGATTTGTCTCAGTTACCACACTCCTCAGTAAGTGTAAGTCCTCACGGCCGTTAGGCTTCTATAGAAGATAAGGGAAATAGCGACTGGAGGACAATTTGACCATTGACTATCTCTTCAGTATTGCAAAATACTGCATGAATATAACACTTGTAAAGATAGTCATTGGAATCACCCCATTGAAGTCAAAAGTCATGGGCAGTTCCTGGATACTAGGTCAAAATGAGCTTGTCCTTGAGGAAAAAATTACCCTCCTGAACTTTAAGTTAGTTAATGTTGATGTTTAATGTTTTGTGGAAAAGTTATGATGATAGGAGGGTGGGGTGAGAGAAACTTGAGTGTCAGGAGTCTTTTCACCATTTTGAATGCCATTTTGAATGAATGTTTCCTGGATCAGGGTCTAAGAGTGAAGGGAAGATGTGTAGCCTCTAGCATGTATATAGTCTATCCCATCTTTCAAGGAACCTTCCACATGAAGAGTGGCCTTGAGTAGACCATCCTGTGAACTGAAAAACAGGTCTCCAGGGCTAGATGAATGCCACCTGGAACTTGAACATGTGGCCAGGTTCTAGGATAATGAGGTAGAGAGAGGGCAAACAACCCAGGGATTTATTCCTGTTTTTTTGTAGAATCATATAGGTAATTTTTTTAGCTACTGGGATGAGGTGATAGAGTACAGAAAAGCTGGAAAATACCACATTTCCCTAGTAAAAACTCTCTACCTATTGCTAGTAAGAATTTAGTTGACTGATGTGTAAGTGCTTTTACACTTGTAAACTTGACTTGAGATCCAAATGAAAGAGGTTTTCAAATGTTTGGTTTTGTTTTTCCTGTCTGAGAAGAACTCCTAGACTTTTTTACTACCCTTTTTGGAAAAAGAAAACTGAGTGGGCAACCCAA
Organism: Muntiacus reevesi; assembly: GCF_963930625.1. Lineage (NCBI taxonomy): Eukaryota > Metazoa > Chordata > Mammalia > Artiodactyla > Cervidae > Muntiacus > Muntiacus reevesi. The sequence continues at coordinate 213,191,089 of NC_089249.1, forward strand.
AACTGGTACTGATAAAGCAAGTATACCTGGAAGAATATCTGAGTTTTAAAAAAATGATTCTTGCCTTAAGAAATGTTGTTTATATGTTTCCTGGATTTCTGATAATATGTTTTTCTAGATAAGTGAATTTAGAAACCATTATTATCACCATTTTCTCATAGGAAATCTTTGGGTAAATTGTAACAAGTTCTCTTTTGCTCTTTCCATTTGCCCTTTGCTTGCTATTCAGGGAATAAAAAGAATACAATTCCAAGCATAACCTTGGGCATGTGACTTAACAGTTTTAAGTCTGTCATCTATGAAATGTCAGGGTTGGACCCAGTGGCTCCTGAGGTCCCTGATCTGGATGCAGGAAGAGGAAGGTGAAGCTATGTGTATACTCCCTGTCATGGTTTTCATTTCCTTAGTGGTGAAGAAATACTTTTTCATAGATTCAGGCCTTCAAATAGTGTTTTCTCCTTTTTTACTCTAAAGCAAGATTTCAACTTTGGAAAAACCATTCTGGATAAAATGGGACAATTAAAAATGCTATTGAAACATTATTTTTAGGTCTGCATATTATTCCACAAAGCGTCATTTTGTTACTTCTTTGTAAAAAGACTTAGGCGGCTTGTTCCTCTGGCTTTCATCAAATATTGTTTTTCCTTCCTGTTCAAAATAAGCGGTTTCCTTTTTCCTGGCCAGATGAAAGCCTGTGTATTCTGCTTTTCCTGATATCAACCCGGCAATGGCAGTAGCAGGGTTCTCATCACTCCAGACTGTCAATTTCAAAGGCTAGTTTGGAAACAGAGGGATGAAAAACAAGCTTCAGTTTTTCTGTTCAGATCTCTTCAGGACATACTGTGTATTATCTCAGAAAAGCCATTCAGAAGTAGACTGTTTCCTTCCCTGACTTGGCACCAAATCAAGAAGTGGCACATAATGTACTGTATTTATTATGCATCATTTTGCCACTGATTCGGGGGCCATCAAATATTGGTAAATTTACAGCCAGGGAGGTCCAGCCATCGTGCCTGAAGTGAAGGACAAAGTATAGTGTTATTCATCTCTAGCTTTGGCCCTTTATGATCAGACAGTGAGCAATATACTTATCAAAGTCAAAATAACCTTCACTTTAGGAAACATACTTGTCCTTAATTGCCAGAATAAGAATGCATAAACAGCTTCTCTCTTGATAATGGAATGGAGCCTGAGTTGATGTAAGTGTTGAGTATTTTGTAATTTGTCCATAGTGGTGTGCTCAATCAAATTTTAATTCACAAATTATGTGTGTATTATACTGGAGAGGTAGAAAAATTGGGGGAGTTTAAAATGTGTGGTCTAAATATGCATGTCATATTTATGATATACCTGTGCATACTTATGATTTTTTCTTTTGAATCAAAGCTAAGGCCGATACTTCTATTTCTATGCCCTAGTCCATAGCAGTTAAAAGCCTGTAGGCAGAAGGATGTGAGCTGCAATCTCTAACTCCCTCTGTGGTGCTACCCTATGCCTTCTTTTACTCTTTGTAATATAACAGTAACAAGAATAGTACCCACTTCTGAGGTGTTTCAAGAATTAAATGAGATTACATATGTGAAAAATTGCTTAGTGTAGTACCTGGTACATTATAAGAATTTGAGGAAAGTTTACCTTTATTATTACTGTTCCCTCTAAGTGCACTTCCCTGATAGCTTGGTAAAGAATCCCCCTGCAATGCAGGAGATTCTGTTTTGATTCCTGGGTTGGGAAGATCTGCTGGAGAAGGGATAGGCTACCCACTCCAGTATTCTTGAGGCTTCAGATGGTAAGGAATCCACCTGCAATGCAGGAGACCTGGGTTCGATCCCTGGGTTGGGAAGATCCCTTGGAGAAGAGAAAGGCTACCCACTCCAGTATTCTGGCCTAGAGAATTTCGTGGACTGTATTAAGTCCATAGGTTCACAAAGAGTTGGACTTGACTGAGTGACTTTAACTTCACTTCACTCCTTCCTTTATATGTGTGTGTGTATACATATATGTACATATATATGTATGTTTGTTAAGGTACGAGATGGTCCTTGGGAGGCATATAGTTTTGAGAACCTGACTGAAATGACTCAGGAAGCATAGCAAAGGACTAAAAATAATTCTTAGTTGATAAGGCATTTGCTTACTGTATTTACCTCAAGTCATACCTACCCTGTTTAAAAAGGTGTCACTGTTAGTTTAATCCATAGATAGTGACTGAGCATTGAAAGGTAAGGATGTATATAGGAATGCAAGGGATTTCTGTGTGTTAATTTTATATCCTGCAATGTTCATCGCAGCACTGTTTATAACAGCCAGGACATGGAAGCAACCTAGATGCCCTTCAGCAGACGAATGGATAAGAAAGCTGTGGTACATATACACAATGGAATATTACTCATCCATTAAAAAGAATACATTTGAATTAGTTGTAATGAGATGGATAAAACTGGAGCCCATTATACAGAGTGAAGTAAGCCAGAAAGATAAACACCAATACAGTATACTAACACATATATATGGAATTTAGAAAGATGATAACGATAACCCTATATGCAAGACAGAAAAAGAGACACAGATGTATAGAACAGACTTTTGGACTCTGTGGGAGAAGGCAAGGGTGGGATGATCTGAGAGAACAGCATTGAAACATGTATATTATCAAGTGTGAAACAGATCGCCAGTCCAGGTTGGATGCATGAGACAAGTGCTCAGGGCTGGTGCACTGGGATGACCCAGAGGGATGGGATGGGGAGGGGGAGGTGGGAGGGGGGTTCAGGATGGGGAACACATGTAAATCCATGGCTGATTCATGTCAATGTATGGCAAAAACCACTACAATATTGTAAAGTAATTAGCCTCCAACTAGTAAAAATAAATGGAAAAAAAAAAATAAAGGTAAGGATGTTTATTTGGAAATTGGCACATTGGGAAGGTAGTAACACTTGTGTCTATGAGCTGCTGTTTGGCCAAATGTAAACAGTAAAATACAAAATATGAACTCCAGTGCTCTTCTGGGAAACAGGGAGAACCTATGGAATCTGGTCATTCTTCCTGGCTGAGTCCTGGAGGTCACATTAATTGACCATCATCCTCTTAGCAGTAAAGTCAGAGTGACAGCATTTGCTTCCTTGGGCTGTCAAAATTCCTTTGTGATGTTGGTGGGTGTGTTGTTAGATGGTGAATTAGAGAAATGGACCGAAAAGAGGAATACTGGGAAGTAAAATGATCGGTCATTTTATTTACAGAACAGTTGGCCTGAGAGTTGTTTTTTTTTGTTTGTTTTTTTTACTGTTTTTCTCTTATGTCTGTAGGATTAAGTTTAGGCAAATTAAGTGTTCATGAGCTCTAATTTCAGACAAATAATCTAGTAAAAAACCACAAGACAAGCAGTATAGACAACTCTGTTTGAAATGAAAATTACAGTTTGAATATTTTTATCTCCTCCTTTGCTCTCTTTCTTTAACCTGAGTAAAACAGACAGGTAGAACTGTTAGAATTTGCTCATGATTCATCACATACACATACATATACACACACACAGTCTAAAAACACAAACCAAAAGTTCTTACCCAAATCCGCTGAAAAGTTTCCATCCAAGCTACATGTGTATCACATAAAAATTACTTGGCTTTCATGAGAACCACTATTTGAGAAGAGGAACCATAATGTATATTAATAGGTGAAGAAAGCTTTCTTGGGAAGGACCATAAAACCTTGGAAGTCATAAACTCTGGAAATAGATTTCAGAATAAAAGTGCTATGAAAGCCCGGAGCACAGGCTAAGTTCGTGTGGGGCCAACTCAGTAAAGTTTTTTTGAAACTGAATTGCTGAGTTGTCATCTGGGCTCCTCCACCTCTACCTCTTTCTTTTCCTTTTAGCCCACTTGTTGCTTTCTGAATTTAACCCCTGTGGTTAATACAGAATATACAATTTAATGAAATGGTACAATTTTGGCTCGATAATCTTTTTTAAAGATTTCACTATAAATTTTCATGATATGTGTTGGTTAACATTTTGGACTTAACAAGAAACTCTTCAAGTTAGTGTGTTCCCCTTCAGAGGCACAGCTCTCTCCAGAAGTCATGCCTTGTAGACACGTTCGCCTCTTGGGGGCCCGGGGGAAGGCCAGCTCCAGCTCGCCCCGTGTGCACCTTGGAAGTCTAGAAACCATTCCGTGTGCAAGTTAGCTTTCCAAATGGCCTCCTTCTTTCGTGACATCACAGCCAGAGCCTGTGTTTTCACAATATTTGTCAGACCACTGAGGAATGTGTGTTACCCGATTTACAGCTCTGATCTGTACACACCCACACTGGGTCCCCTAGAGTTTCCGCCAAGCTCTGGGGGCCCGACCACGACCTCCCACGGTGCAGCCGCAGCACATGTGTTTCCTGAGCAGATGCGGTGCTGCTCTCTATGTGCACGTTTTCAGTCTATAAATCCTCCCTACTCCCGTGCCTGTTCTCTAGGCCTCCAGCCAGTACTCCATCATGTGTTAGAATGCCACGTTTCCCCAGAGCTCAGTCCTCCTGCCCAGACTGTGTGGATAAACCTCCAGTGCTGAACCGGAAGGGCTGGAGTCTTACGATGCTCCCCTTTGACCAGGGTACCCCAGGACAGAGCTCAAGCTCTTTATGAACTGATGCATTCAGCTGCGCCTGGTGGTGGCGTGTGTGACCGCTCTGTTTTGATTATGGAAGGTGGCAATGTGTTCGTTTTGGGTTTGAGTAACATCTTTTTTTTCTTTTCCATTCCAGTAGGACGATTGGCATTGGCAGTACCAGCAGTGAAACCATCTCTTATAGAAAGACAAGACATGGCTTTAATAAAAAGTTAGTGATTGGGAATGAGTCCTCGGAGATGGAAGAGCAAAATGTCACATGTATTAGTTTTAATCACCTGATTCACTTTTTTTCCACTGGGATTTTAGCAGTCGTAACATCCTCAAGTTTAAATTCCTGAAAGAAGAACAAGTCAGTGGGGAACCTGGGGTTGCGAGAAAGAAATAGAGCAAGACAGATGCTGAGTGTAGTTTGGGTAGTGATGATGTGTTGCATCGTAAATACAGGACAAGGAAGGTGGTGAAGGTGGATGAGAGTACAAATTAAGGGAAAGGGAGGCACCTTTGCTTTGGATTGCTCACCTTACAATGGAGATGGTACTTGGAGAGATCAGAGGGGAAGAAGAGGTGGAAGGGAAAAGGGTATCCCAGACAAGATCCTGGAATCACAGACAAAATGTTTATTACGTTTTGAGCAAGACCGTAGAACTCTTCCCTGCTTCATTCCTCACGTCTTCACAGATGGCTTACTCTGTGCCAGGGTCTGTGCCCTCGGGATACTAGCTTGTCATCATTAGTCACATCTACATCTTTATTAAATGTTCCATCAGCCCATGCTTGCTAGGTGCTCCAAGGGAGTTAATGGGAGTCAGCAGTGGCCTCCCTGAATTCTGTGGAAAAGACAAGATGCATATGCTTCTGTTACAGTACTTGGTGTTTGGAAATGAACAGTCGTGCATTGTTATGCAAATACCAAGGTAATAGAATGTGTGTAAATTACAATAAGTGCAATTACTCACAGGAAAATTTGTTGGCGCTTAGTTATGTTATTGTGTTCACTGCAGATTATAGCCTGTTACTTTCTGTTCCTCTAATATACTTTACCCACTTAAGTTTTGAAATAGAAATGAAATGCTGGGGTATCATCATTTTGCAAGAAAGATATATCTGTTTCTTCTATTGCGTTAGACAGGTTAATATGTTTTTGCATTTTATAACAGGGAACTTTATTAGCATGATGAAATTAATGCATTCAAGGCAATATCTTCTGAACCAGTTGTTACCAGTAGATAAAGTCTGATGTGGTAATTGCTGACTGAATGTTGGATCAGGGTTATTACTGAAGTAAAATCATTCACTGTGGGATGATCAGAGCTACAATATTCTTCTGAGTGATAAAAGAGCTGCCTTTACTTGTTAGTTTTAATTAGCTGTTAAAGAGGTGTCCTGGGTGATTTTGAAAGGCCCATCTTATCAATATTGTTATTTAGAAATGAATTACAATATTGTTACAGAGCCTGTTAATGTGTCTATCATTAAAGGTCTATCATTGTTTCTGTTATGATTCTGTTATTTTAAGGCTTTGCAGACATGACTTAAATATTCCTTTCAAAGCTTTGTGTGTATCTTTTAAAAAAATGCTTTCTATGATCTTAAAATCACCAGAGTTACTCTTTATGGATGGACTGTTATTGATCTTATTTGTTCATTTGACAATGTCTGATTTCAGTCCTTTAAAAAGATGGAAACCTAATTTTATAGGAGGAAATGACTTCTTGCCTTTATCTATTGATTGATTGTGTTTGGAAGTGACTCTTGATCACCCTTGAAAATCTTCATGAGTAGATTTGATGTAATATATAGGCTTTTCTGACATTAATGCTTCAAAATATTAATAAAGTTTCCAGAAGTATCTAATTTGTGATTTGAGGTGGCCCTGGGTGAAATTTCCATATTAGTCAGTTTCTGAGTAAATGTAAATAGGAACTTTTTTAAAAAGAAATTAAAAAATTGTGTTTATTTGTCTGCTCTGGGTCTTAAGTGTGACACACGGGATCTTCCATCTTCTTTGCAGCATGTGGGATCTTTTTTAATTGTGGCATGGGGATCTTTATTTGAGGCATGGGGGATCTAGTTTCTCGACCAAGGATCAAACCTGGGCCCCCTGCATTGGGAATGCACCCAATGCAGGGAGCCCTGCACCCTGCATTGGACACTGCACCACCAGGAAAGTCCCAAAATAGAAACAATTCTGAAGAAAAATATTCCCCAAAAGATTAGAGCCCACATTAAATGTCTGTTACTGAATAATCTGTTTGCAAAATCACAGTTCTATAGGTTAAATCATAATTGTGTTCCCTGCATTTATACTATTACATCATTTCCCAGGTACAACTGAAGGACTGTGGCCTTTGGATTCATGGTTGTGCACACCTTGGATTGTATTAATATCATTTATTTCTTCAATGTTTTTAATGAAGTGTAGCTTATTTATGATATTACACTAGTTTTAGAAGTACAGTGTGGTTGAGTGGGCTTCGCTGGTGACTCAGTGGTGACGAACCTGAAGGTCAATGCAGGTGATGTGGATTCAATCCCTGGGTTAGAAAGATCCCCTGGAAGAGGAAATGGCAACCCAGTCCAGTATTAGTGTGTGGGAAATACAATGGACAGAGGAGCCTGGTGGGTTGAAGTCCATGGGGTCACAAAGATTCACACAAACTTAGTGACTGAGCATGCATGCATAGTGATTCAATATTTTTTTGGATGATATTCCATTATAGGTTATTATGAGATAATGGGTATATTTTTCTGTACTATACAGTATATCCTTGTATATCTATTGTATATTTATTTTATATATAGTAGTCTGTATCTGTTGATTCCAAACTCTCAAATACTGCTGCCATTTATATCAGAGAATGTTTCACCTGTGTTCGTTACTAGGAGTTTTATAGTTTCACATTTAGGTCTTTAAACCATTTGAGTTTATTTTTGTATATGGTGTGAGAGAATGTAGTAATCTCATTGTTTTACATGTGTCTGTCTAGTTTTCCCAGCATCACTTGTTAAAGATACTGTCTTTTCTCCACTATATACTCTTGCCTCCCTTGTCATTGATTAGTAGACGGCAAGGTGTGCGGGTTTCTTGTAATTTTAGGTCTACCAGTTACCCATATACAAAAAAGATCTTTACGACCCAGATAATCACGATGGAGTGATCACTCACCTGGAGCCAGACATCCTGGAATGTGAAGCCATTTGGGCCTTAAGAAGCATCTCTATGAACAAAGCTAGTGGAGGTAATGGAATTCCAGTTGAGCTGTTTCAAATCCTAAAGGATGATACTGTGAAAGTGCTGCACTCAATATGTCAGCGAATTTGGAAAACTCAGCAGTGGCCACAGGACTGGAAAAGATCAGTTTTTGTTCCAATCTCAAAGAAAGGCAATGCCAAAGAATGCTCAAACTACTGCACAACTGCACTCATCTCTCATACTAGAAAAGTAATGCTCAAAATTCTTCAAGCTAGGCTTCAACGGTATGTGAACCATGAACTTCCAGATGTTCAAGCTGGATTTAGAAAAGGCAGAGGAACCAGAGATCAAATTGCCAACACCACCCTTATGGCAGAAAGTGAAGAATAACTAAAGAGCCTCTTGATGAAAGTGAAAGGGGATAGTGAAAAAGTTGGCTTAAAGCTCAACATTCAGAAAACTAAGATCATGGCATCTGGTCCCATCACTTTCATGGCAAATAGATGGGGAAACAGTATAAATAGTGACAGGCTTTATTTTTTTTTGAGCTCCAAAATCACTGCAGATGGTGACTGCAGTCATGAAACTAAGACACTTGCTCCTTGGAAGAAAAGTTATGGTCAACCTAGACAGCTTATTAAAAAGCAGAGATGTTACTTTGCCAACAAAGGTCCGTCTAGTCAAAGCTATGGTTTTTCCAGTGGTCATGTATGGATGTGAGAGTTGGACTATACAGCAAGCTGAGCACCGAAGAATTGATGCTTTTGAACTGTGGTGTTGGAGAAGACTCTTGAGTCCCTTGGGCAGCAAGGAAATCCAACCAGTCCATCCTAAAGGAAATCAGTCCTGAATATTCATTGGGAGGACTGATGCTGAAGCTGAAGCTCCAATACTTTGGCCACCTGATGCAAAGAACTGACTCATTTGAAAAGACCCTGATTCTGGGAGAGATTGAAAGTGGGAGGAGAAGGGGGTGACAGATGATGAGATGGTTGGATGGCATCACTGACTCGATGGACAGGAGTTTGAGTGGGCTCCGGGAGTTGGTGATGGACAGGGTGGCCTGGCGTGTTGTAGTCCATGGGGTCACAGAGTCAGACACGACTGAGTGACTGAACTGACTGACTGAGGTACCCATACTTCTATACTTCACAAAGTCCATATCTAAGGAAGTGAAAGAGTTTTCACAGAAGTTTTGTTTTGAAATTGAAGGGATCATAAAAATTACCTACTCTTGTTTATGGCTTACAACTGAGAAAAATGAGACCAAAAGATATCTCTTTAGAGTCAAGTGTCTGTTTAATTCAAAGACCCTGCATGAAAATCTAGCCTCACCTAGCAGCATTTGTTTCTGCTAACTGCTCAACTTGGATTGTTATTGAATATATGTGAATAAATAAAGGGAGAAGAGAGAGAGAGATGGAAGTAATAAAGTAAATTAGATGGTAAGTCACTCACTCTTAAGACCAAAGTTCTACACCTTCATATGGAGTTGAACAGATTGTAATTTCCAGTTTATTTGACCCAGTGGGATAAGCTGGTAGGCTTCAGGGGTCATGGCTTTCTGAGAATAATGTATAGTTTGCATCACAGAAATCTTCAGAGATAATGAGTCCCAATTAGCAGAGAAGAGATTTTCTTGCCACTTAAGGGTACTATTAATTTGAGTGCGAGTATGTCCATTTCCACTTTAGTAGCTACAATAAAACTGTTGAAAATTCTGAATAACTGGTACCATATTTCCAGTTTATCACAATAATATGTTGGTGTCAGGATGGCCCACCAATTATTCCAATTTGATATATATATATTTTTTACTCTTTCTCATATTACTGTATAGTTTTGCAGCTTGGTGAGATTTATTTGTGGTCTCTGGAGAGATATGTTACTTCTAGTCCTCATAGAGCTAGTCAGTGCCTCAAGGAATTTGTCTTTGCGTAGCAAAATAATTCCTGGAGGACATTTTGAGGTAACTGCCCTTTTGAGGCATGGGGTGCTTTAAGTTGTGTTATCCTGGCTATCTACATCTTCTAAAGTTGTGCTTTTCAGCTGTGGGGGTACGTTAGAATCAAGAGAGGATCTTCTATGAAGAACCAATATCTGGGCCCCACCCCTGGTGACTCTATCCAGGGATGAGGCCCAGGCATTGGTAGTCTTTAAAAGTTCCCCAGATAGTTCAGCAAGGGTTGAGAGCTGCTCATTGGCACATTATGACTCCTTTCTAGCATTGCATAATTAGAGGAGATCCATTTATCATGGGAGAAATCACCCATGATGTAGCAGTCTAGGAGCTCTTGTGAAGAAAGAGCTGGAACTGACAGTTTCGTTGTAGATGGCCTCAATATGATGGCTGAGTGTGTTAATACTTATCTTCTGTTTTAACCTAATGGCCTAACTATAACTTATTTATGTTTAACTTGACAACAGTAAAAAATATGAAAACCAAATTGACTACAGCAATGTATATTACCCAAAGAAATGAACTTTTTAGTTATTTCTCTTCCTTTAGCATGAGAGTCAGTGTTGAGTGACTTCTGCTCATGTTAATAGATGTTTCAAGATTGTCATTCACTGAGTCAAATATTTGTTTTATCCTTTTACTAATTAGGTACCAGAACAGCCTGACAAACCAACACATCAGTACCTTCACAATCAAAATTCACTGTGAAAGTGAAAGTTTCTCAGTCATATCTGACTCTTTGTGACCCCGTGGATTGTACAGTCCATGGAATTCTCCAGGCCAGAATACTGGAGTGGGTAGCGTTTCCCTTCTCCAGGGGAATCTTCCCAACCCAGGGTTCAAACCCAGGTCTCCTGCATTGCAGGTGGATTCTTTACTAGCTGAGCCACAAACACTCAGCTTTGGGAAGGCCAAAACACTGTGGAAATGAACAAATCATTTTTTTAGAGTTACTTTTGGCACCTCAAAATCTTTGAAACAATGCTTTAAAGTGTCATGTGACAGGAAATTATATTTCTAATAAAGGAAGTCTGATACTTTTTAATCTTATTGGATAATAGGCATTAGAAAACTGATGGTGATGACTCTAGAATTTCTAATATAATTATCAAACTCGAGTGCTGTGTTAGTTCTTAAGATACAGACTTCCAAATCAGAGAATTTTTGATAATATTTGTAAAGGATATAAAAGATGAAGACTAGCTAAAAATAACCAAAGAATTATTTATAATGGAGAAAATTAAAAAAGTAAAAGCCCCCAACAGAAGGGAATAGTTAGCAATCATGGCCTATCCATATGATGAAATGTTATAATACAGACTGAAATTTTTTAAAGACAGTGGAAAAATGCTCATGTCATGTAGAGAAAAAGCTGAATAAAAGCTAAAATAAAAAGCACTAATATGATCCTCTCTCCATTGCACAGATGTTCCCTTGACTCTGTTTTTCTTCATCCCCTGGTTACTTCGGGGTGATGGCAAAGTCAAGGAGATGAGCAGACTGTCTCTCTTGATCTGGACGCTGACCCAGGCACAGGTATTTGAGGAGCTGCTTTCTCAATTTCTGGTGATTCCTTCCAAGCATGATGCTAGAATACCTGGGCTTATTAATGTGGGTATGTAACTAAGAGATTTTTCTCTCTAGCAATGACTTGGACCAAAGTCAACTGGAGAAGTAAATGATAATTCCGCTGTCAATCCCTACAGCTCTTTTACCTAATGGGAGTCATCATTTCCACTCACGGTGTTATTCTTTCAGCATAACACACCTCTTAAACCCCTCCAAAATCTTCTCCCAGGGTAAAACTTACTAGACCAAATATATTTACTTTTACTTCCATGGCTTGTTGGTGTTTTTCTCATTTGTGGTTGATTTTTCTTATATAATACAAAGTACTGCTTTTCAAAGCATGGTTCCCTGGGCCTGCAGCATCAGCATTACCAGGAATTTAAACTTTAAAAAGTGGTTACTGAGGCTTCCCCAATGGCTTAGTGGTAGAGAATCTGCCTGTGAATGCAGGAGATAGGGGTTCAGTCCCTGGTCCAGGAAGATCCTACATGCCGCAGAGCAACTGAGCCTGTATGCCAGAACTGTTGAACCTGTGCTCTAGAGCCCAGGAGCAGCAACTATTGAGCCCATGAGCTGCAACTATTGAGCCCATGCAGAAGCCATCTCAGTAAGCCTGCGCACCACAAGTAGGGAGAAGCCCTTACTCACCACAGCTAGAGAAAAGCCCCTGCAGCAACAAAGATCCAGCACAGCCATGAATGAATAAATTTAAAAAAATGGCTACTAGTTAACTAGAATGTCTTTCTTTCCTTTATAATATTTCTCCCTCAACAGTTTATAGAATATCATAGCTAAAATGTATGTAGCTATGTTTTATTGCACATTCTTATAGAATTATCATAGCTCAAATGTAGGTAGCTATGTTTTATTACACATTCTTCCATGTGTTTTCCAAATATTAACTCATTTAATTCTCATAATCATATTATGAGGTAGGTGTTATTATGTCCCTATTTTGTAGGAAAGGAAACTGAACACAGAAAAGATAAGTAACTCACCCAAAGACCAGCAGATATAAAAATGCTCATAGGAAAAATATTGGAAGCAAATATCTACCAGAAGCAGTTATTTCTGGATGTGGGAACCACATCCAGATAGCTTTAAATTTCTTCTCTGTGCTTTTCTGTATTTTCCAAAGCAAGTACATAGTACCCTTGCTATCAGAAGAAAACTCAAAATATTGAAAAATATGAAGATAGAAGTCTCAGAGAAGACCTGGAATAAGGGTGAGCCAGGACAGGAGAGAGGAGTTGTGATTTATTAAAAACCTTCTTCCTCGCTCAGGCCTGGTGCACTGGGAGGACCCAGAGGAGTCAGGTGGAGAGGGAGGTGGGAGGGGGGATCAGGATGGGGAATACGTGTAACTCTATGGCTGATTTGTGTCAATGTATGACAAAACCCACTGAAATGTTGTGAAGTAATTGGCCTCCAACTAATAAAATAAAATTAAAAAAAAAAAACCAAAACACCTTCTTCTTCAGGTCAGGTCTTCCAGGATCCTGGCAGGAGCTGAGCAAATGAGGAGATAGAACCCTGGCTGTGGGCATGTAAGCATCAGAACTGAAAACCCAGGAAGGACATGACATTGAGCAATCTGATCTTTCCAATGTGTTAACAGGTTTCAAAACTTATTATCTTTGTGGATAGACAGTGGTAAAGTGCGTTTTATCACAATATCTTTAAGAGACATTTGATGGCACAAAACCCAGTTCTCTGAATCCAAGGTAGAAGGAGAGTTTGACCATAAAACAATGCCCTGACTCATCTTTAATTAAGTGTGTAATGTGGGAAGGGAATTAGTGTTTTCTAGTGTATGGGAGGTATGGAGCAACAGCTATAAGTTTTCAAAATAGCCCATTATTAGCAATCTGCACTGAATCGATTGGTAGCCACAGTTCAGCTAACCCTTAAACAAGCTGAACAATAGCTGAAGTGATTATTTGGGGTAAATTATTGCTGTTATAAAGTGTAATCAGTGTTTTATTACAGCAAAAATAGATCTTTTTTTTCTTAATTTCTCTTTTCACTCCACCTCTCCTCAACTGGGTCTCCTTGCCAGAGATCTGGAAGAATCATCTCTTGTTTCCCTCCCCACAATGGCAGGAGAGTCTCAGGCATTCGAATGCAGCAAGACAGGATTCATCTTGTAAAGGTTTTCTATTTTAATATCCCTTAATGACCAATAATAAATTCCGTATAGTTAATCCCCTGTTCTCATGAAAACAATCTAGATGGTTTAAAAAATCAATCATTAATGAGCAGTAAGTGACAGCTCCCCAACAACACAGCTGTATTTTTGTAAAAGTGATTAAACATTGTCTGCATTCATAATTGCATGGTTAATAAGAATGTTGAGCACTAAGTCAAGCATTGTTGCTAATGATGACAGATTATGATGCTACAAATGCTTTAGAGTTATGAGGCTAAATTTTCAAAGGCAGTCCCTGGAATGAAATTCACACAGATCCTTAAGTATTCAATTTGCATGGACCATTACCAGGTTTGTGCATGGCATTTGGGAACTTTGCAGTTGAGACTCTTTAGAAAATCTAGCCCATTATGACAGAAAGCATCTGTAATTGACACTAACTGATATCCTTCTGCCCAGCGTTGGTGAAACATTTAAGATGCTCTCTGTGTGGTTTGATGGAGCTCATAGCCCCTTTGATGGAGAGTCCTGAAGGCTGAAAGTAAGGCAAAGAGGATCTCTAGGGGATATAATTCAGTCTCACACGTAGGTGTAAATATCAAGTTTTGCAAGGAAGTGAGAGAGTGGGCAAGTCATTCGGAAGGGGGACTTGGTAATCCCTTTCTTAATTATTTACCTCTCTCATTTTGGCCTTAAAACTACTCACTAAACCTTGGTAATTCCTGGATTATCATTTATAAATCTAAGTATTTTAAATCTGAGATTGTCCCATGGCCCACTGGGGATTGATGATTGTGCTGAGCGATTTCAATCTTTATGAAAATGTGTACAGAGTGGGTCACCTCGTGATTGAGCATGCTCCATCTGCTGCTCGGTCTGTCTGTACTCTGATCAGGTATGAAGCCATAAGTAGTCATATTTGGTAAGGAAGATTGCAGGCTTAAAAAGGAACTAATGAATTTGAGGATTCTTGGAAACATCTTGTAACTTTCTGGGATGTTGAGGGTCTGACTAATAGTTTGGTAGCATTATGTCTAGTGCAATTATTTACTTATTCCTGTTGGTACGGATATCTTCTCTTGACAATAGCTTGACTGCTAGAGAGCCAGGACCATGTGTAGTATTCTGTTGGCTTCAATATAACACCTCAATCAGTGATGCTTTGATCTGGATCAGGAAGCCCTTGTCTGAACAGAGGATTACAGACTGTTACAAGCATGTTTATTTTAAATTTTATTGGCATATAGTTGATTTGCAATGTCATGTTTGTTTCCGGTGTGCATGTGATTCAGTTATACATATATTTATTCTTTATGAAATTCTTTTCCCATATAAGTTATTGCAGAACATTAGTAGAGTTCCCTGTGCTATATAGTAGATCCTTGTTGATTAAATAGTCTATATATAATAGCATATATATTAATCTCAAACTCCTAATTTATCCCTTAGACCTAAAGATTATCATACTAAGTGAAAAGTCAGACAGAGAAAGATAAATATCCTATGGTGTCACTCATGTGTGGAATCTAATTTTAATAAATGATACAAATGAACTTGTTTATAAAATATAAACAGACTTAACAGATTTCAAAAATAAGCCTTTTAAGATATCTGGGTTTCAAATGTAACTCTGTCACTCACTAGTGACATTCTATTCCTTTTGAAGCCTTACTTTTTCTCATTGGTAATATAGGAGGGTTTGGTAGTTACTTGTTAGGGTTATTGTGAGGAATCAGTGAGATAAGTATTTGAAACTCTTAGTAGGGTGACTAGGATTTAGTATGTGCTTGATAAGAGCTTGGAGAAGGAAATGGCAACCCACTCCAGTATTTTTGCCTGGGAATCCCATGGACTGAGGAGTCAGGTAGGCTACAGTCCATGTGGTCGCAAAGAGTTGGACACAACTGAGCGACTTCACTTTTCACTTTCACTTTCACTTGATAAGAGCTAGTAGTTCCTGTCTTATCATTGTTAAGGCCACAGGTCTATGTCCTGAATGAGTAAGCACAGTTGAGGCTGGGATCTTTTTAGCAGATCTGGGTGATTCCTTATAGAGCTAAGAGAAATGAGGTACTACCCTTAGTCCATGTGTTAAGTAGCTTGTAGCTGATGAGCAGTTACTTATATGTTTTGGGCTGAAATGTGTTCCTCCTATACCTAAGAAGGTACAAGCATATTGCAGAGAGGGGAGGGATGGACACCAACTGAGCCAGACAGACCAGCCCAGAGGCATGGCAGCTGTCATAGTCAGAGGGTCTCACAACTTGGTCCCAGCATCTGAAACCACACCCAGAGCTACTGTAGAGCCATTCAGGACTGGAGTTGGATCATTGGTGGAGAAGAGTTTTCTGGAGCCTGTGATGGCAACAGAAAGATCTGAAATGAAGTTTGTTCTGACTTCTGCCAGGGACTTCTGCTCTCTTAAAGAGCCCTCCTATTTCCTGCCTAAGCTTCTGGTGCCCATTTCTATGATCAGGGGTACATTTTCTCCATGCCCTATAACCAATTTTATTATTTTTTCTTCCAATATTTATTGTTAAAAATATGAGGAAAATAGCATACATATATTTGTTTCCACCTCTTCTTGTCACGTAAATGTGGTCTACTGTGCACAGTTTTTTACTTTGCTTTTGCTTACTTAACAATATATCTTGGAGATGTCTTGTAGGAGTATATATATCAGTCTTTTCTTTTTACTGTGTATTTCACTGAGTGGATATAACATTGTCTAGTCAACTGCCTTTTTAATTCATGGGCATTTGGGTGGGGTCAGGGGACATTTCTTGATTATAAAACAGAGACTGGATAGCAGTTAAACATCCTACAGGCCACAGTACTTTCCCCCATCCCTTTTCTCCTCCTTGGATTGTTCGCTGTCTAACAAATTAGTGGGCCTGCATCACAAGACAGTGAAAAATACATGCTGAATGGAGTTGACACATGAAGGAAGAATGGATTGATGCCTTGGTCTTAGTTCTCCTCACTTCTATCCCAATAGAATTAGGCTTCTTGATCTCTAACTGCAGAAATCTTTAAAATATGACAGACTTGAAGCCAAAGGCAAAAATGCATGGTGTTATAAAATTTTAAAGAATCACATGAGTGCTCAACATTTTAAATGATTAAAAAAAGTGAAATGATGGGGGAGTTTGTGTGGTTCCAGGGATTTAATGAAAACATTGAACTTTTAGCTTTAATGCCCATCTTTACTTTAATGCCCAATGTCTTTGTTTGGCAAATGAAAATTGTATTGGTTGTTACCCACTTCTCTTTGTGAATGTAAATATACTTCTCCTTGTGTATTTAGTATTGCTAAACTATTGGCAAATATTTTGTAAACATGAAATGCTGAAGGGTCATGCCAGTTTGCATGCCAATAGCCAGGAACCAGGTCTTTATACTCAATTGACATAAGTGATCAACAAGATTAGGCAGGATAGTCTATATTGGGGAGGCTTCATAGAGACTGGCATACTTCATAGAGACTTGTATACTGTCAAGGTATACAAATGTCCTCTTTCTCTGATGAACTAAAGTAACTTCAGACGTGTATTGTTACACATGGACACTGTTGCAGTGGATAGAACTGAGGATTTGCTGCAACCCAGTAGCAACTCTCTTCTTTGAGTAGCCCAAGCAAGGCCCCCTGACCTCCAACCCCTGCCACTGCCCCTCTTATTTATCCTGGTTCTTCCCACATTTTCTCTGTATTTGTATTGTCCCCAAGCTAAGAATTGGCTCTGTTGCATTCAGTCACAGCAAATTCTATGTGGGGAGCCCACCTTCAAATCCAGTTCGATCTAGCGCTCCATCATTTGGTGCGTCATTGATACTGGGATAACTGGCCATGGAACCTTGGGGAAGTTTCTTTAACCTCTCTGAGGCTCAACTTCATGATCTGTAAAACATGAAGTGTGATATTTATTGCTCAGGATTATTATAAGGATTAAATGTGGTAATGTGAGTGATTAATGGGCAGTAAATTTAGGTTTACTCT
Source organism: Muntiacus reevesi (assembly GCF_963930625.1). Lineage (NCBI taxonomy): Eukaryota > Metazoa > Chordata > Mammalia > Artiodactyla > Cervidae > Muntiacus > Muntiacus reevesi. Next base: position 213,208,573 of record NC_089249.1, read on the forward strand.
AAGATGGTCTCTGGGACTCCTCTACCTTTCAACAACACCTCCCTTGTTAGAATTCCCATCAACAATTTATGAGTCTTCAGACTGTGACACCCACCTTGATGCTTAAAGAATGGTTTTGCTTTGTCTTCTTGTGTTGTATATATTAAAAAACCTATATTCCATGTTTTTCAGTTTTTCTACTTCTGGGAGTAGAAGCTAACTTTTTGAACATCCACTGAGGGTCTAAATAAAACTTAAAATTTTTAGATGTTTAGAACTGAAAGGGAATGTATGGATATGTCATGTTGTATTTCCAGGATGGTCCCCATAATAACTCTCAACCATCATGTTCTTCTATAGTATGAACTTACTACTTCCCTCACCCAGAGGTAAAATCCAGTCCTTCTTTGAATTTAAGCTAGCTTGGAACCACTTCACTCAGTAGAATACAGTGGAAGCGACACTATGACTTCCAAGGTTAGGTCAGAAGATATCATGCACCTTCTCCCTGGTTGATCAAGATTGTTACCTTTTGGAGTTCCCTGTCTCCTGTAAGAAATTCAACTTTCCTGAGGCCATTGTTGTAAGTCCAAGCCACATGGAGAGGCAGCCAAACTTATAAATGAAGATGTTGTCTTGTAAGTGGATCTTCCATTTTCCAATGTTCCAGCTCCAGCCATTTGGGTCTCGTTGTGGAAGGCCCAGATATCACGGAGTAGAGAAGAGCTGTCCCACTGTGTTCTTCCCAGTCTCTGACCCACAGAACCCATAAGCATGGTAGTATGATTGCTGTTTTATGTTACTGAATTTAGACTAGTTTGCTATGCAGCAAAGATGATTGGAACAGGGATAGCAATTTGACTATCGTGTTTTGGAAATCTCCTTAGGCCAGAAAGTATAAATAAATCATTTTATTTAAATAAAGACTTAGAGGTAGAATTATTCTTAAGTACTGGGTTTCAGCCTGAACCTCCATGCACTGTTTATTATATCATGTATCCTCCTAGCTCTGAATGTCAGCTTCCCATGTTTGCATAGTCAACATCTGACTTCTGGTTTCTTTTCTCAAGTTGTATACATTCTAAGAAGTACTTTGCTCATGTAGCAAGCCAGGAGGAAACGAATTACATTATAAGCCTAGCAGATAGGATTTTTTTTTTTTTTTTTGCAGACTTTAGATTGGGAGAGGCATTGGGAGCTCTTAGAGAAGGAACAGAGATAAAGAGATGGAAATGGAGAGGAAGTGAGACCATATGCTGAGGTTGGAGCCTTGCAGAGGGGAAAGTGGGAAGTGGCACAGCAGGATGAAAATTATGAGGCACTAGTGGAAAAAGAAGATTGAAATTGTTGCAACTCTATTGAAGCAAAGAACTGTGTGCTGACAAGATGAAGGTTGATGAGCAGCTCTAGCAAATCTCTTCCTGTTTACAGATCAAGGAGAAGTGAGGAAAGTGGCATATGGAATAAGAAGGAGCAGAGGGAGTCAGCGTGAAGGAGAGAGAAACCTGCAGGAGGGAGGAGGAGAGACTCAGGAACTCTATGGAAGCAGCAGGGTGAGCTCCGCTGAGGGGAGAGATGGAGAACTCAAGCAGAGAAGCAGGGGAACAGTTGGCCCTAAAGTGTCCAAAAAAGAACTAGGAAGAATTGGAGACAGTGGGAGATGATGAGGGGCATAAAATAAAATCACAAACAAAATGTTCAAAGAGAACATTTGGGATAGAATTTAAAGCAGTAAAGAGTGTCTGGAAGAGATGGGACAAGTGGATATTCAAATATATTTTGAATGAAAATAGTGAATCAACTTTTGTTAAAGGAAAATAGTTTGGATGACAGTTTAAGTGGCATGACATGTTTTGTATTACCTGCTTACAAAGAAGGCTGAATTATACCTAAGATGTTCCCAGAAGTGAAGTTTAAGATGTCATTTAACTTTATTTTTTAAAGATTTATTTATTATTATTTTTATTTGCTGTGCCAGATCTTTGTTGCTTTATGTAGGCTTTTCTCTAGTTACAAGGGGTGGGGGCTACTCTTCATTGTGGTGTATGGGCTTCTCATTGAGGTGGCTTCTCTTGTTGCAGAGCACAGGCTTCAGTAGTTACAGCTTGTGGGCTTAGTTGGGAGGCATGGGCTTAGCTGCTCTACACACGTGGGATTTTCCCAGACCAAGGATAGAGCCAATGTTGCCTTCATTTTTCGGCAAGTTCTTAACCCCTGGACCATACAGAGAAGCCGCCAAGCCATTTTATTTTAAAAGAAAGTAAGCACATATAAACTTAAAAATGGATATCCTGGGATTCAGACTTTCTTGGAATACTAAGCGAAAGAAATAGCATTAAGGCATGAAAGCCTGTAATTAAAACATAGTAACTAAAATCCAGTAAGAGTATACATTGTTTAACAAATACCTATGTTTGATACCAAAGAAGGTCAGAAATACAAGGAGGTGCTTTATCTAGCTCATACTCTGGAGTTCTTTCAGATTTCTGGACACCTTTTTGCCCTAATTTTGACTAAAATCTGAAGATAACCTTAAGACTGAAATGTTGATGAAGATGATGATGATGATACATTGATGATGGTTGTAATAGTGATGGTGGTGGTGATGGTGGTAAGGATGATGATACTTCCTGTATGCTAGGCACTGTTCTAAGTGCTTCACATGTATTAACTAATATAACCTCCCAATAGTCATTTGGGGTTACTTAAATGCCTTTGGTTATGTCCATTTTAAGGATAAAGATATTGAGGCACGCTTGTCTTTCTTTCACTTCCCCATATCCATGTCTATTTCTAAGTAATTGGAATGGATTAGAAAGAAAGCCTAAAGCATGATAAACAAGTAATAAAAGCAGTTGTCTGCAAGATGCTTGTCATCCTCAGAATCTTCTCAGCCCCACTCACTGAGGCTCTGCTCGGAAGTCAATCTGAAGTTTCCAGGTCTAACACTGCTAGAGTATTTGCTTATTAATGGAATTATTAATATGCTTATGGAGTGGTTATTATTTCTGACTATGGGAGAGCACACATTATAAGTCCATCTAAGGATGAAGTTTTATTCTTTAATGGCTGTCTGATATAAAGGAAAGAATAGGACCCCTGGAATTGGACAGGGATTTGAATTTGAATCTTGGCTCCACTTCTTACTGTTTGTTTGACCTTTGGACAACTTATTTATTATTGTTTTATTCATAGTAAAATTAAGTGAAATGAAACATTTAGCATGCTCGAGAATTAGCTGAGTTTCAAAATGTGTTACTTCTGCTTTTTATATAGAACTGGTGTCTGCAGACATTGGATAATAATCAAATCAAATGTTGATATGGCCTTTGCAGGTAAGACTGAAAACTTCACATTTTCATATGCACATGGATTATGTATCTCCATTATGGAATGACTGCTGAAAAGTTGAAAAATAATTGAGATTTAGGCAAATGAGAAAAAATGCTTGAAAGAGAAAACTGTAACTATCTATTAATTTCAAAAACCCATCTGTGGTAGACAGAATAATGACTCCCTAAATGTGTCCACATCATAATCCCTTAAATTGGTGAATGCTTGCCTTAGATGGGAAAAGAAAATTGGCAGATGGGATTACTATCAAGTCCTTGAGATGGAAGATTAACTGTCTGAGTGGGCCCAATCTAATCACATGGGCCTTAAAAATCAGAGACTCTTCAACTGTGGTCAGAGAAAGAGATATGGTGGTGGAAGATGATCAGGGAGATGCAACCTTGCTGACTCTGAAGAAAGAGGAGAGACCTATGAGCCAAGGGATGTGGGGAGCCCTTAGAAGATGGAAAAGGCAAGAAAATATCTTCTCTCCAAGAGTCTCCAGAGGGAATAAATCCCTGCTGACACCATAATTTTAGCACATTAAGACCCATATTGGACTTGATATACAAAATTGTAAGGTAATACATTTGTGTATATATTAGTGGTATAGCTGCCTTTGTTCCCATAATCTCTGTTGGGAATAGTCCTAATTCTGGCAACCTCTTAGCCTTTATTGACCAGAGCCTCCTTTTTCATAGAGTCCTTTTTGGTATGTTATGTTAACATCCCTTTGGAGTGTCTTAACATTGACCTTATTTTTCCATGGCTTGCCCTCTTTTGTCTCACAGATGAATTGCTCACAATCATGTTTGCAACATAGGATTGCTCACTAGGTCAGAGTTAATTTGAACAAGAGAAGTCTCTTGGCCCAATTTGGGTCAACAGAGTTTCGTTTCCATGAGTTTGGAATGCAAGAGTTTGGAATGGAAGAGTTTGGAATGGAGAGGTTTTTCTCAACCTCTGCATGTGGCTTGAACTCACATAGTGTAAATTTGGGGGCTGGATGGTGACTGCAGATATGGTGAAGGTAAAAATTAGATCTGTAGGAAGAGGAGTCTGAGGTTGATGGACAGACTCAATGGACGTGAGTTTGAACAAGCTCTAGGAAATGGTGAAGGACAGAGAAGCCTGGTGTGCTGCAGTTCATGGGGTGGCAAAGAGTTAGACACAAGTGAGTGACTGAGCAACAACAAAGGAAGAGGAATCTGAGGCTGATGGACAGAGCAGAGATGAGTATCTGAAAGACCAAGAACATGTTAGTCATGTTCTGGCTGGCTCTTAGTCAACAGTTTTACCCCTATTGGGTTCAGGTGTAACTTTGCCCCAAGATAACATTGTGCCATTATACAAATGTCCTTTTTAAAAGAACCTTGCTGAGAGATTCTTATAACTTATAGACGAAAGAGCCTTGACCAAAACAATTACTGAGATGATAATGAATCAAGAGACTGGGAACTTTTCACCGATGTCATTTTGGGCCTTCATTTGTGCTTTATTCTTTTTTTTTTTTTTTTTTCATTTGTGTTTTATTCTAAGGAAACCTACAGAAAAATTCAAAGCAATATGATCATTCTATAGACCATGGAGTATTTTGTACTACTACATAACTATGACTGGATCTCATAGCAGGGCCTGCCTTGTGGGGGTTGAGGCCTCTGGATATATAGAATGCTTCTTTAGGCTCTGGCCAGAGGCATCTGATTCTCATATTCAAAATTAATGTTGGTAGAGGGATATTTTTGAATCAGGATTTTGCAATTCCAGTTGACCTGTCTGCAGCAAACTTAAACATACAACTGTAGTGCCTTGAAGATTGAACTAGTGCTTTTCAATATATTCATGTGAAAGTGAAAGTCAAAGTAACTCAGTCGTGTCTGACTCTTTGCAACCCCATGGACTATACAGTCCATGGAATTCTCCAGGCCAGAATACTGGAGTGGGTAGCATTTCCCTTCTCCAGGAGATCTTCCCAACCCAGAGATTGAACCCAGGTCTCCCGCATTGCAGGTGGATTCTTTACCAGCTGAAACACCAGGGAAGCCCTGGTACTTTTCTGTAACTATTTAATTCTGAGATTATGTCTGGTAGAGATTATGCTTTCTTAGAGGAGAACTTATAGCCAGAAAGGTAGTTTGCTAATTATCATAGAGTTTTAAAAGCATCCATAAAAATCATGTTACTCAAGTCTTTTATTATGCAGACAAGGAAATATGTGCAGAAGGGCTAAATTGATTGTTTTATGGTCTTGATGAGTCAGGTAGCCCTAAAGATAAAGTATCCATGCATTTATTCATCTTCTCCTTCCTTCCTTTCTTTCTTCCTTCCTCCTTCCCTCCCTCCCTCCAATTATTATTTTTTGAGTAGCTACCACATACATAACAGCTTCTAAAACCTGGAGATGCAGTAGTAAAGTAGTAAACCCTCATAGGGTCCTCCTCTCATGGAGACCTTACCGTTGTGGAGCTTATATTTGAGTTGGGAGAACTCAACTCAAATTTATTTACTGAGATAAAATAAACATGTGAATAAATGTATAAAATAATTTTAGATGATGACAAAGCACTATGAAGAAAAAAAAGTAGTGATATAACAGAGAATTACAGTCTGGGGTAACATAGGCTGTGACTTCTTAGAGAAAGGAAGATACATTCAGCTGATCTAGCTATTCTATCCATCTATCACTTGTCTGTCTTATCTATCATCTTTGATTACATAAGACAACATCATGATTTCTATCTAATACCAGAAAGCAGAGATTAAGTCACTTCTCTAGTCACAGAGTTCATGATTTTCAATATAGTTTTATTGCCATTGTTTCTACCGCCACTTCAAGAGAGTATTGGATTGGGAACCTGCTCTCAAGAATTCATATTCAAGTGGGAAAGAGAAAGCATAAATAGTATGGGAGAATACTTCAGAGTATTAATTAGATTCTTCCCTTCTCCAAAATCCTCACAAAATGCCTTCACTATATCCTGAAGACTTCTCCTATGGCTCCCCCTTTCTCCCTTGGATACTCCCCCTCCCCACATACACACAGATATGAGACAAAACAGAAACAAATTCTGCAAAAACTAGACCATTTGGGAAGCTGCCGGTCAGTATAAGGGAAAGATCCAGATGCACATTTTCGTGTTCCTCCCCCTGTTCTGAGAATCTAGACTGTGAAACCTCAACTGCTACTGAAGCAAACACCGCCTGTCACCAGTTCCAGCTGGCTGTGAGGAAACCTACTCACCACTGACTTACTGGTTTTATTTGTTTAGTCACCAAGTGTCTGACTCTTTGCCACCCCATGGACCACAGTACGCCAGGTCTCCCTGTCCCTGACCATCTCCTAAATTACCAGCAGCCTTCTCCTTTCATCCAGTGTGGAGTCAAGGCTTTCTGTATGAAAAGATCTGACCTACTTTATCTGCTACCCCAGGAGTATGCAAACTCCACAGATGAGAGGATGAAGAGATGGTTGTGACACAAAGGGGAAGTTTCAGTTCTGACAAAGAAGGTGCTAGATATTCTCTGAAATCACTTGTGTTGTGTATGGTCATATTGGCTGTCTGTTGTCACAATAATGCCTCATAATAAACCACCCCACATATCAGAGGCTTACAACAGTGAGCATTTATTTAGTCTGAAGGTTGATAAGATAGTCTGGGTTTGGTTGAGTTATTTTGGTCTCAGCTATGCTCATTCCTATGTCTGGTGTTAGGCTTTTGATTGATCTAAGATAGCTCCTGCTGGGATGACCTGGGCCACGGTGATTTGCATGTCTATCATCCATTAGGCCAGCCTATGAGAGTTCCTTGGACTGCAAGAAGATCCAAACAGTCCATCCTAAAGCAGATCAGTCCTGGGTGTTCATTGGAAGGACTGATGCTGAAGCTGAAACTCCAATAATTTGGCCACCTCATGTGAAGAGTTGACTCATTGGAAAAGACCCTGATGCTGGGAGGGATTGGGGACAGGAGGAGAAGAGGACGACAGAGGACGAGATGGCTGGATGGCATCACTGACTCGAAGGACATGTGTTTGAGTAAACTCCAGGAGTTTGTGATGGACAGGGAGGCCTGACGTGTTGCGATTCATGGGGTCGCAAAGAGTCGGACATGACTAAGCGACTGAACTGAACTGAACTGATGATGGGTCTTGTGTCACTTGTTGAAGAGTGAGAGCAATCCAGACCAGTTATGAAAGGGCTTTTTACTTGAATGTGTTATTGGCCAAACAAGTCTCATGACCAAGCCCAGAGTCAAAGGAAGGGAACTGGATCAAGGAGAGGGAAGAAATTGGGAACATTAATGCACTCATTAACACCGTGGATTCTATACAATTGAATGTTAAGGGTTACCAGTTTTCCAAGTAGTCTGGGCATAGTTTGATTGGTAGAATAGAGTGGAGAGGAACTGGTGGCAGAGAGCATGGACAGGAACATGTCCAGGGGAATAGGAGCAATGCCCAAATCTGGGATAACTTGGAAAATGGAAGTGGAATTTGGGAGATCCTATCCAGGTTGGCTATACCATATGTTCAGTTCAGTTCAGTTCAGCCACTCAGTTGTGTCCGACTCTTTGTGACCCCATGAATCACAGCATGCCATGCCTCCCTGTCCATCACCAACTCCCGGAGTTTACTCAAACTCACACCCAACGAGTCGGTGATGCTATCCAGCCATCTCATCCTCTGTCGTCCCCTTCTCCTCCTGCCCCCAATCCCTCCCAGCATTAGGGTCTTCTACAATGAGTCAACTCTTCGCATGAGGTGGCCAAAGTACTGGAGTTTCAGCTTCAACATCAGTCCTTCCAATGAACACCCAGGCCTGATCTCCTTTAGGATGGACTGGTTGGATCTCCTTGCAGTCCAAGGGACTCTCAAGAGTCTTCTTCAACACCACAGTTCAAAAGCATCAATTCTTCGGTGCTCAACTTTCTTCACAGTCCAACTCTCACATCCATACATGACCACTGGAAAAACCATAGCCTTGACCAGATGGATCTTTGTTGGCAAATTAATATCTCTGCTTTTTAATATGCTATCTAGGTTGGTCATAACTTTCCTTCCAAGGAGTAAGTGTCTTTTAATTTCATGACTGCAGTCACTATCCACAGTGATTTTGGAGCCCAAAAAATGAAGTCTGACACTGTTTCCACTGTCTCCCCATCTATTTCCCATGAGGTGATGAGACCAGGTGCCATGATCTTAGTTTTCTGAATGTTAAGCTATGCGAAGGAGTGCAAAGGATGTGAAGGAGGCAAGGTGAACTCTGTAGTCAGTGATCTGGAGGATGGTAGTGACCATAACAGGCAGGGAACCCACTCATGCCTAGTAGATGAAGATGTGGCGATTACCTGTGAAAGAAGAGGAAGTAGCAGAGAAGCAACATGGTGGGAGGGTTGTTTGATTAGAGCTACAGGCAGCTGGGAGGAATGATCCTCATGAGCCCGGATGGGGGTGAGGGGAAGGGGAGTGTTGAAGCTCATGGACAATAATTTTGATTCCCCATGTGAATGGGAGTTTTCCCAGGACTATAGGGAGGGTATGTATGTCTTGCTGGGTTACCCTGCAGTGCTCTCAAGGCACCTTATCTAAAGTGTTATGCCTGAGGAGACCTCCAAGTAGGTGGGGGCATTTTCATGTGTCTAGCCCATGACTCCCTGCTTCCCTGCAATTGCTGGGCCCTGCTACAGGTCTGATCAATTTCATCAGTTTCTCTTTTGTCCCCACGGTCCCCCCAGCTCACATTCAGGTGCTCAGATATCTCTTTCTTTTATCCTATTAAGTTCAACAAGCAATCGTAAAACCTGACAATCAGCAAGAAGCCAAGCATTCTAAATCTTATTTTTCTGTTTTTCTCATAAAAAGGTCTTTTCAAGACAACAAAAGTGGAAAGTATTTTGATTTACTTTCTTTGACTGTTTTTGAATTCCACTGTTTTTGATCACCACTGATAACATTCAGAATGATTTCTGGGACACAGCACTAGGCTTAAAATAGTGTGAAGACTTCTGGGGCAACCACCTGATATCAGAAGTGATTTGTTACCTGTGTTAGGGAAGAATCAGATGTCATGTTCTACAAGGTTAATGAGTAACAACTGTTTCATGGCTTGAGCGAGGCCCAAGCTGCCTACCCTAGTTTCTTCCTGCTCTGGAGAGAGCTGCAGTGTTGTAGGTAAAATAAAAATTATTAAATACACACATTACTTTATCTGGGTCTTAGATCTGCCCCATCCATCTTTGTCTCCTTTGTCCTTGCGAGGCAGCTCCTGGCATTTTTGAAGTCAGCTGAGTCTCTATAAAAGGCCAAGTTGTTTTTCTGCATTGCCAAGGAGACCAAAAAATAGAACCTGGTTAGCAAAACCAAGTTCTTTGTGGGAGTGGGTGTTGCTTGAATGGGAAAAATCTGAAACTATGTAGATTTCCTGCTTCTTCCCTGAGGTGACCCTCTTCTGGGGTTTTCTGAGGGGCTGGCTTCAATCTAACATTAAGCAGCCATTGTGTAATCACTAGTCATGAAATAGCTGTGGTTTTATGCCTTGTATTTCACAAAGGTGTGGTCTCTGGGCCTGAAGCAACAGATTCACTCATAAAAATACCTCTGGGTGTGGTTCCTGGGAATCTACATTTATTTTTTAAGCATGCATCCTAGGTAATCTCATACTCCCTGATGGATAAGAATCCACTATCCTAGGGGGTAAGTGTACATTCATTTGTTATGATTTGTGTACTTCAAAAGAACATTTCACAGTGGCAGCAAATTAAAAATAGGATTCTTGCTTGTGGCTATGTCAAACAATCTACAGCATATTCTCATAGCCACTTATTGTTCCATTGTTTATTGAGATGGTGGGGTGTGGTGAAGGTGACTGGGTGTTCGCTGACAATTCACACTGTCCTTTCCGTGTGACACAGAGTTGCTGCCTAGCCACAGACCCCTTGACTCACTCAACTTCACAAGTGGCCTGACTAGTTCTCCCAGTGGAAAGGAGCTAAAATGATGTGGGTCATATCATCTCCTTTGGCCTGGGTGCAGGGGTTCTGAATTACCATGTACCTGCTTTAGACTTTTGCCTCAGCGAAAAGTGATTATTTCAACTGAGGTGTTTTGTTTGCTCATTCTTGGTTTTCATGGACTCACAGCTATGAAAAACTTACAGTTCTTTTACTTGTCCTAGGTGTAGTTATTGGGCATAATACCATGTAAGGCTGCTGAAAGAATGGGATGTAGGGTGTAGGGGACAGAGATCTACTATTCATCAATTATGCATTTTTTGCCAACTTAGTTTTAATGGAAGTTAGCTAATTTCACTCTCTCAATAATTTTTCTGAGGTATCCCAAGTACCTAGCTCGGTGTTCATGGGTGTCTAAAGTTTCGTTAACTGTAAAATTCCATAGAGAGTTTAAAAAACTTGTTCAAAGTCAAAAAGTTACTTGATGATGGAGATTAGGTTTAAATTTTCATCTCTTTACTCCCAAAGCCTATGATTTTTTCTTGGTGTTGAGGTGTCTGGAAAATGGGCCAAGGGACATAAGTAGTTGTTGTACAAACAGTCTGGTGTCCAGTTATTTGGGGAGCAAAGATGCAAGCATGTGAGTAGGACAAGGAGTCCTTCCTCTAATCCTCCCCCTCTCCTTCCCCCTTGCTACTTTTATTATCTCTTATGTGGCATCTGGTATTCCAGGTTCTGCACTACAGCATGCCCCATCTTGTAGGTATCAGTCTAATAGGCAAGACACAAGCAGATTAACAACTAGACAAATAATCTAATGTACATAAATGGTAAGTACTAAGAAGATCAATGAAATAGGGCAAGAAGTAAGTAGCACTCAAACTTCTGTGTTTGATGAGGTGGTCAGGGAAGGTGACATTTGAATAGGTGACACCTGAGCTGGTGACCTCTGAGCTGAAACCTGAATGATGAGAAAGTTTTCAAGGAGGTAGGGTGGGGAAGGGAACAGCATGTGTGAGACCGGAGGAGGCAGCTGGTTTAGTGTTTTGTGAGCTGAGAGAGCCTCTGGGTTGGAGTAAGCTAGGGAGGGCGGTAGGTATGTGGTTGGAAAGTTCAGGAGAGGCATGTGGGTGGTCTGTGTAGTCTAGACTTTGTTCTGAGTGAGGTTAGAAACCCTTAGAGAATTTTGATCAGAGAAGTAATAGGATCTGACTTAACATTTAGAAAGAATTATGGTAGATATTGTGTATAGATTAGATTTTTCAGAAGCAAGGAGCCCAGTTCAGTCTATTGCATTCAACTACACATGAGAAAACCCAAGGTGAATGGTATCAAAAACAAACACTTCATTCTTTCACTTTCTGTTCTTATCTTTGGATTTTTAAAAAAAATTTCCATTCTTTGTAAATCTCTTTAAATGTCTTAAATTCTTTCTATGTTCAAGGTACTGTGAAAATTGTCTTTTGAGTCTTTATCCCTTTCTTTAAACCTTTTCCTGCCATCTAGATTTTTTTTTTTTTTTTGTCAAACCAAATTACAGTTTGTTCTGCTTATCTCAACAGAGGTAGAAAGAAATCAATAGTTTTGGTTTTTTTTTTTTGATAACACACACCTAGCTGCAGATCTGAAAAGAAATGAGCTGGCATGAAACTGATGGCAGGCCAGCCTGCAGTCTGAGACAGCGCCCTTTCTCAGTGACAGCAAGCTGATGACAGGAAGTGCTTGGGACAAAGGCTTGAGTTTCTAATCAACTTCAAACTGGACCCTTCCATTTGGGTAGCACTCAGTGTCTTCCCATTGAAATGGGTGATTGGATCAAGACTATTACACATCACATGACACTAAGAGCTATTAATATAGGTGGAATAATTGAACACACAGACTTATGTTGGAAGATGTAACTACTTTACACATCATTGTAAATTGTTTTCCAGGCTATACTGACATCCTTTCAGCCATGAAAACATTCAGATGTTAAAAAAGTAAAAGATATTTCCTGAACGCTTAACCATAAAAGTAAATGAGATTGCTTTAGACTGCTCTGGTAACACTCGAAGCATCCACACATGGAGATTATTACCTACCCTGTGTTTGTTTAAATGTTGGTTGATGTTGTTGTGCCAGCTCTGTTGTTTGTTAGTGTAATGCCTGCTTCTGTGCAAATGAGTGAGCAGCCCAATACCCTACAATATCATTTTTTGGGAACATTGCTCCACTAAGGAACTAGTCTCTATTAAATATATTACAGTGATTTTATGTCTTCTTTCTAATTTGCAATATTCTTGGGTTTTGAAGCTGGATTATGTTCATGTATAATTGCTCTCATATTGCTATGGGGGGTTGAATTGTGGGAATGATAGAGCATGCAAAGGCTAAATCTGGGAAGAGTTTTAGGCAGATCAGCTGCCTTTGCCTAATTTTCTATCAATATGTACTTGTCCAAATCCTTGCTTAAAGGTCAAGCTTAAATTTCACCTCCTCTAAGAAGTTGTACTTGAGTCATTTAGCACTTGTCTGTAATCAGTCTCCTTTCTCAGAGAAAAGCGACAAGAATGGATATTTTCTTAGCAACTTCTGTGTTGGATCCTCACCTATCTCATCTGATTTCCACACAAGGCCTCTGTGAAATAGGTACTATTATTCAGGTTTGGCATAAGGAAATGAACTGACATATCCACAGTCACATAACTAGAAGGTAGGACAGTCAAGATGCGAACTCAGGTCTGTTTGACAGTAAAACTCATTCTCCTATGCTGTGTGACTTCTTAAAACTTTCAAAGTGGTTAGAGCAAGGTATACATTCCTTAGCACTGTCTTGGGTACTTTTACTTGGTGTTAGCAGTTGTTTTGTGTGGGTTTTCTACTACCAGCAATAGTTGAGTGTCCTTGAAGGCGGTTCCTAGAAACACAAAGAAGATATAGCTTCCACCTCACTATTGTTTGGCAGTGTTTGCAGATATGAAGAGAAACATATTTTGTAACCCGTTATAGGGAGTGTGATGGAAGTCTATGGAGAATACTGAAGAGACACAAAGGATGGAACAATGATCTCCTTCATCTACCTGTGGACAGTGGGGTAACACTCTATGGAAACAGAAAAGATTTTGTAGAAGAATGACCCTTTAGTTCTTTGGATGAGCAAGTATTTGTCAGGAACAAGAAAGACTTGATTCAGGGGAAGGGGAACTGAGAGAGGCTCAAAGGGGAAAACGTCCCAGCAATGAGAAGCCAATGGGCTGGGGATCACAGGTGAGCTGCAGAGTGATAAACAGCTCAGTCTGGATGGATCGTGCATCAGGAGAGCAGGGCAATGGGACATCCAAAGAACAGGCTAGAGGGAAAGGAGAACAGGGGCAGGACATGGGTTTCATTAGTCTGAGATTTATTCAGTGTTTCTTGTGCCATAGAAAGATTTTAAGCAGGGGTATGGTATAATCCCACATAGAAAGTCTTTGGTATACATATGTGGTAGGGCAATTACTTGAAAGGTATTTGAATAGTAGACAGGAGGGCAGACTACTGCAGTGGTCCTGGCAGGAGATGATGAGGACTGGGACTAGTGAGGAGTGGTGTGGGTGGAAGGAAGTCATATTGGATACTCAGGAAGTCTAACTTTCTTCTGTGGACTTCCTGGAATGCTTCTTGTGGGCAGGGGTCATCTCGTCTGTTAGCCTTTATAGTACAATCCCACACATGTGGATTCCCTATTTCTTACACCTGCAGTGCTAAGAGCTGCATTTGCTATAAAATAATGAGTTGGAGTGAGGATACCTCCAAAGCATGAGAGTTCTTTAGCATCTGAACTGCCCCCAGACAGGAAGTAAAACTTTGCCCTTCTTTCTGCAATGTCCCGATGTGGACGGACTTCCTGGTGGCTCAGCAGTAAAGCGTTTGCCTACAATGCGGGAGACCCAGGTTCAATCCCTGGGTTGGGAAGATCTCCTGGAGAAGGAAATGGCAACCCACTCCAATATTCTTGCCTGGAAAATTCCATGGAGAGAGGAGCCTGGTAGGCTACAGTCCATGGGGTCGCAAAGAGTTGGACACGACCGAGCAACTTCACCTTCACTTTCCCATATGGACAAAATTATCATCCTCATTAGTTGGTATTAGAAGCAATGAATCGTAGATGCAAATAACTTTAGAATTAAAACAATTTTTAAAGAAAAATCAGGAGGAAAAATCAGAATGATTACCAAAATAATTTTTCTAACAGGAATCTGGCTATTTATATTCTCGTATAAGTGAAACTGAATTATATTAGCAAGTGTTAAAGCAATTTAAGTGTTTCAATTTCTTTATTATGTGTCCTTAAAGCCTATAATATTTGTGGTGTATTGTTCCACTACTATAAATATGTGTTGACAGTTGTAAATTTACACTAATAAATTAATAACACAAGTAAGAAAAACAAATCCCAGCTCCTAGGATGCTGGCTTAGCTATAGAACTATCAGGAAAACACAGATCCAGTGTCTTCTGATTGATTTTTCCTTTTGATTAGACTAGGATGTGTACAGAGGAAATTTTAACAGTATTTTTCTCAGCTGTGTTTTTCACTTATTAAAGCTATTCATCACACTTCTCTGCCATTTCTATATATAGAGGTCTGTTTTAAAGGTGAGCCAAAAAATTAAACAAATGCACAGCATCTCTTATGAGGGCTCTGACAGAGTTTCCATTCTATGCACTGTGCCACTTTTAACTTCAGGAAGCTGCCTTCTAGGTTCCAATTTCTAGGTTTCTTCTCAAGATCTTTGACAGCTTAGTAATTGAATGTTTCCTTGCTTTGGGTCTTCTATACTACTTCATCTCTTGAATCTTCTTAAGAAAAGAGTGTTCTATCTTATTCATCTTTGATCATCTTCAGTACCTAATAAAATGTCTTAGCACCTAGCAGTTGTCATTTCATCAATGCTAAATGTATATCCTTCTGGTACAGGGAATGTTTTTTTCTGGGGTTGGGGGGGTGGGTGTGGAATTGGGTGAAAGAAGGAGATACTACTAAAAAAAGTTTCTAGATATCATTGAAATGGAAGGAAAAATCCCTGGCATGAATTAGGATATGTTCAATTTTATGTAGGCTGAGTTCACCAAAATAATCACTTTAAACAAAAGCATTTTGGGGTGATCTTTTTTATCTTTAACAAGAGAACAAGTCCATACTTTCATTTACTTTTCAGTACGTTTACTTTGAAGGGTATAGCATCACTTGGATTCTGTGTCCAGTGGACTGAGCCGGAAGACTGCTTCAGGGTGTGGCATGAACCATATCACTGCTTCCATGGATGCAAGTTACATCTCCCCAGACTAGTCTGGTTTTGTTTGGTTTTCCAACAGAGATTACAGGGCTGTTCTTTGCTTTGTGCACATAATCACACCTCCTGCCTACATAGAATTCAGCTTTATTTAGGGCATAAACACCTTTAATTTTAAGAAGAACTGTGTGCTCGCTCTAGTTCAAAACAGCCCCAGTAGAGCCAGAAAAAAATGGCCTTGGACCCCAGGCTTCTAGACCTGTTTGTCGGTTTCGACGTCCTGTTCCCAGTAGGCCTCCGCAGGCTCCAGCATGGCTGGCTGGGAGTCATTTTGGCATGATCTTGAGGATTTTTGACTTAAGCCCTGAACTAGGAACAATTACTTTTTTTAAACAATAGCATCCACTTAAACTTTCAGATTGCGAAGAACTAGTCTTTACGAACTTCTCTCCTGAAGAGTGAAATTCTACAAAATCTTAATCTTACGTGCAGATAGCTAAACCCTGAAAACCTGCATGCACAGCTCCGGTGATTGCATTGTTATCTCTACCTCTAGCAGGTCACAGGTCACCTCCACGGTCACCTGGATCATTCTGCCTCTTCACAATCATTGGACACGATTCTTCATCCTCTCATCTTGGAAGAAATACTTTCAACTTTTCACCATTGTGTATGATGTTAGCTGTGGATTTGTTATAAAACATTATTATATTGGGACATGTTCCCTCTATGGGTTCGATTCTTGGGTTGGGAAGATCCCCTGGAGAAGGAAATGGCAGTCCATTCCAGTGTTCTTGCCTGGAGAATCCCATGGACAGAGGAGCCTGGTGGGCTATAGTCCTTGGGGTCACAAAGAGTCAGACATGACTGAAGTGACTGAGTACACATGTTCCCTGTATACCAGCTTTGATGACAGCTTTTATCATGAGTGGATGTTGAACATTGTAAAAAACTCTTTTCTGCATCTATTGACGCGATTTTACAGTTTTTATTCTTCTAACAATTTCATTCTTGTTAATGTGGTGTAGCACATTGATAGATTTGGAGATACTGAAAAATCCTTGAATCACAGGGATAAATCCCACTTGACCATGATGTAATATCCTTTTAATGTATTGTTGAACTCTATTTGCTAGTATTTTGTTGAAGATTTTTGTGTCTGTGTTTGGTAGTGATTCTGGTCTGTAATTTTCTTCTGTTGTGTGATATCTTTGGTTTTGGTATCAAGATGATGCTGGCCTCATAAAATGAGTTTGGAAGTATTCCTTCCTCTGCAATTTTTTTGAATAGTTACAGAAGAGTAAGTGTTAGCTCATCTCTAAATGTTTTATGTAATTCACCTATGTAGCCATCTGGTTCTGTACTTTTGTTTGCTGGGAGTTTTAAAAGTACTGATTCAGTTTAATTACTGATAATTTGTTTGTTCATATTTCCTATTTCTTCCTGGTTCAATTTTGGGAGATTATAGCCTTCTAAGAGTTTGTCCCTTTCTTCTAGGTTGTCTTCTATGGCTAGACTCTTGCCTAGAGGCTCTGGGGGAAAATTCCTTTCTGAGCTCATTCTTATTGTTGGCAGAAGCAGGTGATTTTTTGCTGTTTTGGAACTAAGATCCTCATTTTCTTACTGGCCATCAGACAGGGTCCACTCTTTGTGTCTTTCTTCCCTTGTGGCCCCCTCCATCTTTAAGCAGCAGTGGTACATTGAAGCCTTCTCCTGCTTTGGATCTGTCATACTTCCCCTTCACTTGCTTTTCAGCCACCAGCCAGAACACATCTTCTGTTTTTAAGGATGCATGTGACCACATTGGGCTAACCATATAGTCCAGGGTAATCTCCCCATGTTAAGGTGAGCAGGCTAGGAGACATAATTCCATCTACAGTGTCCTTTTTGTCATGTAACAAAACGTATACATGTGTGTGATATCTTAGTGCCACAGTTTCTGGGGACTAGGGCAAAGTACTTTTTAAGAGTTCATTTTAGAAATTCTGTTTATAACAACTGTCAAAAAGGAGGCTTTCTATAAAGGGTATCTA
This sequence comes from Muntiacus reevesi, assembly GCF_963930625.1. Lineage (NCBI taxonomy): Eukaryota > Metazoa > Chordata > Mammalia > Artiodactyla > Cervidae > Muntiacus > Muntiacus reevesi. The sequence continues at coordinate 213,226,125 of NC_089249.1, forward strand.
TGGGCAACAGTCCATTAATAAAGCACTGTCCTTTGCACATAACATGAGCTCCTTTTAGGTCTATTTTAGGGCAAAGTTTCTGAAACTGAGACATTCTATTAGATTAATAACAAAAGAAACCAGATAACCAGCAATAAGAGGACAGAAATTTAGGACATGTTTCATGTACGTGTAGATATTTGCCTGTGAACAGGAGGTGTTAGCTCATCTCATGGTTGTTCAGCTACATTACGGGTGCTGGCAGCACTATGTGTTACATAAATACCTTTGAAAATATCATAGCATGATACAGCATTGGATCAGAACGAGAATGCTGATCATTGTCAACTTTTAGGTAGTAAGATTATATAGTGGAAACTACCACTCTTTGAGATAAAGCTTCCTTCCTTTATTTATTTTTTTCCAAGCTAGAAAACACTTATAGGAACAATTCATGCCATAAAGGACTATCACTGTATACATGCCCCTATCACCAACTTCCAGGTGACATGGAAGAGAAGCTATTTAACTTTTAGTCACTAATTCAATAAAGAATTTCAATAACCCAACAAATTTAATTAAATGGGAAGTACTGATGAAACACTTGAACTTAATGCCATTGATCTTAAATTTGCTAAATAAGAAAATCAAACTCATTTTCACACAGAAGAATAAAGGGATTACGATTTAGTATTTGATCCTCAAAAATGTTTAGTTAACGTTACAGTTGATGGAAACTGAGGAAATAAGAGATTGTGAACCCACATATCAAAAGTGCTCTAAGACAGATACAGGTAATAAGTATCTATGTTACATATTTTATACAAGGTGCCTATTTTAGTCATTTTCTGTTTAATACATTGCCCCTCCCCATTGTCTATATTTCAGGCTTGTTGGTTTTTTATTTGTTTTAGGGTATGTAATTTTGTTGAAGAAAGACATGCAATGATTTGGCATGGAAAAGAGATGTTATAATAGTAAATAGATTTATTACTAGTAAATAGTAACTAGATTTATTACAATTTAAAAATAAATGTGAAGAGGTATAATATGGTTGGTTGTATATTGAGAAGCAATTTCCATACATAATTTTTTATGACATTGTGAGATATTATGACTATTGGTGAGATGCAGTTTTCTGCAGACATTTCTGGGTCTTTAACATGAGAATGATGGAATCTTCCCCAAGTTTTCCCCCTGAGACTGCTTGTAAAAGCAAAGTTAGTTGGTGCTTATTTAATGCGCTGAGGTTCTTTGTAGGGCAATTTTAAAGCACTGCTTAGATTTAATTCTGAATCAACTGTATTCCTGAGTTTGGGAAATCGAATTTTAACATGAACTTGCAGATAGCCCCAAAGCTTTGCCCCTAATTCATATTCCAGCAGCCTTCACTGTAGCAGGAAGCAGAATCAAGCTGTTGCCATGAAGATTGTTTCAAGAGCTCAGAAATCCTCCAGGGACCTCTTTATCAGTGCTTTTCAAAGAAGCCTTTATTCCTCTCTTTCCCTGTTTTCTGCAAAGGGAATTGTGTCTAATACTTGAAGACACGGTGAGATCAACAAGGACCTGAGGACTCCTCCAGGACTATGATCTTCAGATACTGATATCTACTATTCTGATCCCTATTATTTCTTCCCTCTACCACATTGCAACAAGTACTATTGTTTTGTGAACTCTACTGTTTCATTTTCAAAGGACTGTGCTCCCAGGTGAATTTGTGTTCCTCTTGTTTTAAGTCTTCTGGGTAAAAGGCCCTCAACCTCTCATTAAAGTAACATTTTTGGACTCTGTTATCTACTTGAAGATCTTAATTGATGCATAGTTTTTATTAATGGGCCCAACAGTGTCTTAATCTAAGTAAAAAAGTTGACTTTTCTTTCAAATATGTTATGTTAAAAATTTTTTTTTCGTCTGAAAGGTAAAGAAACAGTAAAAAAAAAAAAGGTAGAAAAAAGCATGTACTGATATTACTAATTATAGATATGAATGTACAGGCAAAGGCAGTACCTAGATTAAATGTATTTTCATTAGAGTTAGGAATAAAAATCACCTCATGTGTTTCATCTTATATGAGGTAGCTGGGAAGTGATACTTTCCTTTTGAAGGAAAAATAGAAACTTTGTAACTTCACAACATTCTTTGGGAAGCATAGCTATCCTGTTTCATGGGGTACATGGAGAAAGGGAAAATAAGGTAGATTTTTAAGAAAGCTAAAAGAGGTAGACCTTCTCAGTCATATTGTACTCAGTCCAATAGATCTTATGGGGAAGGGAATGGCAACCCAATCCAGTATTCTTGCCTGGAGAATCCTGTGGACAGAGGAGCCTGGTGGGCTGCTGTCCATAAGGTTGCACAGAGTCAGACATGACTGAAGCGGCTTAGCATGCGTGCATGCATTGGAGAAGGAAATGGCAACCTGCTCCAGGGTTCTTGCCTGGAGAATCCCAGGGATGGAAGAGCCTGGTGGGCTGCCGTCTATGGGGTTGCACAGAGTCGGACACGACTGAAGCGACTTAGCAGTAGTAGCAGCAATAGGTCTTAACATTTTCTTCTCAAAAGAATATTAATCTTGCTCTACTTGCATTATCAGACTAGGCTGCGAGTATATGCTGACAGAATATGGATGTATGTGAAAGTAGAATATATATGAAGTGTATTATGTACAATATATGTATTAATTTTATAAGGAGGTATAAGCTAAACTTGTATTTACTTATGAGCTAAAACATTAGATACAGTTTAGGAATTCCCTGGTGATCCAGTGGTTAGGACTTGGTGCTTCCCAGGGCTCAGGTTCAATCCATGGTCAAGGAACTAAGATCCTGCAAGTTGCATGGCATAGCCAAAGATAAATTAAAACAAAACAAAACAAAACAAAACAGAATTCAAAGACATTATAGCTTATGTGCTTAGTCACTCAGTCATGTCTGACTTTTTGCAACCCCATAGACTGTAGCCCTCCTGGCTCCTCTGTCCATGGGAATTATCCAGGCAAGAATACTAGAGTGGGCAAAACTGTCCCATGAAGTATGAATTTATTCTCTGAAGTTTTCAGTGGCAAAGCTTGAGAAACTGATCCGTGTGCTGGAGCAATTAGTGTTTGGATAAGAATAAATAATAATAATATATTTTAGATGGTCTAAAAAGGAAAACTTACTTTCAGGTGTTCAGAGGTACTGCATAAATCCAGGCTTATAGTAAGGTGATCATTTTCTTATTTTCAATTATTTGAAGATATAAAAACAAAACAAATACTATTGTTGATTATGTGTTATATATAGGCCAGAACTTTACATAGTGAAGTGGCCAAGACAGACAGTGTTCATGGCCATGTGGAGGGCAGGCCCTGGTCAAGCTTCAGGGAAGCAGGAAAGGTCTAGCCAGGTGGATGGAACATAATGTCCCATAACATATAGAAATTGACAAGTGGGAACAGGTTGTTTCTTAGCAAGTCAGAGGCCTCATGCTAGTCTAAAGGAGGTAAAAAAAATATATTGACAGGCAGGTGGAACAAAAAATGAAATGTCCAGAGAGAAGCTTGCTTATGGTTCTCAGAAGCCTGCCTTCTTGAGTGGGGTTGGGGTGGGGCTGATGGCAAAAGTGATTTGATGTACAAGCTCGTGACAGTTATCTTGTCAGAAAAGGGGACTAATTCTAGAGCTCAGAATAGGAAAGGAAATACACACAGTGGTCATGAATATAGCTTTAGGTAAGGAGCTATGACCAACCTAGACATCATATTGAAAAGTAGAGACATTACTTAGTCAACAAAGGTCCATCTAGTCTAAGTTATGGTTTTTCCAGTAGTTATGTATGGATGTGAGAGTTGGACTGTAAAGAAAGCTGAGCGCCAAAGAATTTATGCTTTTGAACTGTGGTGTTGGAGAAGACTCTTGAGAATCCCTTGGACTGCAAGGAGATCCAACCAGTTAATCCTAAAGGAAATCAGTCCTGAATATTCTTTGGAAGGACTGATGCTGGAACTGAAGCTCCAATACTTTGGCCACCTGATGTGAAGAACTGACTGGAAAAGACCCTGATGCTGGGAAAGATTGAAGGCAGGAGGAGAAGGGGACGACAGAGGGTGAGATGGTTGGATGGCATCACTAATGCGATGGATATGAGTTTGAGCAAGCTCCCGGAGTTAGTGATGGACATGGAAGCCTGGCGTGTTGCAGTCCATGGGGTCACAAAGAGTCGGACATGACTAAGCAACTGAACTGACTGAAGGAGTGAGGATCACCAACTCAATGAACATGAGTTTGAGCAAGCTCCAGGAGTTAGTGATGGACAGGGATGCCTGGCAAGCTATAGCCCATGGGATTGCAAAGAGTTGGACACAACTTAGTGACTGAATAACAACCACAATGAGAAAGAAAATTTTCTAGTATCTCCAGTTGTTATGCAACTGTTTCTGTCTTGAATGGATATGTTACCTATTTGGTGGCATAACACACAAACACATTCATAATAAGTGTCAATACATACTCTGATGCTTTAATCAAGGTACATACTAAATAATTTGAATTGACAAAGGAATTTTGGGAACAGAATCCAACATTAAGCTTGACAGGAAATGAATATTTGGACAAGGAATTCTGGAGCATTCTACTATGACCTATGTTCAGATTTAGATTGTGAAAGTTACCTCAGTCATGCCTGATGTTTTGAGACCCCATGGACTGTATAGTCCATGTAATTCTCCAGGCCAGAATACTGGAATGGGTAGCCTTTCCTTTCTCCAGGGGATCTTCCCAACCCAGGGATAGAACCCAGGCCCCCTGCATTGCAGGCGGATTCTTTACCAGCTAAGCCACAAGATTTAGAATAAGCCTACTCTATTTCTCAAACCAATCTAGGGATGTAAAACCAAACTTGTTAGAATGAGAATATTAAATGGAAAATCTCTGTATCAGGATGGAATTCAGACCTTCCGTGTAGAACTGTGGGATAAGTACAGTCAGCAGTGACCTGGCAGAACAAGGACCTGGCTTGATGGAGGGAGAGTGGGAAAGTCCGACCCAGCAAGGACAGAAGTGCAGTTAGAAGAGCCCCGGAAAACAACTTCCCTTTCAAGCTGCACTGGTAGTAGGCATGCACTTGCTTTGGTAGATTTGAGCTTTGCGTAGCAATCAGGATCGGGACACAACACCCCGCTTTCCCTGCCCATTCAGTTGCTGCTCTTGGGGTTTTGCAGGCTGCCTGCTCACGTGAGTCTCCATTTTGTCCATGCCTGGCAATAGCTGCTTGGAACCTCGCCTCTGGCAGCTGATGATTTCAAGTATCCAGACCTGTCATGATGCTCTCCAGGAGAGGTGTCAGGCTGTCATCATCTATTAGGCAGCCCCCAGCTGACACACAAGGGCTTTCACTGAGTGCCCTTCTCTCTCAGGCTTTTGAATTGCATCTTTTGATAGGAGTTGAGATAAGAAACAAGTTCAGAATCCAAATCAAGGCCTTCAGTTGCTTTCCTAGCCACTTGGCCTAATTTCTTTAGTCACTTTTTTGCAGTCTGGGCTAAGTTTGCCTACTTTTGACAATTTCAAGACCTTAGATGCACCCATTGATTTCTTTAGAAGGACTTCTCCGTGGGTCATGAAAATTAAGCAGCTAGGCACTTTCTTCTTATCCTCATCATTGCCAAGGAAATGAAAAGACCATGATTTTAAGTAAATTAGATGAAGCTAATCTTTCTTACTCTGGATCCAGCTCAAGCCCCCTTTTGTTCTTCAGCAGAAAAATGCCAGGCTCTGCCTCTGAGGTGTTTCTCTTGCCATGAAGGATGTGAGACAGCCATACTCTGAGCATCTAAGACAAATCTTGACTTTAGCCTGTGGGAGTTAGGGAGTTTTACCCAGTTTTCTACTTTCTGTTACTTTTCTACTGACCTGTGCACCTTTTATAACAACTAGGATTCCAATTTGTTAACAATTCTGATAAAATGATTCTTCTCTCCTGTTTTTTTCTTGGTGCCCCTGTCTTTGCTTCTTACATGTGCATATGTCCAGAATCAGAGTCCAGCATGCCTGTGTAGTGAGTATTTATAGCTATCGTTTATCTATTATGCCTTCTTTGGTAACCACATCCCAAATCGCTTTAGGAGCCATGCCTTCCCCAATTGCAGAAGTGGCATAGATGACCCAGTTTTTTTTTTTTTTTTTTTCTGACTTCAAACAACACATATTTATTACTTCACAGTTTCTGTGGCATAACCTTGTCTTAAGTCATTCATATTTGCTAGCCCTTTACAGGGGTTCAAGGCTAGGCATGTGACTCAAGCAGATTCCATCAGAGTGAGAATAAAAGCTCTTATGTAGACTCTGTCAAGAAACATAGCCTTTAGTTCTTGCAAGCTAAGGTCTAAGGAATTGTGTGGTATGGAGGTGCAGCAATCATTTATGGGCCATTGAAGGTGACTGTGTTAAAAAATGTAGCTAATATACAGAGAAGAGGAGAGCCAAGTGGAGGCGATAGATGCAGACCATTTTGTGAATTTGAATTCACAACAAGGATTCATTTGAATCCTTCCAAGAATCCATGTCTTTATTATTATTATTTTTTTGATGAATAGTTGGTTTACAATGCTGTATTAGTTTCTGGTATGCAGCCAAGTGATTCTGTTATGTGTAGATATCTCAACCATCTACCTTAACCCTAATCTGAGTCAGTTTATTCTCTGCTTTGTTTTAACAAGTTTGTGTTGGATTTTCAGTATTTTGAATTAAAAAAGAAAAGTAACTGAACATTTCAATCTAGTGCTTGGACTTGGCTACTTGCTAACACATCCTTCTTGATATCAACATGTTGCCTGGGTCTTTGGTTGACTTTACCCACATTCATGCTTTCTGTGCTGGGTTCATACCCTGCTGGGACAGCCTCATATTTCATGTTCAATCCTGATGCTTTTTTATAGTCTGGATGAAGTTCTAAGACATAATAACTGTGCTTTTCCCCTTGAGTATTTTAGGAAAGCTTAATGACTCAACAAATAAGTGATCTCTTCAATTACTTTGAAAGTGGGGAGACTTCAAGGAATTTCACATATCTGACCCTTGGGTACACAAATATATTAAGGTCAGTGGCCCATTAGTTTTTCTTTTTCTATTGTAGATATTGTTATATCATTTTATTTTCTCTGATTGTGATCTTTGTGACATTCTACTTTTCTGGCAAGTAACAAGATAACTCCTCATAAAGAGAAGAGATGATGAAAGAGATTTCTGTAATAGATTTTACTATAATTGGATCAGAATGGCAGGGAAAGTAAAGAAGTAGTTAGAGGTAATAGAGCCCATGGTTCTTACTACCATGCATCTTGTGATTTTCTGAGAAATTAAAGATGACCTGAGAAGTGGGATTCAAATAACACATTTTGAGATCATTAATAGGCCTAGAGATCTTCTCCTATAGACCATGAACTGTGTGAGAATGGTGGTTGGTTTTGGGTGTTGTGTTGAAGCCCAATCTGTGTTTCAAGTTCAGGGCCAACCTTCAGCCACTTAGCAATAGTAACTAACTTTTACTTGTGGTATTCAGTACCTCTTTTACCCCTGGTGGCTTAGATGGTAAACGATCTGCCTGCAATACAGGAGACCTGGCATTCGATCCCTGGGTTTGTAAGATCCCCTGGAGAAGGGAATGGCTACCTACTCCAGTAACGCTGCCTGGAGAATCCCATGAGCAGAGAAGCCTGGCAGGCTACAGTCCATAGGGTTGCAAAGAGTCAGGCATGACTGAGTGACTAACACTTTCACACTATACCTTTTTAATTGGAGCTTTCCCCAAAGTCTTCTTTTTTTATGACTCACTCTGTGCTGAGGGGAGGCAGACACTTCATGAGTGAAAACCAAACCAAATGCTCCACAGCTAATTGGGAAATGACTGAAGTTTTTGCCTTTCTTGGCCCTTTCTTTCTCTGATTGATTCCAACTCTTCTCTTCCTTTCTACTGAGGTTCTCCCCATTCTTTGATTCTGATCTGTTTATGTAAAACATTTTGGCTTCAGTGCTGAGGAAATAGCTAGGAAAGAAACTTGAAAAATGAGGGGCAGACAGGGTTCTGGGATAAGAGGGGTGACAAGGGCTTGATACTCTCAAATTGGGTAGTCTTCATAGAAGAGCTGAAATATGAACAGTTTTGCAAGAAGTGACATCATGATTTAAGTAGAGAAAATGAAAGGGATTGCTAGGAAAATGAGTCAGCTGGAGAAGGTAGTCCACCTTTGTTTTGTAGAATTAGATTCAGCTGCTAAACAGAAAGATTAGACTTAATAATATTAAACAAAAAAGTTTATGAAACATGAATATATTAGTATGTTAATGTGACACAGTGAACACTAGTACAGTGCTTTATGGTCATCAGGAATCCAAGCTCCTATCATTCTTCTCATCTGGGGTCATAGCTTTCATTCTCAAAAGTATTACCTCTTGGTCCAAAATGCCTTCTGAAACTCTGGTCATCAAATCTGTTTTGCAGTCTAGAAGCAGGAAAAGAGGCAGAAGGGGAAATTTTTCTTCCAATCAAGTTGCTTTTAAGCAGTTTTCCCAGAATTTCCATGTAGGACTTCTTCTTGTCTCATTGGCCAGAGCTTAATCACATGGCCACACTTTCCTGTAAGAGTTTCTATGCAATGTGGCCTTTTAACTGTTTGTATTGCCATCCCAGGTAACTAAGGAAAGAGGATAAAATGGCTCTAGGATAGCAACTTGCATTCTGCTACAAAAATCCTTAAAACCTATGGTTGTTTATTAGGGGATGCACTAAGTTTTTAGAAGCTTTATAGAGTTTTAAGGAATATGGTTGTTCTTATTTTCAATTTAGGAATTGGTAAGAAAGAGTCTTAATAAGAATATTGGCCTTGAGTGTAATGAACTGGGTATAAGAAGATGGAAACTGTCATTTCTTAGAAGGGGTTATGAGTAAAGTAGGGAAGAATGTGAAGATATTTTAAAGTATTGGGAGTTTAGATATGACAAAAACGGTCAAACAGATTTTACAAAGGGATGAGTTTCCCACAATAAAAGATATGAATTTATTTATAATAACACTTAAAAATTTGTGGTAGGTTTCAAATGTATACTTGTGGTACCGGACTTGGGAGGTATTTTCAGGCCAGGAAGAAAGCCTGAAATAAAGTCAACAATGAGTAATATTTAGAAGTAAAACCAGTGCATTTTAGTGTTGAGGTTGACCATCTGGTTGAGAGGCAAGTCATATAAAGTAAATGAATAAAGGAGAACACTTGTAAAACAACAGGGGATTTTGGAAATTGTAGGGAATAACCTAAAGGGGCAGCTACTGCTTGACTGCAACCAGTTATTGCGATCAAAGAAATCAGGCTTAGGTCTTCTACTTTTTCAAGAGGAGATAGAAATCCAGATTTTTATATAACCTTTTAGATTATAAATAATGGCGCAGGCCAAACAAATATGTCTGAAGGCTGGGTTTGCCAATGGATCAGTTTTGCAACTTTTGATCTAGTTCAGCATCTTTATTTTACTGAGACTGGGGGAGATCTAATAACTTGCCCTCATCAATGATAGACCCCTGCCTCTTGACTTCCCATTGTCTTCCTCTTGATAGAGCCAAGGAAGTCACATGGAACTGTTTGGTGGGAAGGAATAATCAGGGGAATTAGGCACTTCACATAGGCCTACAGTTAACTCTAAAAGTGCCTAGCATAGTGCTCAACAATCAGGGGCATCTATCAATGTTAGCTCAATTTCTATGTGAATTGTTCAAATCATGAAAGTTAATGAATAAAACAGAGGAAAAGGAAAAAGAAGCAGAAAAGTAAGTATCACACCTTGGGGAGCTCCCGTAATTAACCATGAAAACAAGATAATGAATTAGCAAAGATGGCATCCAAGGAGCAGTCAGGAGCAGCCTAGATTTCTTTGTGAATCTCTTGCCTTTACCTTTGCTCTAATTACAGCTTTAGGCTGTAAATGTTTTAATTTGAGGGTAATTTCCGGCCCTTTAATAAATTTCTTTCCAATTATACTGCCACCTTAAACTTATAAGCTCATAAGAAAGTGTGGTCTTGAGAGAATATTTCTTCTCCCCTTAGTTGAAATTAGATAGATTGATTAATTTTGGCTTAAATTTCTAAAAATGTGCAGTTGTATCTTGAGATTATCCCACCATTAGTGGTTAAGTATCTCTGAAATAAGTAATTATTGTCACTAAAAGACAAATTTATCAGAAGAAATGTCCTTTGAAAAATTCCCTTTTTAATATAAATATGTCCTTATGTGTCACCATAACTTGCTGGATTATCTCAATGCTATAGATCACAGGGAAATAATTTTTGAAGTGACCAATTCTATTTTAGGCTTTAATATGCATAGTAAAATACATTTTAAGACACTTTTTAAAGTTCTTAGGAGAGAATTCCTGGAAACTAGAATTTTTGATTTACTGCTCATGTTAGAATCTTAACTATTGAATACAATGGAAAGACCTTGGGGATCTGGTAGATTCCATAGGCAATTTATTTCAGAACTAACTGCTTTTGCAGTGGATTTTGCTTATAGTAGCAATGGCCTATATTTATAATTTGTTCTCCTGGCAATTATCGCAACAGAACTGAATTACCTACAAGGTCAGTGGTGCTGGACAAAGTTTATAGACTGGCAACTTTTTCGTATTTGATTGGATTTATCATTACAATGCCCCAGCTTAACAGTGCTGGAATGTAGTCACTAAAAAGAGAAAAATGTCTGTTAATCATCTGATGTTTAACCATGACTTTATGCTTTTTTTCTTTTCTTTTTCATTCCAAGACACATACAAAATGCCTACAGATCTCAACAAGAAAATGGGATTCTTCTCTGCTATCAGCTAAAGCTGCTGTGACCATAAAACTAAAAAATTACATTTTTGTCTCCTTGCCTATAAAGAATGTCCACCAGAGCAGGTCCAATATCTTATCTCTCTATCCAGACAGTGCTTGTTGCTAAATATACAGAGCCTGATTTTACAGTCTTCACTCAACTCTGGCTTTTACAATTTTCCGTGGGCTGTGGGGGGGAAATTCTTATGAAAGGTTTATAAAGGATGTGCAAATGGGCTATATTTTTGCAACTTGCATCGTCACCCTGGATCTTATGAGAGTCTTTTGAGTAGAGTCAACCCAGTACAGGGCCCCTTAGATGGCTCAGCTGTGTGCTCCTAGTCTGGAGGATGGAGGAAAAAAAGCATGACGCCCTCACTTGGATGGGAGTTTCTGACATTGCAGGGACAAAGATCCTGAAGATCAAAGGTACCCTTAGTCACAGAGCTTTGAAAGCTATTTTCTGTCTACTCCAAAGGTCTCAGAGTGGACAGAAAAGAGGCCTTTGCCATCTCTGCTGCATCCTAGGAAATGAGATACAGCAAGAAAGACTCCAAGGTCTCATTTTAGAGGGTGGGGAATGTCACACAGCCCTTTGAGAAGCAGATAAAAGTTATGAATATTTTCACTAGAAAAATACCCATAAAGATACATACATAGAATTTTGAAAAATTATGGTTTTATTTTTAAAAATACATTGTTCCAGGGTCCTTGGCCCCAGGTTATGTATTCCTGGATCTCTGAGGATGATTGTGGGGAAACTTACCTTGGACATCTATGTAATCTGTGTTATCCAGCTAGACTCACCTAATCTTACATTCGGGGTGATGTTAACAGGAATAACCTGTGCGTGTGTCTTTTGTGTCTGTCTACCCATTCAGGAGCTCTGTCGCCTGCAAAGTTCTTTTCCCTCCCCAAAGCAGTTATATCTGGAAGTCCTTGAGATGTTTCAGTTGTGATCATGATCAAGGCCAGACAGTGGTCATGTGACGTCCTCTGGTCTTGATGCCTTTGCTAACACCTTCTGTTGGATGGCTCTTACTCCCCGCATCACTGTCTCCCCTGTCCAGCACTGAGGCCCCACCTACACATCACTGCTGCTTCTGCCAAGGCCATGGTGTTCTGCTTCTACTAAGGCATTGGAGCTTTGCAGGGGATAAGCATGCTCTGTCTTTTCCAGATTTCTAATGATTCCAGTTCCTGTGTCAGGGAGAATGCTTTTCTCTCTTTTGTGTAATTATTGTTCCAATCAGATGGTTTCTATTGAGCTCTGCTTTAATGGTCTTTAGCAGGACAGACCTTTAACTTTTATTTCTATTTCCTCCCTACTTAGGGTAAAGGAAAAACCAAGTGACCTAGAATATACCCAGGATCCTCAGTTGTCTGCCTTGATTGGAGTTTGTCTCTGGCTCAGTGCTGTTTGCCTCTGGTTCAGTGGTGTTTGCCTGACTCACTCTCCCTTTGGGAGCTTCTTGTGTAAACCCCCATTCCAGGTGTCTGTTCCCCACTTTATCAGGAGTGCTCAGAATTGCTGCCTAGCAAGGAATGGACTTAGCATAGATTTAAGCTAGAAAATTTAAGAACCTTACTATTTAAGAATAATGTGGATAACGGTGTGACGTTTGGAGATTAGATATATTTTTAGGAGATATTTTGGAGAGCTCTTCCAGATCTCTGTTAGCCCCTCCAGAGACAAAATCTTTGTAATTTTACTCTATCCTACATCAAAGCTAGTGTAGTATTGTGAAAAATTGCATTGACAAAACTCCAGGCTCTTCCTGGAAACATGTGCCTTCTTTATTGTAAATAACTCCATACAGTACCTGTAATAAGTTAGAATCAGAATGATCTTTCTGTCATGATTCTATTTTTTAGACAACTCATTTACCTTAAACTCCATGGGAATCAATAAAATATGATTCTGAGATAATACTGAATTTTAAAGTTTAGCATGCAGCATACAGAAAAAAAAATGCCTCACCATTTTTCTCGCTGTCATTTGAAGGTAAAGGTGTCGATTCATCAAACTTTGGAAACACATTTTGAAAATGCCGATATCTCCATCAGTTACAGATTTGTCATAATTAAAGCTGACACCTCCTGCTGTCCCAGTGTATTCTGCATGCCCATCACGAGTCCTCTCTTTGACAAGAGGCACTGTGCTGTGTGTTCACCCTCCTCAGGGTGGAGTTCTCTGCAGTGTTCCGTGTGCTCTCACCTTCAACCTCCTATCAAGTCCCTTGGCTATTCTCTACCAAACAGGAAACTTCCCAAAATAGTCTTCATTCATTTGTCTTATGAGCTTTCTTTTCCTCACTCCATGTCAATTGCATTTCCTCTCATAAACTCTATGATTGAAGACATATTTTAAAATACTGATACATTTTGAGGGAATCCTATTATAACATAGAAATATATGGGGTTAACTGGGATGTGAAAATGAGATGGAACTTTGTCTTTTCTGCAATTGATATCATTTCCTTGTGAGGCCTCTCTCTTAGGTCTCTCAATGCAGTGGGGTAGGGGACTGGTAGGAAAGAATTCTGAAGTTGCAAAATAATTCTCTGACTCCTTAATCATCTCTCTTGCCTGGCATTCTCTTTCAGGTAAATGCTTGGTTTTCAGCTTTTCTCTTGCTCTGGATCTTCTGAGATGACATCTTGCCTTATGTGGGAGGAGGGCCTTGACGCCTTCTTGTGCTGTCAGGGTGGAGAGGCTCATTTTCTGCTAGGCATTCGCTGTATTTCCTCTGTTCTGATCAGCCTGGTGAGCACTGAGGGGCATCTGACCCCTGGACTCTTGGAAATGTGTGCTATCACCACTGAAGTCTGTGACTCTGGCCCTTTTCTTGGCAGTTCTTTTAATGCCTCTGCATCTCCGCCTGCTCCCTATCAGACATGCAGGCCTCCACAAGTCCCTGAAGCCATGCAAAGGCAGTGGAAAACCAAGAGCAGAACCTCAGGCTCATCTGCCATGCCCTCTCCATTAACCAGTGTACTCCTGTGTGCTCTGGATGTGACGCTGAGTCACATGTCAGGCTACTCCTAGAAGTGGGCAGGTTTTCCTGGGCCATCCCTGAGGAGGCCAGCTGCTGCCTGGATGTCCTTGGGTTCTGCCCATCTCACCACCACTACTGTCCTTCAGGATTTTTACCTGGACCTGGAAGTAGGACATTTGTGCCTTAACTCTCTCTCCTCTGCCTTTCTTCTGCCATAGAGGTTTTTCCTTTATGTCCTCTTCCAGTCTGAAGGCATTTTCTTTGGGGTCATGATGGCAGAGAAATCATGTTTCAAAGTGATGATGAATGGAAGGAGAGAAATAGAAAACACATCATTTAAAAATTTTCAGAATAGCATCTCTGAAAAGAAAATTATATACCTGTAAACTAGTGTTTCGGCAAACCACACATCATTCTGAAGAAAAATGGGACCATATGATGATAAATAACATTCTTCTGCTTCTCACAGTTCCCTCTTATTTGGGGACTCTAGCCCCACTCAGAATTTTCTGCATTTATTTCTATGCTTCTTTCTCACGTGTTTCTCTGTGTATTGCGAATGTATGACCAGTCCTCCTCCAGGGCCTCTGCTCTCTGGGAAGCCCTGCTTATCCCTTCCATGGGTGTCCAGCATTGATGATGGAGCTGATTGATTAGCCAAGGATGCCGTTTCCAGTCCTCTGTAAACAGGGTGTCTTCCGCTGCTCTAAGGCTTAGAGCAGGGTCACCGGGGAACCTGATTGCTGTGGTTGTTCTCTGCTGCTGCCAGTGGGGAAGACCACGCCTCTTGGTTGCTTCCTGCCCTGCGTGGCGGCACTCAGAGCGAAGAACCCTCCCCACGCAGGGCCATGTCCTCCTGGTGTGCTGGTACTTAGAGTCATGGGGATTTATGAGGATGAAAAGCTCGTTTAGTATTCACTTGCCAGTCAGTTCTATGCACAGCAAATCTAACCATGTTGCTCCTCTCTTTTGGTGACTGGGATGTTGCTATTGAGTCAAGCCTGATATAATTTCCTCTTTCAGAATATGTTTGCTTGTTTGGTCTTTGGAAACTTCTTCAATTTCTCATGCAAATACATAATATGTAGGCTCTTCTGTTTTCCAAATACTGTATCACAGTGGTTGTAAAATTTATGCTTCATCTTCTACCTCCACATATAATTTAAATAAATTAAAGATTTACACGTCTCTGTTTAAATCAATAAACATAAAAAGCATTCCCTTATAAATCTTTTGGTCTTTTATTTTCTGGTTTGCCACATGGTTTCAACAAATTAAAGAAACCCTTAAAATATTTGAATCCTGTCCCCATTACTCCCGTTTCATGATAATGGAAATAACTGATAAAACAATCTCTGTGTGTGAGATTTTCTTTTAGGTAAACACTTGTCTTTCAAATTTTTCTTCTCCTTGGGCTCTTTCTAAAGGTAGTATCATACTGCATGTCCTTTGTTATGTTGGTTTGTATGACTTTCAAAAAATCTTTTGCTTTCAAATTGGGGAAAAGTAAATTAAAAGTAGTGAGATGGAACAAAATGACCCTCCCCCAACCAAGATCATAAATAATCTATTGGAAAATTGTGTGTCTATCCTGGTTGACTCAGACAGAGCCATTCTCAGCTAATGTGTGGGCTCCTGGTGGTAAAAGCAGGAACAAGTAGGAGTTAATGTTCCTTTAGCAAATAATGTCAGTTATTTCTCAAGGTTCTCCAGAAGTAGTTTTAAAAGCAACTAACATGAGGAACATGTTTCCTTCATGTGAGAATAGTGGACTGAGCCTCCCTAGGATAATTAATTAATTGATTAAATAATAATGAATTAATTCCTGCTGTGATGAGATGTACTTGCCCTTAGTCAGGGAGGAACTTAGCACTAGGCTCCTGTGGAAATAAATGAAGACCAACCAAATGGGAACAAGCAAAATCTATTTATTCAGAGCTTATGGAAGTCAGGTACCATCTCTTCCCGTTTTGGCAGAAATTCAAAGGTAGGCAGAGGAGTGGGAAAACTTTACAGTGATAAAAAAGAAAGTTTCAAATATACCCAGTACCCCTTGAATTGAGACTGTTGGCCTGGGGAAGCTTGAGTGGGCTGACTAGAAGCAGGGCAGCCTATGTGATTGGTTTGAGTTGCATGTTTGACTTTTTGTGGTTGGTCCCAAGTTGGAAGGGGGGCAAAAATTAAGGGATACATCAGTTATTAATCAAATTGTGGCCATTTGGGCTAATTGTTGCAGGAGTTGTTGTTTGGTTTCTTGAATTGGTGGCTGGACCTGGTGATCTGACCTCCTGCAAGTCTGGCTTCCAGGGCTGGTTACTGTAGACCTCGTGTTGGTGGTTACTGCAGATCATAGTTCTCTTTTTGTATCTGAGGTCATACAGGTCATATGACCTGTATGCAGGTCATAGTTCTCTTTTTGTGTCTGAGCTGCTCACAATATGTTTTTATATTCACCTCTCATTTCACTTCTGGAGAGCCAACCAAAATCAAGCTCTATACTGTTTTTCTTCACACAATTACAGCTCCGAGTTCATCCATCCTTTTGAAGCCTGCAGGAACTATCGGCAAGATAAAAACTTCATGAACTTCAACTGATAGAGAAACCATACGAATTTTCAGAAACCAATTGGAATAGAGGGTTAGCCTTGCTTAAATGATAGAGGGAGCGGCTCTTTGGAGGAGGGAGGTGAAACGCTGGCCAAGAGACAGTGGCTTCCAGATAGGCTGAGGGGAGGTGACAGGGGAGGCTTGGGATGATGAGAGAATTAGTCAGAAGCAAGTATCTATGTGTGGCAACCGCCCAAGGCCTAAATTCTCACCTCTTGGATTTTCCTTGAGTTTCTCTGAGGAAATGGGCTAAAAATAGAGCCCCAGTTCCCAGTCTTCTTTCTCTGGTTTGCTTTGAGATGCTCGTCTGACTCCTTGACCCTGAGGAGTCGGGTGGAGAGGGAGGTGGGAGGGGGGATCGGGATGGGGAATACGTGTAACTCTATGGCTGATTCATGTTAATGTATGACAAAACCCACTGAAAAGGAATCCAAAAAAAAAAAAAAAAGTGAAAAAAATAAAAAATAAAAACTCCAAAAAAAAAAAAAAAGAAGCACTCACACCTCTCATCAGTGTGGCTTCGGCTGGGGAGGAGGCATGGCGGGGCTGGAGACGGGCAGAGTCCACTTCAGCAGGCGGGGCCTTGGGTGCGCAGGGCTGAGTGCTCCCCTCAGCCTGCAGTCAGTGAAGACCATTACCTGGACAGGCTCACAGGCAATCAGGCACCTCCCTTGAGTAGGGACAGCAAAGCCTCTTTTTCTGGTCTTTTTTTTTTTTTTTAATTTTATTGAAGTATTATAGATTTATAATGTTGTGTTAATGTCTTCTGTATAGGAAAGTGACCCAGTTACACATAATATATATTCTTTTTCATATTCTTTTCCATTTTGGTTTATCACAGAATATTGAATATACTTCCCTATGCTACACAGTGTAGTTTTGTTGTGTATCCATTCTATGTGTAGTAGTTCAACCCTGCTAATCCCAAATGCCCAATCTTCCATTCCCTTACCCAGCCTCCCCCTTGGCAACAGGCCTGTTCTTTATATCTGTGAGTTTGTTTTTGTTTTGTAGATAAATTCATTTGTGTAATATTTTAGATTCCATTCCACATATAAGTGATATCATATGATACTTGTCTTTCTATGATTTCCTTCTCTAGGTCAATTCATGTTGCTACAAATGGCATTATTTCCTTCTTTTTATGACTGATTAATATTCGATCCCATATACATGCTATATCTTTTTTACCTATTCATCTGTGGATGAACATTTAGGCTGTTTTCAGGTATGGGCTATTGTAAACAGTGCTGCTATGAACATAGGGGTACATGTTTCTTTTTGAATTATAGTGTTGTCTGGATATGTGCCCAGGAGTAAGATTCCTGGATCATATGGCAACTCTATTTTTAGTTTTGTAAGGAACCTCCATAGTCTTCTCCATAGTGGCTGCACCAATTTATAACTCACCAATAGTACTTTGCCAACAAAGGTCCGTCTAGTCAAAGCTATGGTTTTTCCAGTAGTCATGTATGGACGTGAGAGTTGGGCTATAAACAAAGTTGATTGCCAGAGAATTGATGCTTTTGAACTGTGGTGTTGGATAAGACTCTTGAGCATCCCTTGGACTTGCAAGGCGATCCAACCAGTCCATCCTAAAGGAAATCAGTCCTGAATATTCACTGGAAAGACTGATGCTGAAGTTGAAACTACAATACTTTGGCCACCTGATGCAAAGAACTGACTCAATGGAGAAGACCCTGATGCTGGGAAAGATTGAAGGTGGGAGGATAAGGGGATGACAGAGGGTGAGATGGTTGGATGGCATCACTGACACAATGGACGTGAATTTGAGCAAGCTCCAGGAATTGATGATGGACAGGGAAGCCTGGCATGTTGCTGACCGTGGGGTCTCAAAGAGTCGGACATGACTGAGTGAATGAACTGAACTGAACTGTGTAAGAGTGTTCTGTTTTCTCCACACCCTCTCTACATTTGTTATTTGTAGACTTTTTAAAACCATTCTGACTAGTGTGAAGTGATACCTCATTGTAGTTATGATTTGCATTTCTCTGACAATTAGTGATGTTGAGCATCTTTTCATGAGGCTTTCGGCTATCTGTATTTCTTCTTTGGATAGATGTCTATTTAGGTCTTCTGACCATTTTTCAAGTGGGTTGTTTGGGTTTTTGTTATTGTTGTTGAGTTGTATGAGCTGCCTGAATATTTTGGAAATTAAGCTCTTGTCGGTTGCATCGTTTGCCGATATTTTCTCCTATTCCGTATGTTTTTTCATTGTGTTTATGGTTTCCTTTGCTGTGCAAAAGCTTGTAAGTTTGACTAGGTCTCATTTGCTTATTTTTGTTTTTATTTCTATTGCCTTGCACTTTCCCTGATCTTATTCTCAGCCTCTTTGGCAAAGAAGGGGTAAGCCCAGAACCACCTGGGCAATTTTAAATACCACTGCCCCCTCATAACAAACATACAAACAAACAGAACAAAATTGAAGCTAGACTAAAGATAAAACTTCCCTAAATTATAACTCCATCCTTATTTGAGTACAGATTACCCAAATACATAAATAATGTCTCTACTTTGGCTTTGATATAGGAGTTGAAACAAAACTGAGCCAGATTTGTTTACTTTTGATGGGTAGGTTTTCTTTGCCGGATATAATTTTTACTGATTAAAAAGAGAAACTTCTAAAAAAGAAAGTGGTCATAATATCCAAGGCACCAAACGTATCATAAATAGACTTTTTAGAATTATCTTTTTCATGGTGAAAAACATTCAGATTTGATTTACTTAATCAAAAGAAGATTTCTGAGGATTAGTTAAACTTAAGCCATTTAGGGTAGGGTACACTGAGTTATAAAAGGAAACCAGTTCTTCAGATATTTGAAGATTTGTGTTTATACTTTTAATTTTACCAAAATACAGTTATAAATTTATATAGTCCTTCCATAATGTGAGTATGGATTTTATTAAGTCATCCTGTTTTCTGACTCAAGTAGTGTTGATTCTAGATTAAATCAAGTTTAATTTAAATGATGCTACTGAAAGTTAGGGCAGTCCTATTTGAATATACCTTCACAAAGCAAACTGTTCCACCCATCTATCTGTATGGATCACATACTTGGGAGTGACAAGCTTACCAGAACCCCACACAAATAACTGGAGACTCAGATATAATAATCTGTGGTCAGAGCAGGACTTAAAACTGAAGAATTTCAAAGGGGAGGAGAGGACAAAACCTCAGACTAAGTGACCTGGCTTGGGCGACTGGTCCCACAGAAAAAGGCAAGTATCCTCTTATTCAACTATCCTCTGTGCATGATGTCAAAACAATATGAGCAGTATAGTTGAGATGTTGTGCTGAGCCACAAAAGGATTAGCGTAGAACTCTTTAAATTCTACCTACTTTTAAGATGGCACTAGATTCAGAGTCTGGGACAAGACCAAACATGGGGGAACACAGTGATCCCAGTTTCAAAGACTTAAGGGGGTGTCAGAGCATGAGGCCAAGTAGATGCCGAAGATGGGAGAACCCCGGGCAAGCACTATGGAGACTGATTGGGAAATTTGGCTCACAGAAACTAACCGCTAGAAATAATGGTAAATGCTAGTCAAAGTTTCTTTAAGGAGAGGTAGGGATAATGTTTTGAGCACAATGTTCTAGTGTCTTTAGAAATTCATTGTTGTTATTTGAGTCACATCCCCTCAGTTATTTGAGGGGGTGCATGTGTCCACTCTTCTCTTATTAATACATTTCCTTACCAGGCTTTGGCACCTGACTTTTCTCATATTTTCTAGATCTGTTCTATATACTGCTTATTGGTCACATGTATGAAAACTTGTGCCTTACTAAATTACTGAATAACGCAGGTACTTGCTTGTATATAGCCAGTCAGTGAGCATCTCAAAATGACTCTGAATTCATGTGATTGCTGGGTAGGAAGGACAAAGGACACATTGTTCTCTCTTCTGTTGAGTGCCACCAGGATAACTTTCTGATGATTGCAAAATTATAATAGCCTCACCCCAAGACTTCATCTCCCTCACTTTCTACCCTAACTTCCAAACACAGATGACATAGGTCTAAAAGATTGGCTAATCTTTATCTTCAATTTTTTCCCCATCTATCTCCTATTCCATTAATACCCTGTCACTTATTGTGTCTGTTCAATTTGCCCTTTGCCATATTCCAACTGATGTGAAGAGCCAACTCATTGGAAAAGACCCTAATGCTGGAAAAGTTTGAGAGCAGGAAGAGAAGGGGGCAACAGAGAGTGAGATTGTTGGATGGCATCACCGATTCAATGGACATGAGTTTGAGCAAACTCTGGGAGATAGTGAAGGACAGGGAAGCCTTGCATGCTGCAGTCTATGTGATTGCAAAGAGCTGGACATGACTTAGTGACTTAACCTTAAATTTCCAACCAACTATAATCTGGTAACTGTCATGTTGAACTTAGATTTTTTCAGTCATCTCCTAATAGGTCCTGCTGCTGGCAATATCTCTCCTCCTGAAAGTCTCTCTCCTCCTGAAACCAATTAGGATGATTTCCTCCTTAAGGTCCACAGTTCTTACTAGTTCAGGCACTTCTGCCTTATGTTCTAGATGTCTCACCAATGAATCCCACCTCCTGGCTTGTGTTGTTTCCCTTCTCCCTTCATCCTGACCCCTGTACTTGGGTAAAGACTTTTCCTGACCCCACTTCACATGGCCTGAGATGGTGTCTCTTCTGCTCTGCCATTCTAATTCTGCCTTTAGGCCAAGCCAACTCAACATTCATATTCACTGGGACATTTTTCCAGTTGAACTCTAGTCCACATTTCCTCTTTCTATCAGTTTCCTATTTCATCATACATAACCTGCATTGCCACAGAGCTTCACCAATTTGAAAAAAATACTTTCATAGACAGTCTATGCTACTATGTAATATAGTCTCTAAAGTTAGTACCTATTAAGCCAATTTTCTTAGCTGTGGTTAAGTTTATTTTAAAAAACATGAACTTTATTTTAACTGGAGGGACTTCTCTTCTTATATTTTGGGTTGAGCCTAGTGGTTAGTACAGCATATACAGATTAGACTTTTATTTAATGTTTCAAGGTATATGTATTTCTTCAGTTGGAGACAGATTCAATTGGTGACAGAAATGAGAATAGAAATTTTATGTAACGATAGGAATAAATTGAGCCTAATGATTATACTTGTATCAAATTACTGAACCTGAGAAAAAATATAAACTGTATTGAATCAACAGCGACACTATCAAGTATCGTCTATGTCATACACTAGAAAATGATTCAGTTGGATTATCTTGTTTTGTTTTCAGAACATCTAACAAGTAATGATTTTCTATTTATGAGAAATAATTCTGAACTTTTGGATTTATTCAGTCATATATTTGTAAAAAATATGTTTATTGGTTCAGCTAAGAAAATACTGAAGAATTTTTCATTCAAGAAAGGGTTTCTTTTAATAAGACATTAACTCAGGAATATAGGAAACCATGTTACCCTCTTTTAAAAGTAGCCTTGTGGAAATCACAAAAGCTGTTTGAGTGAGGAAGTCTATATTTTAATATTTCTTAAAAAATTATGTTAGACTCTTCCATGTTGCAAGGAACCAAACATTATTAGCAATCTTGTTTAGTGGGTGTTTCTGGGAGATACAGAAGTAAATGAGGCAAGGAACTGTTTCCACTACTACAGATAGGCCCTGAGGAGACCCAGGAACTGTGCGGGACGCCACAGCCACAGGCATCCTCCCCAGTGTCAGGGTTCCTTAGCAACTCTGTCTCTGCCGGTCACTGCCAATGATCTCTCTGCTCTCCTCTTTACCTTATGGATTCAAATGATGAATTCTGCTCTCTTGTTATCTCTGTTGCCTCTGGAATCTCTATATTCCTCCACTGTTATCCATCCATATATCCATTGACTCCTTCAAGTTATGTCTAAATTTCCTTAAAAAACAAAACAAACAACAAAAAAACTAACAGACCCTGTATTTTATCACCCATTTCATGAGTCAAGGCTATTTACATACAGCCTGCTAGAGTTTGGACACCAAACCTTGGTCCAATTAACTATGGTCAGAGTTTGAGGAGTCATGTTGTTCAAAGCAGGCTGCTACCAGGACTCATCTGATTGATGATTTTATCCTAGGCTAGAGTTGGCTCTACAGGACCAGGCCTTTGTTTCATCAGAGTGTCAGAATAGCTAGATGTGGGGACGCTGTGGCTTCATGCTGAGAACCTCATAAGACTAATCTAAAAGCTGGAATATTGACGTGTTTACTGAAAATGAGAAATCTGGTTATCATGCAGATCAGATTATCGTGACTGCCTGGCCAATTTGTTTCTTCTCCCTGTAGGCAGAGCTAAACCATAGGCAAGTTAGCTAGACAACTGGCCAGAGTGAGCAAGGTATAAATTTGTCTAAACAGTTTTGAGTTTCCACATGTGACTCTTCCCAAAACCAGCCAAATGGAAATTGGTTCTACTTCTGATTCAATAGATTACTACTTAGTAGAGATTTATTGAATGTGAAAGTTCTCGATTATACCTTTGAGTGAAAATAAAGGTCAGTCCTTGTCAGTAATAATCTATTTCTATGAGTTCTTTTGCAAAATAAACAACCACGTTGCATTTTTGACAGAGATAGAGCCCCACACTCTGAGATCTCACAGTTCCTCAAAGTACAACACAGAAAGCATTTGCCTCTGAATTTTCTCTGTCTTTCTCTCTTATTCTGGGAGCAGAAACATCCTTTGTCCTTCTTCCATCCTAGGTGTTGTAGCTTAACATATGTTAATGAATTGAAGTGAAATGTAAGTCACTCAGTTTTGTCCAAGTCTTTGTGACCCCATAGACTATACAGTCCATGAAATTCTCCGGGCCAGAATACTGGAGTGGGTAGCCATTCCCTTCTCCAGGGGATCTTCCCAACCCAGGAAACAAACCCAAGTCTCCTGCATAGCAGGCAGATTGTTTACTAGCTGAGCAATCAGGGAAGCCCACATATGTTCATACCTAATCCAAATTGAATGAGGCCCTCTGTGAACCTGTACTGGGATGGTAGATGGTACACTCAAAATCAATCTCTTCCTGAAATGCTTCAGACATTGATTTGTTAGAACCATTAATTTAATGCTAACAGTCTAATTCCAGATGTTCATTTAAGATATTGATTCTCTCACTGTATCTTAAATCAATCATATATGTAAAGCCTAGGAGCCTTTGGACCATTTAAAGTGGATTTTACATATTTTCTGATCTGATCACTTACCTGTAGCTTCATGTGGTACTACAGGAAATTGTCCAAATATGTGGCCCTCTGTTGATTTCAAAGCCTAATTCTTTGACAGCCAAACTATTTCCTACTTCTTCACAAACCCCCTTATCTGTTTTTTTCTGCTAAAGTCATCAGCAGCTTGAGGCCTGGGTGGAGTCTTAATGCCAATACTGGGTATCTTGACATACAGCTGGTACTTAGTCGAGGTTCATTGAATGTGTGAATTCTCTGTTGCCAATATATCCTGGTGATTTCTGTAACTGCCTATAGATGCAAATTGAGGATAGATTTAAGGAGTTAGCTTAAATCCTTTAATGTGTAAAGCGAACGTTAACACAGCAAGAAACACATCTTCCTTTTCTGTTAGGAATATGATTTCAATATTGATTCAATTTCATATTTGAAAGTAAATTGACAGAATATCAACCCACATTATAAGGAAATGTCATAGCATATTGCTTAAGTATTTCGAATTGAACACTTCATTAAGAAGTATGAAATGATCACCAGGCCAGCTAATGCCAGGCTCTATTTATTGTGATTGAGGCAGAAAAAGGATAAGACTTCTTTGGACATGTTTGGTCTCTGTGTGTGGCAATGATTTATCCTAATCTGTGACTGTCCTTAATTTCTAGAGGATGATTATAGCCTTTGCTTCTTGTAAGAGAACTGTGTTTTGACATTTTTCAATGACTTTAAATGCATGTATGTTAAAATATATATTATATATTTATATAATATGTGCATATATATATATTTTTTTCTTCTGTGTAGCCATCAAAGTGTAAGCAATTACTCTCTCTTTTAAAGAACCATTATCTACTATTAGCGGCAGTACAAAGTATGCTCTTATATATTATGTGGTGTACTAATTAAATTGAATGGGTTAGTGAAAACCTATTCACAGTGTTGGAACTAATGACCCTGTGCATTAGTAGTGATAGAGAAGGCACATTCAAAGACAAATGTCTTGTTTTAATAGCACTATTGTACCATTTGAATAAAGAGAGTGGCATTTCTTTCAAATTGTAAGTAAAGTCTGTCATTATATGAATGGTAAAGTATCCTCTATGTCTCCAGACTAACTAATGTTTAGTAAATATTTTTCCTTTGTTGATTATATCCATTCGGGGACTGTAAAATCATTGCTGTTAATGTAATTCTAAATGGTATTGATACCAGTTATGGTTATTATACTGTTGAAAAATCAGGCAATATGGGAGCCTTAGGATTACATTAGAAGAGAAAATGTATATGTACTTTTTAAAAAGTACATATAGCAGTACCAGTTAACAACTGAAATCTGTATTCTAGACCTCAGGACAAAGTAGACATAAAAATAATCATTTAGTAACATGAGTTTCATAAGTAACATTTGCTTTGTTATTAGCTATGTCTCCAGCACCTAAAAGAATGCGTTACATAGTATGTTATCAATAAGTATTTGTTGAATATCAAAGTCATATACAGCATCCTATGATCCTTCTCGTGACTAGTTAAGGTTTATTCATGTCTCAGTCCATTTGGTCTTTCAAGACAGAAATAGCAAAGACTGAGTGGCTTTAATAACACAAATTCATTTCACACAGTTCTGTAGGCTGGAAGTCCAAGATTAAGATGCCAGTAGATTTGGCATCCAATGAGAGATTGCTTCCTGGCTCATAGATGGCTATCCTTTTGCTGCAATCTTACATGGCAGAAAGGGTAAGCAGAGGGAGCTCACTGAGGGACGAAGGGTCTCTTTTGTAATGCACCAAGAGACATTACTTTGCCAACGAAAGTCCACCTAGTCAAGGCTATGGTTTTTCCAGCGGTCATATATGGATGTGAGAGTTGGACTGTGAAGAAAGCTGAGCGCTGAAAAATTGATGCTTTTGAACTGTGGTGTTGGAGAAGACTCTTGAGAGTCCCTTGGACTGCAAAGAGATCCAACCAGTCCATCCTAAAGGAGATCAGTCCTGGGTGTTCATTGGAAGGACTGATGCTGAAGCTGAAACTCCAATACTTTGGCCACCTCATGTGAAGAGTTGACTCATTGGAAAAGACCCTGATGCTGGGAGGGTGAGGGCAGGAGGAGAAGGGGACGAAAGAGGATGAGATGGCTGGATGGCATCACTGACTCAATGGACATGAGTTTGAGTAAACTCCGGGAGTTGGTGATGGACAGGGAGGCCTGGAGTGCTGCTATTCATGGGGTTGCAAAGAGTCAGACACGACTGAGCGACTGAACTGAATTAAATCCCATTCATGGCTTCCCTGGTGGCTCAGTGGTAAAGAATCTGCCTGCCAATGCAGGAGATACAGTTTGATCCCTGGGTCACGAAGATCCCCTGAAGGAGGAAGTGGCAACCCACTCCAGTGTTCTTGTTTGGGCAATCCCATGGACAGAGGAGCCTGGTGGGCTACAGTTCATGGGGTCACCAAAGAGTTAGACATGACTTAGGGACAAAACAACAACAATCCCGTTCATGAGGGCTTTGCCCTAATCACCTCCTGAAGATCCTACCTCCAAATACCATCACATTGTGGAAGAGGTTTCAATTTATGCATATTGGGAGGATACAATATTCATTCTATGGCAATTTCCACACTACTTACTGTCTAAGCTTATTAGGATTGAACTTGAAATATACATTAAAAATGCTGAGTGCCTCTCCTCAAATATTAAATAGTAATAAGTTCCCTGTTAAAAACTTGAGAAACTAGATTCTAAGAAGTGAGGAAATTTGGCTGCAGTAGTATGGCTATGAGACAACATAGCTGTCCCCTGGTTTCATCCTTTTAGATCTGACCTCTGTGTGAAACATGCCCCACTCAATGCTGAAGTAAATGACAATGTCAGGACTCCATCTGTGTGAAAAATAGAATCAGAATATAACATCTATCTGTAGGCAACTGATAAGTTTCATGAAACTAAGCTAGGTTTGTACTGGAGAAATGTTTTACAGTGAAGAAACTGAGGTGATTTACTTGCGGTAAGCAGTACAGTGTTAGAACACCATGAAAAGACATTTGCCAATATTTGACTAGCTCTCATGGAATCATTTGATGATGATTATGACAATCTGATGTTAAAAACACTAGGTCTGATGAAGATGAATTACATTATCTGATATTTTTGAGGCTCTGGATACTTTAAAAATCTATTGCAGTAACACATAACTCCTATTCTCTATAGGTTTCAACCATGTTGATATACCATGTGGATTGTCTGTATCTCTGATATAGAGGGAAAAGAAAGAGCCCCCAGCTAAAGGCACAAGCCGTTCCTGGGTTCTACCATACTATTGGCACAAGGCAAGGAGCAATAGGGCCAACAGATGCCTGGTGGTTCTTAAATCTTCTGCTCCAATGTGGCAAGTTTTACTTCTGCTGGCCACAGCAGAGGTCAGGCTCAGCTCCAGTGGAGCAATGAGGTATATTTATTCCCATAAAAGGTACTAAAAGTCACATGACAATGAATGATGATGTTGATGTAGGATTCCTCTTGTGGAAAGCAGGAATAAGTAACTAGAAACAGGCCACATTGTACTATTCCATCTGTATTAGCTTCCCAGAGTCACCATAACAAAGGAGCATAATCTGGGAGTTTAACGTAACAGAAATTTATTCCCTTCCAGTTCTGGAGGCTGGAAATCATAAATCGAGGCCTTAACAGGGCCGTGATCCTCTGAGATTCAGGGTAGAATCCCTCCTTGCCTCTCCTGGCTTCTGGCGGTAGCCATTCAGCCTTGGCATCCCTTGGATTGCAGCTTCACCACTCTAGTTTCTGACTATTGTCACGTGGTATTCTCCCTGTGTGACTTTCTGTTCATGTGGCATCTTCCCCTTTTTTATATGGACACCGGTTACAGTGGACTAGGGGTCCATTGTACTCATCTTAACTTGATTCTCCCTGCAAAGAATCTGTTTCCAAATAAGGTCACGTTCACAGATACCAGGTCTAGGACTTTAACTTATCTTTTGCAGGCACACAATTCAACCAATACACTGCCCTAAGCTTATTTCCCAGCTTTTATTTTTTTTTTAAACTTTTGGCTGCACTGGGTCTTCCTTGTGGGGCATAGCCTCAGCAGTTGCTGTGTGTGGGCTCTTTAGTTGCCGCACATGGGTTTCTCTAGTTGCAGCACGTGGGCTTAGTTGCCCTGTGGCATGTGGGATCTTAGTTCCCAACCAGGGATCGAACATATGTCCCCTGCACTGGAAAGTATCGTCTCAATGACTGGACCATCAGGCAAGTCCCCCACCTCTTATGATGAGGTCCTCTCTCTTCCTCTACCTGTCACCCTCATTCCAAACCATTTGCTTTGTTCTAAATCTCTTATTTGTGCTCTGTGATTGATGGATGTCTTGTTTGTGTCTCTTTGCCAGTGTCTCCTATTTCATAATCAAATTGGACAGTGTTGATCCAAGTATAACCACTTAGTTAAATTTATTCCTGTTCTTACATAATCTAATAGAACTCGATGCAAGATAAATCAATGGATTTTAATGTAACAGAATATGAAAAGGGCAGTAATATGATTTCAGATTCTTCACTGCAACCAGTCTTTGAGAAACCACCACTTGTCCACTTTGGGTTATATCAAAAGATAATATTCACAATATTCTGGCAAGTCTAGGAATGCTTACCAGCCTTTACACAGCATTTACAATAGATTGCAATGGGCCTGGTCCATTGCTCATCTCCTCTCTCCTTTACCTTCATCTATCCTTCTGTGTTGGCTTCATGCTTACCAACTGTTACACAGGTTTAGTTCTCTCATGTCAGAACAAAGACACTTTGAAATTCCTGTCTTTCTTCCAGCAGTATTTGCCATCATTGACCACTATTTTCTCTTGTTTTTCATGACATCACACTATCCTGATTTTCTTCCTACTTCTTGGAAAACTTCTTTTACCTACTTTTTAAACTCCTCCTCATCTGCTGCTGCTACTAAGTTGCTTCAGTCGTGTCTGACTCCGTGCGACCCCATAGATGGCAGCCCACTAGGCTTTTCTGTCCCTCCTCATCTAAACTCCCCCTTAAATATTAGTGTTCCTCAGGACTCAATATTGGAGTTTTGCTCCTCTGTTTCTGCCCTCTCCTTGGGCAATCAATTATATTTACCCTTTGTTTTCAATTGCTGTCTACAAGCTAATGACTCAGATCTCTACTTTCTACTTGATCCTTACACCTGAGTTTGAGTACTCTTTATGTTAATGATTTTTGCAACTTTTTTCCTAGGCTGTCTCCAAAGCACCTGAGGCTCAGTCTACTCTGAACTCAGGTAAACATCTTATGTTTTAAACACTGTCCTCAGTGAATGTCATAGAAATTAGAAGCATTGACTCAGAAATAGTATGGGCAGACCAAATCCTGGCTCCAACACTTACTGGTTGTGTGATTTATAGCAAACTATTTATCTTCTATGTTCCCATTTCTTAATTTGTATAATATGAATATCATTGTACATACCTCAAAATCTGTTAATAAGGCCACATGTACAAGGCTGAGAATGGTGTTAGACAAGTAGAAAATATCAATGGATGTCAACTATTACTTCTTACCCTGATGTACCAACATGAAACCTGGGTGTCCTTAAAATATTCAACTCCCTAACCCCTTCCCATTTATATCCAATCAATCACCAAATCTTAATGATTTTTTCAGACTTATGATTTCTAAAACTTACTGACGTGTCACTATTGCCATTATGAGAATCTTTATCCCATATCTGGATAGAACTCACTCCAGTAATTAATTTTCCTCATCTACTCCTGGCTCCCTCTTGGCAGTCTCCATGATATAGCCAAATCTGTTTCCAACAACTTGATTGTATCAGTGTCATTCATAAGACTCAATAATGGCTCCCTCATTAGTGTTAGTAGTGGGGTTGAGCTCTCCCAACATGGGGACAATGAGATGAGAGACACTGGATGCTGAGCTGTCTGCTGCAGTTCTCCTCCAAGGAGACTAGAGAAAGCGTAAGATTCTACCCACAACCTAGCAGGAGGCTCTTAAGATCTGAGGAGGAGAATCTGTCCTATATTCTTTTTCTTCTGATGGTTCTTTCAAGGAAATTAAAAAACTCTGAGCCTGGAATAAGAGGAGTCTAGACAAAACAGGGACTTTCCTGGTGGCTCAGTGGTAAAGAATCCACCTGTCAGTGCAGGAGACCCAGGTTGATCCCTAGGTCAGGAAGATCCCCTGGAGGAGTAAGTGACAACCCATTCCAGTTTTCTTGCCTGGAGAATCCCATGGACAGAGGAACCTGGTGGGTTACAGTCCATGGGGTTGCAAAGAGTTGGACACTGCTGAGTGACTGAACCTGCACGCATGCAGATAGGAACAGAGCACTCAGATAATCAGTCAGGCGGGGGAAGATGTGACCTGGGTAAGAAGAAAATTAAAAGGTTAATTATATTATCTCTTTGCAACATTCTCGCTCAATGATAGGACTTAGTAGTGTTACCAGAGCAAAATTTTAATTGAAAGACTAATTTCTAATTTTTACTATTTGCTGTTTAATTGTTAGTACTATAAAACCAAAACAAAAAGAAAAAAGGATTTTTCAGTTCAGAATTTTACCTACAGCCTTGTGTCCACTCAAGAGAAATATTTCAGAATGAAATAGACCAGAGTGTTTGGCCTCCTGGCGTGCTTTCCTAACAATTAAATTGGGCTGCCTCTGCCAGCCATTTCAAAGACATTTCCTGTTTGAAGTAGCCTGCCCACTCAGTGTGAGAGGATGTAGCTGATTATCCTCCCATAAACAAGGAAAAGGCCTTCAGGTGGTCTGACTTGGAAGAAAAACCTGGCTGTGGGAGAGAGAGGAAGCTTCAGGGTAAAGAGGAAAAGGCATGAAGGAAGCCACAAAAAGGAAATTTAGTGCATAAAATGAACTGGAAAAGATCCAAACACGGTACAGTGGGAAAGTGCTGTTGGCATCCTCATTCTGGGAATGCTGGGCCCCTTCTGTGGGTGAAGGAATGAAGCTGCTCATCTCATCCAAACAAGCCAGTCAAGAAAATGTCAGACTTAGAGTACACTAGCAAGCATTTTATTGTGAATGTTTTGATTATTTTGTGTAGTGACTAAAGCAGGATGTAAAGTGGAGGAAACCCTGAGATATCAAAGAAAAAATGTGCTGGATGTCTCTAGACAGGCCAGAGAGACTTTATTTAAAACCACTGCAATAGGATGGAGAAGGAAATGGCAACCCATTCCAGTATTCTTGCCTGGAGAGTCCCATGGACAGAGGAGCCTGGCAGGCCATGGTCCATGGGGTCACAGAGAGTCAGACAGAACTGAAGTGACTAAGCACGCACGCCCACAATAGGGTAGACAGATTGAACTCAGGTCTCCTGGAAAGAAAGGCAGGGATATTTTAAGTGCTGAGATGAACCAGTGGTAATTCCTGGAAGACATCAGGGACGAGGCGGGTCAACGTGCTGAAGCCACATGTGTTTGCTGATTGGTGCTTTATTGAAGTTAAGTTCCTGCACTTCCACAAAGGTTGGGAGATAGGCATACTGTCTCCTTGATGATTATGTTTCAAAGGGATGGCTTTCAGGCCCTTGAGAAAGATGTTCTTGAGTTGTAATATGGGCAAGAAACTTTTAGAAAGATTTATTCAAAGGGACAGAGAAATAATTTATGATAGAAAATTTTCTTAAGTAAATGCTCTAAGAAAAGAGAGGTCAGGGACCTAAGGTCAGGGGGAAGCCTATCTAAAGTTTAGTAAAAATGAGTTAGTTGCTCAATTATGTCCAACTCTTTGCAATCACATGGACTGTAGCCTGCCAGGCTCCTCAGTCCATGGAATTCTCCAGGAAAGAATACTAGAGTGGGTAGCCATTCTCTTTTCCATGGGATCTTCCCAACTTAGGGATCAAATCTGGGTCTCCTGAATTGCAGGCAGGTTCTTTATCCTCTGAGCCACCACAGAAGCCCTTTTAACCTATCCTTTTAGTAAACCTGAGGGGTGTGTTAAGTCCATCTTGGTCAATGTGGGTTAGGTTGCCTGATGGAGTGTTTAAAACACCAGTGAGACCAAGTAAAGATCTAAATGGTTGCTTCCCCAAACATTGAGTATACTCTGATCATGATCATGAAACCTAATACAATGCTCAAAGCATAGCAGACACTCAAAACATTTTTGTTGAGTGAATAGATAAACACAAAATGAATAAATGATTTGATCACTCCATTCACCACCCCTCTCCCCTGTTAGGAGTTGCTTTGTAAGTTTCTACTCTTGATAGATGGAAAAGACAAATTAATTATCTATATGAAATCCAAAGCTTCATTACTATGGTTGCTATTTTATTCACTAATATTCATGTTGCTAAATACACTGGCAAACTGCTTTGAACTTCCTTAATGCAAGGTGCTATACAGTCATACATTTTAATTGTAAAACCATCTCTTTAACAAAATAGACTATAAATTTTCTTAGAATTTCTCTGAAACTCTCTGTAAAACTCCCCTAGAATTTTTCCTTCTACATTCTATAAATGTTATAGAAATAATACAGTTAAAAATGAAAACCAAAATAAATAAATAAATAAATGGTTGCTTCTCTAAAAATCAACTCACTAACTTAAATAATACAAAGGAGGCATTGGTTCATGTAACTGAAACTTCTCGGTAAAGTTTGTTTTGATCCTGGGCAGAAAAAGCCTTGTAACCAAACAGGACCCTATGCAGCTTTCCGAGGACAGACTCCCCCATGTCCTCTGCTTGCCTCTTGCTTGTAGGAAAACTCTAGCCTCCTAAACCTTCTTCTAGTTCCAAATAATAAATGTAATCAGAGAAGTGAGAAAATGCAGAAGCAGAGCAAAACAGCTAAGCAAGTCAAAATAATAACAGTTAGCTATTAAACAAAATCAAGGATCTTGAGTTACCCCTGGGGGTCTAAAGGTAATATTCTTAGCTATGTCCTTTGAGCTGTTTTGCAGATATTGAAGCCCTTGCCAAGTGTAAGAAGTTAATTGTATATTGCCCACAACCACATAGACCCAGATCAGTTAGAACCAGAAAGTTGATGATGTTGACTCCCAATTACCTTACCACCAATCAGTCAGAAGAATGTCCATGAGCTGATCATACACCCTGTAACACCCTGTCTTCAAAAACCTTTCCCTGAAAGCCATCAGAGAGTTTGGGCCTTTTAAAAACAAGCTACCTAGACCCCTTGCTTGGTGCCCTGCACTAAACGCTGTTATTTCCTTCCTCACAACCTGGTGTCAGTAGATTGGCTTTACTGTGAGAGGGTGATCAGACCCAAGTTTGGTTTGGTAAGAGTTCCTTTTTCTTGATATCTCTGCTTTGTTTCCTTGATACTGATACCAGTGTGAGTTGTCCTACCTTAGAGTTTCAAGATGTAGGCCAGCAGTTTCCAGGTTAAAACATTCTTCTCCACATCTACCAGGAAGGGAATTTTGGCAGCAGCTCAGGAAAAGAAGGAGCTTTTCTTTCCCTGAAGCCTAGCAAATATCTCCTCAAGCCCTTTTGGGCTCTTGTTGAGTAACATGTTTATCCCTGCAGCAGTCACATGGCCAGGGAGATAGACTTAGCTGATTTCCTTGAGTTAGGGGTAGATTCCATCAGTTTGCTTGAGCTGTTGTAACAAAGTGCCACAAAGTGTGTGACTTAATAGAAATTTATTCTCTTACAGTTTTGTAGGCAAGAAGTTCAAAATCAAGGCGTTGGTAGGACGATGCTTTCTTGAAGGCTCTAGGGGAGAATTTGTAGCATGCTTTTCTCTTGGCATTGGGTTTCTGCCAACAGTCCTTGGCATTCCTTGGTTTGTAGCTGCACAACTCTTATCTCTGTTGCTACATGGAATTCTTCTTCATGTGTCTGTGTCCAAATTTCCCTCTTTTATTAAAGATACCAGTTTTAATTAGATTTGTTGTTCTTTAGTTACTAAGTTGTAGCTGACTCTTTGTGACTCCATGGACTGTAGCCGCCTTGCTCCTTCTGTCCATGGGATTTTCAAGGCAAGAATACTGGAGTGGGTTGCCATTTTCTTCTCCAAGGCATCTTCCTGAACTCTGGGCTTACCCGAGTGATCTCATCTTACTTGATTCTATCCACAAAGGCTCTATTTCCTAATAAAAAAGTTACATTCTCAGGTACTGGAAGTTAGGACTCTGTGTGTGTGTGTGTCCATAATTTAATCCATAACAGGATGAATTAACTTATCAAGACTTCTTTGGTTATTAGAAGGGGTAAATGGATGCTGCAGAGGCAACAGAAAAACACTGATACATTACTGTTGGAAATAGTCATAATTATAGTCATTCTGCTCTCTGATTTCCATTTCTTAGTTCAGGAGCCCTCTTTATCTAAAATTCCCACTTCAGTAATTCTCCTTACAGAACCTCCCATCCACTGACCCCACTGCCTCACTTCCCTATTTGGCTTGGATTGCAAGGTTTTCATTACAATCTCTCTCTTGCACATACTCTCAGTATACTTGTCTTCCTTCATTGGTGAAATGCATTGTACAACACTATGACCCTGGCTAAATCTGATTCTTGGCTAGCTCTGCTCCTGAACCTGAGCCTCTGAACATGGCTAGAGAAAAACACACTTGAATGCTGACTGATACCACTTAAAACTTATGACCACAAACCTCAAATGATCACTTAATACTGCTGAGCCGTCCTGTTTTGTACATTTTTCTTATTGATCAGTTTCCCCACTCTTTCACATCTTTCCCTTTTATCAAACCTCCTCTGCTCTTCTCACAATCCTGATGGCCACCCAATGCCCTTGTGTCTTATTCATTGATAAAAAGAAGGAAACATAATAGCATCTTTCAATCCAACAATTATGAAATCTACCAAAATTCCCACAGCTGTACTCACATACTTTGCTGTCCCTCCTGGAGCAGACTATCTGTATTCCCACCGAAGGCAGACTTACCTAGCTGTGCCCTTTGCTTCTGCCAATCCCCTCTCCCCAGCACTATTTCTCTCCATTTATAGGATCATTTCCATAAGCATATAATATACCATCATAGGTTCATTATTTGAAAAGTTCTCACCTGTCTTCATATTCCTCTGAAAGTTTTTGGTGACTTTTCTGCTTCCTTTGAGAACAAAACTTCATGAAAGAGCTAGAGGCAGCTGGTCTTCACTGTCTGCTCCAATTGGACTCATCCCCAAGACTCAACTTAAGCAGCTCTTGTAAAGTCCTTATCCACCTCTCCCTTGTCAATTCCATCCACCTGTCTCAGTCTTTATCTTACCCTCTTGGCGGTTTTGATACAGTTATTTACTTCCTTCTTTTGGAAACACTGCCTTCCACTTCAGGGAACCACACATTCTGAGAACTACACATTCACAGTTAGACCACATGCTTGGAAGCACTGGCCACCTCACTGGCCACTCCTCTCACTGCTTCTCTCTTCCCAACATCTAAATGCTGAAATGCCCCAGGGTGTGATCCTCAGCCTTCCATTCTCTCCAACTATACTCCGTAGGTGATGTCAGTCATTCCATGGCTTTGTAGGTCATTCAATGCTGATGATTCCTTTATTTATATCTCTGGTACTTACCTCTACCCTGAACTCATATTTTTGGCTACCTATTTTTATTCTGTTTGGATCTCTGCTAAGTATCACAAATTATTATGACACAAATTATTATGTCTCAAACTGAACTCTTGATTTCTACTACCAATCCTTTTCCTTCCTCAGTTGGTCTCATCTTGTTATATGGCCACATAACACACTCATTTGTTTGGAGTCATCCTTGCTTCTTCCAGTTCTGTTACACTTCACATTCAATCTACTGACAAAGCTTGCCAGGTCTACTGGTAATAAATATCCTGGAACAAAAAAAAGTATTCTGAATCCCATCACTCTGACCATATCCACTCTTAGATGACTCCATTCCAGCCTACTACAATCTTTTTTCTGAGTAATTTCAATACTTACCAATCAGATTTCCTGTGTCTATTCTTTCCTCCCTACAGTCTATTTTTCTAGCAGCCAAATGGTTTTTAGGTCATTAATTGGATCATATTATTCCCTCATTATCAGTATTTCAATGAATAAAATATTGTCCAAAGTCCTTATCATAGTTCATGAGACTTCACATGATTTAGCACCTGTTCTCCTTTCCAATCTCATCTGTTTCTCTTACCACTATCCCTGTCTCACTCCTTGAGTCTAACCTTTGTTTTTCTTTCATAGCACCTAACACTTCCTGAATATCATATTCTATATTTATTTTCCACCTCTATATCCTCAGTACCTAGAATAGAGAGTGATGACTGCAGGTAAGAGGTGCTCAATAAACATGGCTTGAATAATGATAATAATAATATTACCAACAGCTCAAACTCAAACTTATATGAGCCATGTACTTAGTGCTCCACATGAATTATTTAGTAATGATTTCAGCTCTATAATGTAGGTTTCATCATTATTCCATTTAAGGGATTAGCAAATTGAAACTGACACAGTGTCACAGTTACTAAGTATAGAGACTGAATTTAAATGCTGGCTCTCTGGTTTTGGAACCTTGCTCTTGAATATTCTGCCTTTCCTAATGCCATACAATCGATCCTAAACTTTAAACCCTACCACAGACCCAGAGAAGTTCTCTGCTCCCTCTTATAAGTGAAAGTGGAGATTAATTGTGTAAGTCTGCCTGCACACTCTTAGCACCATTCCCCAGCTTCACCTCCCAAATCCAGTCTCTGGGTCCTTCTTGCTGCATTGCTTCCTAAAGGCATTTTGCCTTTGCTTTCTGTCTTTTGCATTTGCTCCCAGGTGCCCCTGGCACAGCCTATTATCTCTTTTAAGAGTTCTTACGCTTCTTGTCTCCTAGAATTGTCAGGTCAATTTTCACTCTTATCATATTGCCACAAAGATGTGAATGCATACTTTCATGTATGAGTGAATGCATTTAGATGAAAGGAACTCAGTTCCCATAAATAATTTGACATTGGATATAACTACTAAGACCTTAGGTCTCTACTGGAACTCAGCAGTTATTTGATTCATTAGTAAATTAGTACTCAAAACCTAAATAACCCTATTTTTCACTTTTTAAAATGAATTTAATATTAGTTGTTGCTTCAAGAATAACTATACTTATACTTAGTGGAACTTAATTTATTTGTTTCAACTGCAAAGAATGCCATTTATTTGTGGATCTCACTTATAAATAAGCAGAGGAGTGATTTGGAAGGATTTTCATCTTCTATGTGTGTCTGAAATTTGGATATTTAGGAAAAGCTAGAAGTGGAAGAATCAGACAAATTATTGTAAGTGCTAGTTATCATTACTTTACTATTGAATACCTGTCTCTTTACAGCAGAGTCTGTATAATGCTGCCCTATGCTTTTCTCGGGTGTTTCACTTTATTCTACTTACCATTCTGCAGAATAGTCACTAGATTTTGTAGACAGAAAATAACCCTTTAGGCATTTTAAAAAATAACAAGTTCACTTTTAATTTGAAGGCAGCTCACTTCCCTTGTTTATGGTGAAAGCCTCTTCTTTTAGAGAACTTTCCCTCTATTCCCTTTGGATAATTAAATAACTGGTCTTGTTCACTGCTTTTTTGGACCTGGAGGCTTGCCCTGATTCAGCAGCTGATTTTGATGCAGATTTTAAGATAAATCCACTTGTTAAGGTAGATCTGCTTTCTAGTTTCCTTAGATAATATATATGAAGGACCTGTGGACTCCACTGGACAAATCAATTGTGAAATCAACTAAAAAGCTAAAATGAGGGCTTCTCTCATTTGTCTTTGAAGAAAAAGCATTGACAATATTGTCTATAAAGGAAACCAGTGGCTGTCTCTTCTGAAGAAATGAGTCCCTTAATCTCTGAATACCAAGGCTAATTTTTTTAGGACTGTCCACTCATTTCCCACCTAGCTTCTAAAAGTATGATATTCTTGCATTCTTGCAACACACAGAATCGCCATTTCATGCATATCATCTCTGGCACACACTCTTATGGACTCAGGAACACAGCTGTCCTGAAACGCTCTCTGGGCCAAAGTTGAGAATGATTTACTTGGAGTCAGTTCGCCAACCACAGGGACTACAAATCTGCTGATTCACCCAGTTCTTGAAGAAAATCAATTGTGTCAAATCATCTTGCACTATGATAGGAAACATGGCGAGCAGAAGTCAATTCAATATTAATTTATTACTTTGGATTTGACACCACTTGACACTGAACTAAAGCTGACTCTCTGGCCACATAAAACAGCATGATGGGCTGCACTTCTATCATTTTACTGCTACCTACTACTATTTATACCACCACTAGTACCTCCACTATAATGACTACTACTGCTGGTTCTATGCTCCTGCATAAAGTTTATAAGGCAGCCAGTATGTATAGGTACATTTTGGATCGTTTCTACTTAATACAATAGCTCTTATCATGTAAGAACTATTAATATGTCTATTATAAATTTACAAGTCAAAGCACAAAGCAGTTAAGTAACCTGATCAAAGTCACATAGCTAGTAGTGAAGAATGAGGGTATGAGTTCTAATTCCAGACCTTTGCACTACCTGTACTCAGCATCCCATTACCAGATGGTAGACACGTCAAATGAATATTTACTTTGTGTATTTTAATGTGTTAGTAGTATAAGCCATCTGAGTGATTTGCCAATATGAGCTGCATGTAAATCATATTTTTTTGTTCTTTTTTTATCTTTAAGATGACTTTATTTTTTTTAATCAAAACTTTTTTTTAATTTTACATTGGAGCATAGTTGATTAACAATGTTGTGTTAATTTCAGGCATACAGTCAAGTGATTCAGTTATGCATATAAATGTATCCTAGTTTTCAGATTCTTTTTCTGTTTCAGTTCAGTTCAGTCCGGTCACTCAGTCATGTCTGACTCTTTGTGAACCCATGGACTATAGCATGCCAGGCTTTTCTGTCCATCACAACTCCTGGAGTTTATTCAAACTCATGTCCATCGAATGGGTGTTGCCATCCAACCATCTCATCCTCTGTCGTCCCCTTCTCCTCTATAGAATATTGAGCAGAATTCCCTGTGTTACACAGTAGGTCCTTGTTGGGTATCTATTTTACACATAGTAGTGTGTACACCCCAAACTCCCTGTCATATTGCTTTATTTTTTCAATTAAATGTGCAAAATCATTCACTCTTGTCAGTGGTACTATCTCATACTGCTAACTCTCTCTAATTGTCCAAAAACCTAAGAGGCCTTCTCAGTAACATTGCAGTGGCTTATCTTTCAAATACCAGCTGAATAGTTGGATTATTGGCTCAGTACTCTCCTGTTTGCGTTCCCCCTCAGTGCCACATGCTATTGCTTTTGATGGCTAGTTCTACATCATATACAGAGCTCAGCTCGTATGTTAGGTTGGCCAAAAGTTCATTCAAATTTTTTCGTTAAGATGTAGGAGAATCTGAACAAACGTTCTGGCCAACCCAGTAGTTGTATCTCACCAGTTCACCCACTCAGCAACTGTTTTTACTGACCACTTACTATGTGCTGGGCCCTGGGCTGTGCTACCAGCTGGACTACAAAAATGCCAAGAGAGACAAACTCCTTTCTTTACGGAGATTATCCTAGTGAGAAAGGCTGCAAGTAAAGAAGCAAGCCAATACCTATGTAAAATATCCACTGATCATTATTAGTGCGGCAGAAAAGAAGCAGGAAGTGGGGTTTGATCTATTAAAGGTCATTGGGAAGAACATCTGTAAGGAGGGACCATTTGAACTGAGACCTGCAGTTACAGAAATGTTCTGAAATTAGATTATGGTGATGTTTGTACAACTTTGAATAACCTAAAGAAACATGAATGGTATGATTTGGCCTGATGAATATTATGGTGTGTAAATTGTGTATCAATATAACTTACTAAAAAACCAGATATGGAAATCCAACAGAGATATGACCAAAAGTAGACTGTCCTGTATTTTCATTTACCTTTCGAGGAGTCTATCGTATGAATTGGGCAAATTCTCAGTGTTTCCCCACTGTTTTGAGATTTGGCCTTCTTGAGTGGGTTATGTGTTTTCTCCCTGTGGTACAGAGTTCATATTTCTACTGCTGTTTTCTCCCTGTTGTTTCCTATCCCTGTGAGCTTATGCCCTTAAAAAGTTCCCTGTACTATGGTTTTGATGAGGTTCAGGGCAAAGCAAAATTAGTGGTATGTATTCAATCTGTAATCTTATTTAAAAACCCCCACTACATTTTCAACGTGATTACTACTTATATGTATGAATGCTTTTGTTCTGTTGCCAACTACTTAATTTTCTTATCACTTCTAGTAGTTTTTCAATTTTCTCAGATATTCCAAGTATATGATTATATCAAGTGCATATCATAATTATGCCTACATTTTGCCAGTATTTGTGTATTACATCGTATGGCTTGTATTTTAGAAAACGTGAAACAGTAGTGATGATACTGGATGTTTTTGATTTCTTCTCCCTAAAGGTTTATGGGAATTCTTTAAAGATTTCAGCAGAAAGTACGGTGGCTTGGTTTGGAATACATCTGTACAAAAACAAAACAAAACAAAAGCAGTGACAATAATGATAGCACACTGAGATCTGGATAATGGGAAAAGCCAGCCACACACAGAGGCAAGGGAAGAGCATTTCATTTAGCAATAAGCCAAGAAAAAGAAAGAAGACCAGTGTGGTGAAACTTGGCGACGCTGGGAAAGAGTGGATGGGATGGCGTTGTAAACGTAGGCATGTGCAACCTTGTAGTGATTTCTAGAGCACAGGGCCAAGGTAAGAGAGAGAGGACAATTTCTTGCATTTCTGGTTAACAGCTTGGCTTCTGTGATGGGTTTAAATCTTCACTGGTCACTTCTGCTTCCAGCTGTTAGGTCTGCTGCCACCTTCACTGCCTGTGGCTCCCCACTCTGGTGGACTGGGTTAGATTGTTCTGGAGGGTAGTGGTGGGGGCTGAGAAGGGGAATGCTGTTGTGCTCTCTAAGGCTGGGCTGTGGGTCTCATTTTATTACTGGCTTGTGCAGTCTGCCCTGTGGCCTTCTGCTACAGGGTCACTGTGTCCTTCAGAGTGGTTTTCTTCCTTCCCACCCTCCCTACTGCCAGTCTGCTGGTGAGCTCACAGCCAGAATCTTCATCTATCCTTGACATCCTC
Source organism: Muntiacus reevesi (assembly GCF_963930625.1). Lineage (NCBI taxonomy): Eukaryota > Metazoa > Chordata > Mammalia > Artiodactyla > Cervidae > Muntiacus > Muntiacus reevesi. The sequence continues at coordinate 213,266,910 of NC_089249.1, forward strand.
CTTGGAGTGTGCGAGAATACTCCTTTCTCCGCTTAACTATGTCATATTGCAGTTTCTACTTTGCTGTGGCCATTCTGTTCTGTTGTGACCCTTCCTTAAGGAACTTGATATTTTTTTATAAATTTTTTCTTTGCAAAGTAAGATAGGAGCCCTCTGCTTGGACAAGAATTTTCTGATTGTTTTTGACATTGCCATCCTGAATTTTTCAACCTAGGATGTGGGAGTAGATATGGGAAGCCAAACAAGCACTTTGATCTTTACCTGTTCTCTTTCTCTCTTCTCCCCCCAATCCTAGGACATTTTACTCACCTGTGAAGGTATTGCTCATTTTTTCTGCTCCCTGCTCCCTGCACTGTGGCTTCCAGTGAAACTTAGTGCTCAGACTTTCTTGTTTTTCATGCATGGAGTACTTTCCTTCCTTTCTCTACAAAGGCTGACTATTTTATCAACAATAGTCTAAGTGGAAATACAAAGCTGAGTAATGATTTCAAAGATCTAGGCTGGGTTCAGTTCTTTCTATGGAGGACTCATGTCCTTGAGTCAATGCGTATAGGGAGTTGTGCAAACTGTTTAGTTCAGTCACTCAGTCATGTTCCTCTTTGCAACCCCATGGACTGCAGCACGCCAGGCTTCCCTGTCCATCACCGACTCCCGAAGCTTGCTCAAACTCATGTCCATCGAGTCAGTGATGCCATCCAACCATCTTGTCCTCTGTCACCCCTTTCTGCCTTCAATCTTTCCCAGCATCAGGGTCTTTTCTAATGAGTCCATCCTTCACATCAGGTGGCCAAAGTATTGGAGTTTCAGCTTCAGCATCAGTCTTTCCAATGAATATTCAGGGCTGATTTCCTTTAGGATTGACTGATTGGATCTCCTTGCAGTCCAAGGGACTCTCAAGAGCTTTCTCCAACACCACAGTTCAAAAGCATCAATTCTTCAGTGCCCACCTTTCTTTATAATCCAACTCTCACATCCATATATGACTACTGGAAAAATCACAGCTTTGACTAGATGGACCTTTGTCAGCAAAGTAATGTCTCTGATTTTTAATATGAGGTCTAAGTTGTTTATAGCTTTTCTTGCAAGGAACAAGCATCTTTCTATTTCATGGTTGCAGTCACCATCTGCAGTGATTTTGGAGCCCAAGAAAAATAAAGTCTGTCAGTTTCCATTGTTTCCATAGCTGTTGCCATGAAGTGATGGGACCAGAGTTTTAAGTCAGCTTTTCCATTCTCCTCTTTCACTTTCATCAAGAGGCTCTTTGGTTCCTCTTCACTTTCTGCCATAAGGGCGGTGTCACCTGCATATCTGAGGTCCTTGATATTTCTCCCAGCAATCTTGATTCAAGCTTGTGTTCCATCCAGCCCAACATTTCACGTGATGTACTCTGCATATAAGTTAAATAGAGTGACAATATACAGACTTAACATACTCCTTTCCCAACTGGCAAACAGATTCACATGTAAAAACACTTTTATCATAAGAGGACATTACCTGTTTAATGTCTTAACAGGATTATTCTTTCCTAATCCATGGTGTGGAGAAGGTTTTGAGGCTGAGTCAGGTTAACTGGTCAGCATGATGAGTGATTGGTACAACAGGAGCGCAGTGGGTTCTTGGTGCTGATCTAACATAACCACAGTCTAGTAAAACCACAGGTGTTAACAGGTGTTAGAGTATCTTCCCTTTCCAAGCTAGTTCTTGTAACATAGGAGACTAAGACCAATCTTACTTCCATGTCACATTTTAAGAATAGATACTAAGTACTTTTATTCAATCACGGTAATTCTATTTTAGTTGTGACATTTTTTCAATAATCTAACTTAAGCTATCTGTGCATTTCCCCAGATGACTTTCATTAATAAAGAGTATTAGTGTGACCTAGCTTCAGTTCAGTTCAGTTCAGTCACTCAGTCGTGTCCGACTCTTTGTGACCCTTGGACTGCAGAATGCCAGGCCTCCTTGTCCATCACCAACTCCCAGAGTTTACTCAACCTCATGTCCATTGAGTTGGTGATGCTGTCCAACCACCTCATCCTCTGTTATCCCCTTCTCCTCCCTCCCTCAATCTTTCCCAGCATCAGGGTGTTTTCAAATGAGTCAGTTCTTCACATCAGGTGGCTAAAGTATTGGAATTTCAGTCTCAACATCAGTCCTTCCAATGAATGTTCAGGACTGATTTCCTTTAGGATGGACTGTTTGTATCTCCTTGCAGTCCAAGGGACTCTCAAGAGTCTTCTCCAACACCACAGTTCAAAACTTCAATTCTTCGGTGCTCAGCTTTCTTTATTGTCCAACTCTCACATCCATACATGACTACTGGAAAAACCCTATCTTAATGGTACCGAAATATTCTTTCATTTCATGCCTAGGAAAGAGTGTCCCCCACCTCTCTCCTTTTGGGTGTGCCAGAGAAGCCTGCAACCCCACTGCTTCTAACAGCCTTCTTGTGACTAAGGTAAGATAGTTTTTGGGGAGAAGCAGATCATAGTTATGGCAGAATAGGGAGAGAAAATGGGTCTTGGTAAACCAGACAGTTCTGAAGTCTCCTTTACTTCTGAACTTACTGTCATGTGAGACAATACAGTTCCCAATTGCTTCAGCCAATTTGAGACATGATTTTTTTTTTTTAATTTTTTTTTTCCACCCACATCATTTATCTGGCATAAATGTGTTGGAGAAAGTAGTATATTGGTGCCAGGTAATTAACATCCCAACTAGAGATACTGAAGCAATGAATTAAAAAACCAAAAGTAATAGAGGATAATCTGGGGAGAAGGGTAAAGTGGGAGTGGGTGAAAAAAGCTCCTTGTATCTCTAACACTTTAACAACAGTTGATCTGTAAGTTGTGCTTCATGTTGTGATGGGGAAATGGTAGGCATATTAATGTTTGGGTTGGGGAAGAGAGGAATGAAAGAGAATTTAAGTTGTTGGTACTGATTTTCACTTTGGATACACTACCATATTTTTGCTTCTCAGCAAAGAGATGCCTAGAGATAGAAGCCTGAAACTCTGAGGTGCTAAGTAATGTTCGCATAATTACGCAGCTAGTATGATCTGATCCCAGTTCAAGCTCATCTACCATCCACAGTGCTCTATAAATCCTTCACCATCTACAGCATGATTTAATAATTTAAGAAGTCAAGAAAGTACAGAATACATTTTTAAAAGGGTCCCATCAAATACTAATGTAAGAGGAAGTGTATCTCCCAGCTCTAAGGAACATTTGCTAATTCCAAATAGATTCAGAATAACTCATTTCTTAATGTTTTAGAGCATTTGCACTAATTGTTTCAGTGTTTTAAGAGCAGAACACCCTGAACATTTGAATATTTACTTATCACAAGACTGACAAATAAATCAGTCATCTGATAGATATCAGCTTGAAAGTCCATAAACCCTCATGTTTGGAGATCAGGGAAGTCCCCTTATTTCTCTTATGCTGCCCAATACTACAAAGCTGGGGAGGATAGATGGAGCCCTGGTGCTTGATGGACTCCTCAAAATTTTGCTGGAATTTTTGAAAAGATAATGAAGCAGGAGAATTTAAAGGATATTAATTGTATAATATCCTTTCCCAATGCTGTCCTTTCTTTCCAATCTTTGCTCTTAAAAATGAGTGAGTAAAGATTGATTCTATAGGGTTCTGGGAAAGAAGGGTCAGGATGGTTTGGTTTACATTTTCTATTTTTTTTTTTTTTTTCTTACCAGAATCATTTTTTTCTCCTAAGAAGCTTTTTCTTTTATCAAGATGACATCCAATAAACTTAATTCTTTTTCCTCTCTTAGTTTAGTCCAAGAGGCCAGACCCACATTCTGGGGAAGAATCATACATTATGATTTGGAGGAATTCTGACATCTTATCCCTAAGGAAAATGTTGAGTTCCCTAAAATGTGATTACACAGAGCTTATCTTTTAAATTTACATCTTAAATATTCAAGCTTCTTCCCTCTAGTAGCTTATCTTGAAGATCTGGATAGTTCTGGCATAAGACTTTCTGTGAATCTCTTTTTCTTAATCATTTGTCCTGCCTCAATTATTCAGGAAGAAATCTTTTAGGTTAGTGTCATTATTAGGAACATTTGAAATATGAAATTCTGTTTTTAAATTAATTTTTTATGGTTTTGTGTTTCAGAAGGTAATTATTAGGTGAGTCATATGAAGTTTCCATTTGTGTGGGTCAAATACTTGGACTTTCATATGGTTCACCTTAATCCTAATCTCTCAGCATCCCAAGTGTTCATAAATTTTGCATGAAGTTCTTTCATAAATAGTTCTTCTTTTCTCATAAATTTTCTGACTGGAGAAAGAACTTGAAAATGAATTTCTTTTTTTAAATTTCTGGGGACAATCATTCACATTGAATGTTTCCTTGCAAATGAATCAGCTGTTGTGATTTTTACCCTTCTATTTTGAAGTACATTTAAACATCTTTTTTTTCTTCCCAAGAATTCATGGTGCAATTCCATGATGAACTCTCATAATAAAAGTAAAATATCTACTTTTGATGTTATTTGTAGGGAACATTAGTAGAATAAACTTTCAGTGCATTACAAAATAGCCCTAATTAACACAGAGGAAGTAGCTTCTTGCCTGTTTGTGGCAGAACCTCTTATTTTATTTAAAAGCAAGTTCATAAATTCACTAAAAGTAAATCATGTGGCTTATTAAGAGGGAAAAGTATATTATTTAAAATAAAATAACTAGAAACTAGATTTTAATTTTGATGTAATTATGTTTACTTTATATGTCTGTTACTGAGAACAGGTGCTTAAAAATCTTCAGCCCTTAGAAAAAAAATGATTTCATTGCCCACTAGTTTTTATTTAGGGCTAGCTAATGTAAAACATTTGAAATCTATGCATTTTACTTTTAGTTTTGATTCTTTTTACATACTCAGGGTTTAAAACATTACATTTCCAAAGATAAAAATAGTGTTCACAATCAATCTGATATTGTTTTGATGGGAATGGGTAGAGTGTTTCCTAGGTGATCAAAGTGAGGCAATAACAAGGCATACCTGCTCCCAAAGGTTATGGAACCTTTGTAAACCTTCCTCCTCCACCCGTGCAGGGATGCACTCTCCTCCATATATTGATCTGTTAGAAGTCTGAGTTTCCACCCTCACTTCCCTCAAGTCTTAAGGACCCAATGGTTGTGATGTGTCTATGTGGAGCTTTTCATTTTCCTCTCTGCTGCATTTTTCCCTTCTCTTACTTCATGTGAAGCTGCAGGTTTTGCTGAACTGGACGTGCTCACTGACTGAGCTTGCATAGAGAATTTGGGCAACTTTTTCTGGTCTTTTCTTCCTCTATTTGCTGTTTCTTATCTGAGGGTTTCCTGTATTATTCTACTTAGGAAAGGGGCGACTGGCCCTTCCACCCTGAGCTCTCACAGAATTTCCTGGGCTCTCTGGGGACAGGCACAGTGCAGGGTCCACTTCTCAGGACCAATCAGCATCTCGGTTCTGAAGAAGAATATTCTTTCTTTCTCTTCTCCTAGACCTACTAGGATCTTGGTGTGTTTGTAGTTTGGTAAAAGAAGGCTCTAGACTGATTTCTCTTCCTGCTTTTTCCCTCCAAATCTATTTATTTTTCTTCCTCAATTTTGAATTTCCCAAGGTCTTGGCTTTTGAAATTTAGAAGCAAAGAATAATCTAGGATAATTTAGAAGCAAAGAATAATAAGCTGACTGAAAAGGGAGGTGGGGGTAAGAAAAGGCCAAGACATAACAGAAAATGAGGATTGAGACCAGTATTAGTTGTTTAGAAAACACCTCTCCACTTATCATTAATTATTTCTTCATTAACCATATCTATTCTGTTGTATGATATGAACACTGTAGTATATTTTAAAAAATATTTTAATTCATATATATTGAACTCATTTTGCTATTTCTAGCGATTTCTAGTTATTGGCTTCACATTTCCTGCAGAATGAACTCCAAACCTCTCATAATAGCATTCATATTTATCTGAAATTGAATCCCAGTTACAACACTTGTTTCAGCTTTCCCCACATCCTACCTACTTGATAGTACACCAAGTCATTTCTTGAAAATGTCACTCATATGGCTACCTTGATATCTTTTCTCCTGCTAATCTCCTTATCTAAAATCGTTTTGCTGCCTTTTGAAAACCTATTCATATTTATTATGTAAAGACCAGATTAAATGCTATCTTATCCAAGAAGACTTCTTGGCTTTCTTCAGAAAAAAACTACTGTTTTTTGTGGGACCACCTTTAACCACTGGCTTTTCCCCCTTCTTTTTAAGTTTCCAAACATTAAAAAAAAAAAAAAAAAACCCATCTTGGTTAAAATTGTTTGTGCTAAACATCTCAATAGAAGGAAACAACTGTGTCTTATTCTGAAACTTCACAAGGATTTCTGACTTTTTTCTGTTGATTTCGCATTGCTTCCCTTTTTAGCTGCTCTAACAAGGGCCAAATAGCAATGCTCTTTCTGTTTTGTAACTCAGCCACCCTTAATTCAATTTCCATCTAGTGGTCTCAGATCAGGGTGACTAAAAAACCCTGGAACAGGAGCAAATAAGAATGTCGTGGGAAACCAGCGATATATATGGTCACCCTATATGAACCGACTGCTCTTTGTAAAGGAATGAAAGGCAGGGAGAGGTTGAAAGGAAGAAGGTGACGGCTTCTCAGAGTTGTGCTTGTCACTTTCCATCCTGAGAGGCAGAATGTCGTTACAAGGGCAGCTTCACTGTGACGGCAACTGAGAACATGCAACTGGGTATCGTGTGCATGCTTAGTTGCTCAGCTGTGTTTGGCTGTTTGCGACCCTTTGGACTGTAGCCCACCAGACTCCTCCATCCGTTTGATTTTTCAGGCAAGAATACTGGAGTAGGTTGCTATTTCCTTCTCCAAGGGATCTTCCTGACCTGGGATTGAACCCATGTTTCCTGTATCTCCTGCATTGCAGGCAATTTCTTTACTCACTGAGCCATAGGGAAGTCCTAACTCTGTATCATATTTCCAGTTAAAATCAAGGGTTATTAGTAGGAGAAGGAGGAAAGGTATTGAGGGATAACTAGTAGTCTCTGCTACACATACTGAATTTGAACACGCCCTTTTAAATCAGATAGTAGATAATTGAAATTTCTACAAGCTTGTAGGGAGGAGTGCTTTCCTTTGGGAGACTGGAAAATTATATTGTTTTTCACACTTCCATTTAATAAGTAGACGATCTCTTTTTCAAGACAAGGTACATAATAAAATTTCTGAGAAAAATGTGTTGAGAAAGCAACCTAGGAAATGTAATATGTTTCTCTTGTATTTTCAGAATAGGTTTTGTTATGGAGTTAACTGAAAGATGATATTCAGAAGGTTATCCCGGTAAATATAGTTGAGAAGAAATTGATGAAGAAAACTTAAAATTGAATGAGGGATTTTACATCAACGTATTAGGGCTTATTCTTTCAGCTCTGTGCTGGTGGGTTTGAGGTTTCATACTGGCATTACATTCAGTAGGACTATGTCTTCAAATCCCTTCACTAATTGGCCACACCACCCAGTGGGTGAAGCCAGGTTGGAGGAATTTAGCCATAGGTACCCACTGTGTGCTCATAGGAGGAAGGGGTAGGCCAGCATATCTCTAAGGGGTTTCCCTGAAGATTTCAGAGTAGGTGAAACCCTTCTTTGTAGATACATCTTTTTAATCAATAGTGACCTCAATACGTCATGTCACATTTTTTTAAAGGAATCTGAAATACAACAGCTACTCCTTAAATTTGAATGTATACTTTCTCCTCTCTCTGCAATCCCCAATTTTGCTATCAGTCATGGTTGCTAATATCCCTGCTGTCTTGAGCCTACCTGCCAAGTCTGTCAGTTACTGAAATATTGTTTATGCAGGAGCAATTTATTTTTTAGAGAGATGAAAAGCAGATTGCAAAAGCAGACTATTGCCAACTTGTTAGAATGTATTCTAGTTCAGAACACTTCAGTACAATTTTTGAATTATTATTTATTATTTTATGTTAATTGGTGAAGTACTTCTCCAATAACTCATAAAAAATTCTATGCTTGAAATAATTGCCAATTATTTTGTGTGTGTTGTAAGACAACTAATTACATATTCTTGAAACTACTGGACATATGATGGATGGATTATGATTGCTTCAGTGTGATGTGTTTTTGTTATGTAACATATATACTGTGTGTCATTATGTGTAGAGGCATATTTTAATGTATTTTCATCTTAATTGTAATAGTTTGTAATTTTTTCTAAAGTACTTTTTATGTATTTTTGCTTTATAAAAATTTTATAGGAATGCAGGTAAGGGCAAAATGATTTTTATTTTATACAGTGATCCCCCTTATATCTTAGAAAAGACAATCAATAGCAAACTTTTCTATTTAGAACATGCTGAGATTTGTGGGATGAAACATCCTTCAGGCTGAACTTGTGCCATTCATTTATTTTTCTTCCTTTTTTTCATTATGTAAATATGACGTTTTGTTGCTTATCTCTCTCCCTTTCATCTCCCCTACCTTTAAATTTTTTCTCTTTATACTTTCTGATTTTTTACCCCCATCTCTCTTTTTAAACTTCATGTAGAACTTGTGGAAATTCTAAATTACTTCAAATTTTGGCACTGATTGTCCCTGAAGATTTTTGTTTTCTAACTACTATTCTATGCTTAGGACATCTGAAGTGTTTGAGTTTTATCTCATGTGGCATAACTGAAAATAATTGGTGATATTCTAGCCCTTTGTCTTTCTGTATTGCTCTTTTCTCTCTACTTTATAAACAGAATAACACCAAAGATCATTAGATCATTATAAACTTCCTTAAGAGAGAAAAAAAAAACAACAGCCAGGACCTTCTATTTCATAAGAGCAGTTATTATTTCTGCATCCAGGCATAGTGATCATTGTTCAATTTGACCTCTATTAACTTGCTGAATAATTCTATTAAATAGTTATAGATATATATTTATTTCCTGACTGAAATTGCAAGTAACCTCTATGCTATTTGAGAATAAATTTCCATTTTTCACTGAGATTATTCCAAATGGGACAATGCTTGTATGTATGTGTGTTAGTCTCTCAGTCACGTCTGACTTTGGGACCCCATGGAATGTGCCAGGCTCCTCTGTTGATGGAATTCTCCAGGCAAGAATACTGGAGTGGGTAACCATCCCCTTCTCCAGGGGATCTTCCCTACCCAGGGATCAAACCTGGGTCTCCTGCATTGCAGGAGTTTTTTTAGCATCTGAGCCACCAGAGAAGTCCTCTCAATGTATAGTGTTACCATATCGTGCATTTACTTGCCTCCTGACTCACCATTAATCTGACTGTGTATGATACACACACACACACACACATAAAGGTTATTTGTCAGTCAAAAATGTCTTTGAGATTACAGTGAAACTGGTTTGTCCACCGCCAGATACACTGAGATCTCCCTAGTCTCTGATAACCATCTGGCAGGTAGGGGCTAGCTTTCCCCTTACTATTACTCTCTGATATTGAGGCAGATTGCCAACATTTTCTAAATTCCCTCTTTCAGTTGAAGGAGTGCAAAAGGAAAATATAGAGATTATTTCCATGTGGATATAAATTATTTCATGCTGTATAGAAGGCAGTGGAAGCTACAGAAAACATTTAGTCTTTTTGTAATAAGCGAAAGTCGCTCAGTTGTGTCCGATTCTTTGAGACCTCATGGACTATATAGTCCATGGAATTCTCCAGGCCAGAATACTGGAATGGGTAGCCTTCTCCTTCTCCAGAGTATCTTCCCAACCCAGGGATCAAACCTAGGTCTCCCACATTGCAGGTGGATTATTTTTTACCAGCTGAGCCACCAGGGAAGTCTCTTTTTGTAATAAAGCAATGAATGAATGATTAATAAACTAGAGATTCATAAAATATTCTATTGGCTCAGATACTCATGTCTTATCAGAAATCTATTCATTTTTGAATGCAATATGTGAAGGTTATATTGTTCTCGCATTATCTTTAATGTTAACTCATCCCTTTATTTAATTTTATTCATTTATCACACAGTTATTACTTGCTTACTGTGTGCCAAGAACTGTGTTGGATATTGTCAGTGACTGAAATGTGATCCTTGATCTCAGAGAGTTCATAGATATAGAAGGGAAAACCTTTTTCATCTCCCACCAGAGGACTGTAATATAATTCAAATAGATCTGGTATTATTATAACTCAAATAGATCTTATTTTGAGAAATGTCTTATAATTTTTTCCCTACAGAAGATCTATTTTTGATGTATTTCTTGAAGAGGTAAAATGGAAACCTCAAATTTCCAATTTGAAAATAAAATTAAGAATAACCAGCTACCAACAGACGGTATAGTGTTTTCACTTTCATTGTCTGATAGCCAAGCACACAGCCAAGCTTTGTTCTATATATCAGTGAAAATAACACCCTGAAATAGAGGGACTTCTACAGAAAAGAAGGAAATTTAAACTCCTTTCTTACTTGATTATTTGTTACTAGCTTCATATTTCACATAGTGCCAGAGGATATTACTGTGGTGACTTTCAGTAAACCTGAGGCAGCAATACAAATAATTAATAATTTATTCATAGAAATCATGATAAAATACTGGGAAAACACAATCTGAGTATGGTAGTAATAGAAAAGAAAATGGCACGGTATGAAAACAGTGGCAAATGAATGAAGCATGATATATGCCTTTGTTTTTCCAATTTTTATTATTAAATGTGCAAATATCTTTAAAGTTGTTAATTGCATTTAGTTTTAAGGAAACATATTTAAGAACTTTTATGTTCTTGGCTAAAAACGGTTAGGTTTTTGTTCACCAGATTCCAGAGAAGGGATGCTTTGTGGCTAATCTTATTATACAAAGTTTCCAAACAGTGAATGAGGTAGGATTTAGGAAGACCCAGAGGGATCGGGTAGAGAGGGAGGGGGAAGCGGGGATCGGCATGGGGAATACATGTAAATCCATGGCTGATTCATGTCAATGTATGACAAAAACCACTACAATATTGTAAAGTAATTAGCCTCCAACTAATAAAAATAAATGAAAAAAAAATATTCTGCCCCTCACCCCTATCCTCTGAGTGATGTTTGCGTCTTTCCATTTGATCTATAAAGAAAAAAAAATGTGTATGAATTTATTCTGACCACTGCATGAGTGATCCTAATCAATTTTTGGGAATCTTAGATCCAGCTTAATTCTCTGGCCATTTGGCAAGATTTTCAGGTCTGTTTTGATTCTTTATTATAAGGTATTAACCCCTTTATTAACTTCAGGAAGGATCAGGGGAAGAGTATGGTGGGAACAAGAGAGGACCTGGGGTGAGAAGAGTTTTGAACTGGGGTTATGGACCTGATTTGGGTGCCTCAAGGGTTTTCTCAGTGCCTGTTTAATAAGTTCTCAAGAAGGACATTGTGCTGCTTTGGCATAAAGAGCACTCGATGTCTTCTTGTGAATGCTTTGCTTTGTAAAAGGCCCTAATGGTCAATTAAAGGTATCTGGGTTTCTGAAGAGACTGTTTGATTTGAAGCCAGCCTAGGCATGGGGGTCACTGGCAGTTACCATCTTTTCTATATAGGCTGGGAAGAAACTTGGTTCCCAGGATTCTGGAGTCTGAGTTGGTTTAAGGGAGTAAAAGATTTCCTGAATGGATTCAAATGGTCCCTGTCAAAGAAATTGGGCCCTGTGGATCTGTTAACAGAAAAATGCATAGTTGCATAGTGATTTCAGTAGATGGATATATAAAGGAAAATGCAAAGAATCTCAAGCACTTCTAAGAACAAGATGGTTATATAGTCCCTTTGTTTCTGCAGTTGTGCCAGCTGACATCAGGCTTCTTATTATTTCTGATGCTAAGAAGCCTCCAGAGAGGCTGTGTGGAGCAATTTGTCCTGTGAATAGTTTCTCTTCTATAAAAGAGAAAATTCCATCAAAAAATGCATAGAAGGATATATACCAAACTATTATTACTCATTACCTTGTGAGTGGGTGGTAGTGGGACTAGAAAGTATAGTGGTGGTGATGGTGACAGGGATAGCTTAAGCTTCTTTATGCATTTTGTATCATTTGAATACCAAAACAAAGTAATTACAAATAAAGTAAATATTATAACAGATTTTTCTTCTAAGAGCATTAGTTGTTGAAGTTGTATAATCCCAATAATAAACACAACACTTTAACTCCCAAAAAGGTATGGACATAAAATCACAATTAAAAAAGACAAACTAATGCTAGCAGTCATCTCTCTCAATGAGTGGAACAGAGCTATCTCCAGTGTTCTTAACTTCCATTGAGTTCTCAATGCTTTATAATCTTATCTTTTCAGTTTTTACTGTATTTTTGAGCAAAGGGAAAAGGAAAGATATTTCCATTTCAAGAGGGGGAAATCTTCAAGATGGAAAGTTGCCTACTGAGAATACTGGAATAAATTATAGCACATTCATATACTGCTTTAAAAGAGATGGATGCATTTTGACTTGAGAAGTCTGCAGTATGTTTTTAAGTGAAAAAAACAGCAAAGCCAAAACAATTGAAAAGATCACACAAAGCGCACACAAGCACACATGGAAACACTGTTGTGATGAAAGGGATTATATCTGTGACACTTATTATAAATTATTTTTACTCTGTGATTTAATTTTTTATTGTAAAATTTAAACATAAAAGTATAATACACACTTGTATACATATATACAGGTTTCCCTGGTGGCTCAGTGGTTAAGAATCCACCTGAGATTCAGAGTAATATTCCATGGTGCATATATATGGAATTTAGAAAGATGGTAATGATAACCCTATATATAAAACAGAAAAAGAGACACAGATGTACAGAACAGACTTTTGGACTCTGTGGGAGAAGGCGGGGGTGGGATGTTTAGAGAGAACAGCATCGAAACATGTATACTATCAAGGGTGAAACAGATCACCATCCCAGGTTGGATGCATGAGACAAGTGCTTGGGGCTGGTGCACTGGGAAGACCCAGAGGGATCGGGTGGAGAGGGAGGTGGGAGGGGGGATCGGGATGGGGAATACATGTAAATCCATGGCTGACTCATGTCAGTGTATGACAAAAACCACTACAATATTGTAAAGTAATTAGCCTCCAACTAATAAAAATAAATGGAAAAAAAAGAATCCACCTGACAATGCAGGAGACGCAAGTTCGATCCCTGGGTCGGGAAGATCCCCTGGAGAAGGGAATGGCACCCAACTCCAGTATTCTTGCCTAGAGAATTCCATGGACAGAGGAGCCTGGCAGGCTACAGTCTATGGAGTTGCCAAGGAGTCAGATAGGACTCAGCAACTAAACAACAACATACATATATATACACCATCAGATAAAATTAAAAATACATGAAATTACAAAAAGATTGCTTACCCATCCAGGGTACAGATATGTCCCTCTTCAAAGGCATCCAGTCTCATCCTATCTCCTATTTTCCAGGTAACCACTATCTGTCTTTGCCTGACTCATTTCCTTCTTTTAAGAGATGATTTACTTTCTGCGTATTTTTATCTAAATGATATATTGCTTGGTCTGGAAAAGCTGAGTAGCCCACACAAATTTATTACCTTTAGATGAAGGCTCTAGGAGAAGAAATCAGCAGTCCCTGATTCACTGACTTCAGGCAGCTTTATAGTTTCCAAGAGTCCTTTCTCAGAAATGTCAGTATACAGCTTCTGATTGAGTCCTGGGAAAAATAGGACTCACAAACATAAAAGGGTATCTAGCAGGACTAATATTGAATAGCCAATACGTAGTCAGAGGGAATAGCGTGCTTTCTGTTTTCTTCTTTAAGGTCACCGTAGCCTATTTCACACGTCTCAGGTTTATCCAAAGACAGAACATTTCTCTCAGATACATGAGTGAACTTGCCTCCTTTGAGGTGCAGCACATTTGGAGGAAAGCAGGAGCTTCTCCAGTACATAGTCAAGACAAATAGGGCATAGAGATCATCAGTGCCAGCCTTATGGGTGTTACATCATCAGGCGAACTGAACTAGAACCCTTGGATATCTGTCTGTCTCTGGAGAGATGCTCCTCTAACCCGGACTGGTTGGCGTGTAACTCTGTGCGTGACTGACAGCCTGGGATCTCTCTTCCCTGTCTTGAGTATTCCTTTTGCCTCTCTCTGCCTCTCTACTGGGTTAGGTCCCTGTTTCCTGACACAAATGTCTGTTTGTTTGTTTGTTCATGCTTTCTTGTTTGTTAGCACACATCCCCTGGTAGATTTTTTAGAAAGGGTGGGAAGAATATACATTTAAAAAAGACACTTTAAGTATGAATGCCTTTATGTTTTTATCTTATCTGCATAATGATTGATAATTTGGCTGGGTATAGAATTCTATTTTGGAAATCAATATCTTTCTGAATTTTGATTTTATTTCTTCATTGTCTTATTTTCAGGGTTGCTATGGAGAGTCTAGTCCAAGGTCATTTGATTCCTCACACTGTCTATGTGATGTGGTCTTCCCCATTCTACTTCACTCTGCAGAAACATGTGGAATTTTCTCTTTGTCACCAATGTTCTTAAAAGCCAAGTTACAGCTTGATATAAATGTTTTTTGGTCCAATGTTCTGGACACTCAGTGGGCCATTTCAATCTGGCAATTCAGGTTGAGTCATTTTCTTGGCAATTTCTTTCCCTTTCCCTGTTTTTTTGTTCTCTCTTTTTGGAAAATCTATTATTTGGCTGTATCACTACTGCAGTTCATGGGGTTGCAAAGAGTCGGACACAAATGAGCGACTGAATGAAGTGAACTGAGGAAATATTATTCCTGATTCTCTTATCTTTTCATAGCTATTTTTTATCTTTGAATCTTTTGCTCTACTTTCTGGAAGTCTCTTCTTCTTAACCTAGTAATGCTTCTACTGGGTTTTTCATTTCTGCTGTCATGTCTTTTGTCTTTCATGAACTTTTTTATTCCCTAGAAACACTTTTTGTTTTTGTTTTTAAAAAGCATCCAGTTTTTATTTTAGTATCTTCTTTCATCTCTTCGAGAATACTAATGAAAATGGTTATTTAAGATTTCTCTTTCCTGTCATGGTCTCTCTTTCATCAAAGTTGTCTTTATGTAAGTTTACTTGTACTCTAACTTCTAGGTTAGAGGATTTTCTGATCAACTGGAACTCTCTCTAATAATGAAAATACTCCCTCCCCTATGTGTCAGGCTTATTGATATTATTGTTTTTGTTGGGCAGCTTGGGTGGGTTCTTTGTGGGGGAGATATTGAATGATGTTGTCTTTCAGTATTTATTCTTGTGCTGGACTGATTCTCTAGGAGAGAACTTTGCATTCTTTTACTCAAAATAGAGACATCTCTTTACTGGAATTCTAGAAGTAAAGTTGCAGTTTTTGCTTTCAGAATCGGTCACGAATATAGACATTCAGTTAAATTGCAGATGCTTTCAACTGTGCATAGCATCTTCTAGCCAGAATGCCTCAATTGTTAAATTTAAAAATTTCTGCTAAGATCAGGGAATGGAAGCTGCCCAGCAATGTAGATTAGAGGATCTAATTATTGGTTTGGAGTTTTCCTACTGTTTTAAAAATTATAGACCCCTTTCCCTAATTTTTCCCCAGTTCTAGAGGTATCAAGTGCTTGCAAGAAATCTATGGCATAAATAAGGTTATTTCAAAATTTTCTCTATTATTAGTGAATTTAGCTTTCTTCCATCTACTAAATCAGTTATTACATGCCCATCTCCCTTGTAGCATCCACTGTTTTATTGATTTCTTCTCCTCTTCACTCTTTCCTTATGTATGGGTTTATGTCTCTAAGAAATCCTCTTTACTCAGTGGGGATGTAAGAAAAAACTAATTTCAATGAAGAAATTTGGCTATCTTAAGCTATTAATAGAATGGCCTTAAAACTTCTTCTGCAATATGTGTGTTTAAGAATTAATATACTAAAGATACATTCACTTTGACTCCTAAAATGACAAAATAAGTGTTATGATAATAAGTAAGGAAAAATGAAATATTTTTGTCTGTCTTCAGAGTTGTACCAGCTTGTCAACAATGTTTTCTGAAAACAGTGAAATTGATAACTGTAAGACTGATAATTTCCATCAGTTTCTGTCTTGAGGCTGTATGAATATTCCACAATTTATTTGTCTGTTTTACTGATTAAAGCCATTTGGGTGGTTTCCAGCTTTAAGTTATTATGAAAGTGTTGCTGTAACATTCTAGTACATGTGTTTGGTGAAGAAATATATTCATTTCTGTCGGATGTATACTTAGTAGAATTGCTTGGTAATGAAGATATCCATGTTTTCAGGTTTAGTAGATATTGCCAAAGACTTTTCTGAAGTGCTTGTACTGCTTGATGGATCAGAGGATTCGTGCAGAGGATTTTTAGATGGTTAGGAAATATTTCAGACCAACGTGGTAAGTGAGGGAATTCCTTTCTTGATGACTTTTTCTCTATATAAATTAATTACTTTAAGTGACGCATGTATGCTAAGTCACTTAAGTTGTGTCCAACTCTCTGCAACGCTTTGGACTGTAGCGCATCAGGTTCCTCTCTCCATGGGATTTTTTAAGCAAGAATAATGGAGTGGGTCGCCATCACCTCCTCCAAGGGATCTTCCTGACCCAGGGATCAAACCCATGTCTCCTGCATCTCCTGCACTGGCAGACAGGTTCTTTACCACTAGGTACTTTACTATAAATTTTACCTGATGGAAGACACCAACCTGATTGGTTCTTGATAAAAAATTCCTATACTAATTTACTTCAGTTCAGTTAAGTTCAGTTGCTCAGTCGTGTCCGACTCTTTGTGACCCCATGAACCACAGCACGCCAGGCCTCCCTATCCATCCCAACTCCCGGAGTCCACCCAAATCCATGTCCGTTGAGTGGGGGATGCCATCCAACCATCTCATCCTCTGTCGTCCCCTTCTCCTCCTGCCCTCAATCTTTCCCAGCATCAGGATCTTTTCAAATGAGTCAGTTCTTCACATGAAGTGGCCAAAGTATTGGAGTTTCAGCTTCAACATCAGTCCTTCCAATGAACACCCAGGACTGATCTTCTATAGGATGGACTGGTTGGATTTCCCTGTGGTCCAAGGGACTCTCAAAAGTCTTCTCCAACACCACTTTCAAAAGCATCAATTTAGCCTTGACTAGATGAATCTTTGTTGACAAAGTACTGTCTCTGCTTTTTAATATGCTATCTAGGTTGGTCATAACTTTCCTTCCAAGGAGTAAGCGTCTTTTAATTTCATGGCTGCAGTCACCATCTGCAGTGATTTTGGAGTCCAGAAAAATAAAGTCTGACACTGTTTCCCCATCTATTTGCTATTAAGTTATGGGACCAGATGCCATGATCTTAGTTTTCTAAATGTTGAGTTTTAAGCCAGCTTTTTCACTCTCCTCTTTCACTTTCATCAAGAGTCTCTTTAGTTCTTCTTCACTTTCTGCCATAAGGATGGTGTCATCTGCATATCTGAGATTATTGATATTTTTCCCTGCAATCTTGATTCCAGCTTGTGCTTCTTCCAGCCCAGCATTTCTCATGATGT
Organism: Muntiacus reevesi; assembly: GCF_963930625.1. Lineage (NCBI taxonomy): Eukaryota > Metazoa > Chordata > Mammalia > Artiodactyla > Cervidae > Muntiacus > Muntiacus reevesi. The sequence continues at coordinate 213,284,434 of NC_089249.1, forward strand.
ACTCTGCATATAAGTTAATTAAGCAGGGTGACAATATACGGCCTTGATGTACTCCTTTTCCTATGCGGAACCAGTCTGTTGTTCCATGTCCAGTTCTAACTGTTGCTTCCAGACCTACATACAGGTTTATCAAGAGGCAGGTCACGTGATCTGGTATTCCAATCTCTTTCAGAATTTTCCACAGTTTATTGTGATCTACACAGTCAAAGGCTTTGGCATAGTCAATAAAGCAGAAATAGATGTTTTTCTGGAACTCTCTAGCTTTTTCAATGATCCAGCAGATGTTGGCAATTTGATCTCTGGTTCCTCTGCCTTTTCTAAAAAGCTTGAACATCTGAAAGTTCATGGTTCACATATTGCTGAAGCCTGTTTTGGAGAATTTTGAGCATTACTTTACTAGCGTGTGAGATTTTTGTAACTGTGAGGTAGTTTGAGCATTCTTTGGCATTGCCTTTCTTTGGGATTGGAATGAAAACTGACCTTTTCCAGTCCTGTGGCCACTGCTGAGTTTTCCAAATTTGCCTGCATATTGAGTGCAGCACTTTCGTAGCATCATCTTTCAGGATTTGAAATAGCTCAACTGGAATTCCATCACTTCCACTAGCTTTGTTCGTAGTGATGCTTCCTAAGGCCCTCTTGACTTCACATTCCAGGATGTCTGGCTCTAGGTGCATGATCACACGATTGTGATTATCTGGGTTGTGAAGATCTTTTTTGTACAGTTCTTCTGTGTATTCTTGCCACCTCTTCTAATATCTTCTGCTTCTGTTAGGTCTCTACCATTTCTGTCCTTTATTGAGCCTATCTTTGCATGAAATGTTCCCTTGGTATCTCTAATTTTCTTGAAGAGATCTCTAGTCTTTCCCATTCTACTGTTTTCCTTTATTTCTTTGCATTGATCACTGAGGAAAGCTTTCTTATCTCTCCTTGGTATTCTTTGGAAATCTGCATTCAAATGGGATTATCTTTCTTTTTCTCCTTATTTACTTAATCATTAATATTTATGTGTCTAAATTATTTTTCCATTCTATTCCTTTTAGAAAATATAAGAAGACAAAGCATCAGGTTACTATTCTCCCTTGCTCTAGATTTCAGAGATCATAACTGGTCAAATTCTAGTCTGTAAACTATTTTGGAATCTTCTGACTATTGCAGGTTTATGATGTTTTAAGGAAAAACATCCCCCTCCCCACCACTACCATTAGCTATTCTAAATTCTGTGAGAGAGAGGAAAACAAGTCTTCCATAGAGCCATGAAATTTTTCTCTCTTTTTCAAAGAGAAGCATGATTAAGAGGAAATTTGAAGTATACCTAATTCACTTTGGGAGCCTGAGGAAATTTGGGTAAGTATAAGAAAGTTTAGAAAATTAAACTTATAATATATGCTGATTGAATTTAAAGAAGATGACTCATCTAGAATGTAAAAAAATCAATAAAAGGCATGCCGAAGTTGAGAGCCAGTGTTGTTCTCAACCACAGAAGGGAAGAGGAGAATTGCACATGGGGTAAGGCAACTCAGAGAAACAAGCTTTAAATGCTCATTAGAAAAACTCTTTCTTTTTCCCCCATCAGTGGGTATTACTTTGAAATGTCCTAGAAATGTCCAGCTATCAAATGCAAATTATTATAATTGATTACATTTAATTAATAACAATGCTGTGTGGGGGGCAATCAGATAAAGTAACAAGGAGACTGGCTTTCTTGTAAGCGCTATTTTCCCTTTGCTGTCCTGCTGCAATTTGTGAGTCAAGGCCTTGGCATAGCAAGCTGTTAATTCACAGGCCTTGGTTTGTTTGTTTAAACTTTTTTTTAAAACTGTTTCTTATGCAAATTTTCAAATATTCCCAGAAGTGGAGAGTAGGATGTAATGAATATGATATACCCATCACGCAGCCTCAGCAATCATTAGAATTAGCCAGTCTTGTTTTATCTATAGAGCCACTCACTTCACCCCACTTCCATGCAGATTATGATGAAGCAAAGCTTAGGCTCCATAATTATTTCTTTTTGAAATGTTTTAACATATGTTTAAAATATGTTCTTCTCTTTAAAAATATAATTGCACTATTATTATCACACCTAAAACAAAATCCTTGATTTGTGTTTAATCTTTTTCTGTTGTTTTGATCAGGGAAAATTTGAACTCAAGACTTGGATGAAACAATCATGTCTTTTGCCTTAAAGTTCTCATTATGGTTTGTTGTGCATGAGCATGATACATTTTATATTCAAACCTACTCAAGTTGATGATATAATTTTCTTTAATAACTACTGACACTTGCTTTATCTTCTTGTATTTCTCTTGCCTATATCAACATTTCTTCATCAAATGGCATTGCCTGATGGAGCAGACATCTGATAGTTTCTTTCTTTTACTGCCTAGGTGTTTTAATTGTAGTATGGGGTCCTTTGGCTACAAACAATAAGAAGTGAATTCAAATATAGCATTTTGCACAGTGCTAAAAAATTTCTCCCACATAATGTCAGTAGACATTTTGCAAATATACCTACAGTGGTGTTCTTGAGTTTGACACCAGAGGTTCTCTAGATTAGATCATCTGAGCCCAGAGAGATTCCTGTGACACCATCAGAAACATTTTGATGTCATTAATCATGGCACAGCCATTTAGTGCTTTGAAAAAATGAGAGGATATTGCAGGTTAATGTCTGTCTCTTAAAAGTCAATGAGAGATAGATAAAGAATAATCAATCAAACCAGTATTGCTGGACTCTTGCTATCCAGGCATGTTCATGTTCTATTGTTGTTGCTCAGTCACTCAGGCATGTCCGACTTTTTGTGACCCCATGGACTGCAGCATACCAGGCTTCCCTGTTCTTTACTGTCTCGCAGAGCTTGATCAAACTCATATCCATTGGGTTGGTGATGCCAACCATCTCATCCTCTGTTGTCCCCTTCTCCTCCTGCCTTCAATTTTTCCTAGCATCAGGATTTTTTCTAATGAGTCAACTCTTCACTTCAGTTGGTCAAATTATTGGAGTTTGAGCTTCAGCACCAGTCCTTTTGATGAATATTCAAGATTGTTTTCTTTTCGGATTGGCTGGTTTGATCTCCTTTCAGTCCAAGGGAATAGTCTTCTCCAACATTCCAATTCAAAAGCATCAATTCTTCAGCACTGAGCCTTCTTTATGGTCCTACTCTCACATCCGCACATGACAACTGGAAAAGCCATAACTTTGACTAGATGGACCTTTGTTGGCAAAGAGATATCTCTGCTTTTTAAATATGCTGTCTAGGTTTGTCATATTCTAAAGGAAATGAATTATCTCCAGTGTTATCCTCACTTGATACAAAACCTGTGGGTGCTTTTAAACAAGTCATAAACAGATGGGTAAAATTTGCAATGAATAACAAATTGCGTAATTTGGGTATTTTTAGGAAAAAGAAGTTCAGAATTATATTAGAGTCTCTGCATTCTCATCTAAACTAAGAATGGACTATTGCCTCACTTCTGTAGGCTGTAACTCAAGATATTATATTGCATCATGCAGATGTGCTCTGCCAGGAGGTTGTAAGGCATTTCCCAATTACACTGGCATTGCAGTGACATGGATGGCTTTGAGTGGGGGCTGGACTATACCTCTAAATTCTTTAACTCTCCATTGCCAGTGGGCAGTGATTGCTCTTCTCTACCTCATTTCTTTTCTATGTTGCCAGTTCCATCAGAAGAGACACAGTTAAGCTACAATAATAAAACCCAAACATCTCAGAGGCTTATTTTTTACTCACATAAAATCTGCTGAAGGTCAAGGCATCTCTCTGAGAGCTACTGTCCTCCATGTGTTGGAGGAGTTACATTCAACCTTATTTCTTAGAATATTGCTAAAACTCTATACTTTATGTTCACTATTTTCATGAGGAGACAACAGAATGACACCATTCCCCTCTTTCTGTTTCTCCATTTTCTTTTATCTAGTAGCACCTCCACGTCAACATGTGCTTCCACAAACACTTGGGCAGTGAATGAGAAAGCATGGGGAATGGTGCAACAGCTCCTCAATGCCTTCACGTGGAAGCAGTGGGTGTCCTTTTGTTACTGAATCAAGTCTTGCTGCTTACAAAACCGATACTCACAAGCGGTAGACAGGAAGGTTGCCTTTAATCAGAATGCTGGCAATCTGGGCACAGACTGAGCATCCCCAGATTCTTCTTGGCCTTGAGGATTTTAAAGGGAAGAAGGGAAGTAATCTCAGTTAATCATCGAGATGGGGGTGGGGTGGGGCGGTGGTCAGAGTCACCATCCTCCACTGTATGCAGGCTGGTGACTTCTTTTGATCGTCCTCCAGATGTTATCTTGCCCACACTGTCTTGTCACACAGTTTGTTCTGGAGATTAAGGAAGTACAAGCGAGGGAGGGCATCTGGTCATCTGTTCATTACTTATCTTTCATTTCTACTTCTTGCTGCTGCTGCTGCTGCGAAGTCGCTTCAGTCGTGTCCGACTCTGTGTGACCCCATAGAAGGCAGCCCCCCAGGCTCCCCCGTCCCTGGGATTCTCCAGGCAAGAACATGTGCATGAAAGTGAAAAGTGAAAGTGAAGTCACTCAGTCGTGTCTGACTCTTCGTGACCCCATGGACTGCAGCCTACCAGGCTCCTCCATCCATGGGATTTTCCAGGTGAGAGTACTGGAGTGGGGTGCCATTGCCTTCTCCATTCTACTTCTTAGATGTATAGAAAGAACTGAAGAGTTAGCCAAGGTGTCATATGATTAAAAGATTTGAAAGGTGTACTTGAGTCAGAGAAAAATAGAGTATAGGGGTGCCTGGTTTAAAGTTAGTGACAAGACAAAGAGGTGCCTCTTGCAAAGAGCTCTTTCCATCAAAAGGCAAAAAGATTTTTCCTGCCAAAAGCTGCTTACACTTTTCCACTCACATTTTATTGGCCAAAGCAAGTCATCCAGCCAGGCCCAAGTTTAAAGGGGCAAGGATAGGCATTCCTTCTGTGTAATGAGAATAAAAGAAAATTGGAAGTCCTGGTGGGCCTCACAGGTGTCTGTTACACCAGTTATATTTTGAATTATTTCTTTGAAAGTTGCTAAAACTCTACTTAATGTTCATCATGTTGGTGAGGAGACAAAGTAGGAACACTGGTTTTTTTTTAAATTTTTTTAATTTCTCTGAATGAGGAAGATTTTCCCCTAAATATTGTATCTTATCACAAATATTTTGATGGCTTTAGATCAGTCTTTCTAAAGCCTTAATGTGCATCCAAATCACCCAGCATCCAAGTGCAGATTTTCATTTAGGAAGTCCGAGGTGGGGCCCCAGATTCTGAATTTTTAAAGAACTCTCAGGTATTGCTTTGCTAGTGTGCAAGATGAATGCAATTGTGTGGTAGTTTGAGCATTCTTTGGCATTGCTTTTCTTTGAGATTGGAATGAAAACTGACCTTTTCCAGTCCTGTGGCCACTGCTGAGTTTTCCAAATTTGCTGGCATATTGAGTGCAGTGCTTTCACAGCATCATCTTGTAGGATTTGAAATAGCTCAGTTGGAATTCCATCTCCTCCACTAGCTTTGCTCATAGTGATGCTTTCTAAGGCCCACTTGACTTCACATTCCAGGATGTTTGGTTCTAGGTGAATGATCACACCATCGTGGTTATCTGAGTCATGAAGATCTTTTTTGTATAGTTCCTCTGTGTATTCTTGCCACCTCTTCTTAATATCTTCTGCTTCTGTTAGGTCCATACCATTTCTGTCCTTTATTGAGCCCATCTTTGCATGAAATGTTCCTTTGATATCTCTAATTTTCTTGAAGAGATCTCTAGTCTTTCCCACTCTATTGTTTTCCTCTATTTCTTTGCATTGATCACTGAGGAAGGCTTTCTTATCTCTCCTTGGTATTCTTTGGAACTCTGCATTCAAATGGGAATATCTTTCCTTTTCTCCTTTGCCTTTTGTGTCTTTTCTTTTCTCAGCTATTTGTAAGGCCTCCTCAGACAACCATTTTGCCTTTTTGCATTTCTTTTTCTTGGGGATTGGCTTGATCCCTGGCTCCCGTACAATGTCACGAACTTCCATCCATAGTTCTTCAGACACTCTGTCTATCAGATCTAATCCCTTGAATCTATTTGTCACTAAGCACCTGTCTCGGGGAAGCCTGGACTGCTGCAGACCATGTGGTCACAAAGAGTCGGACATGACTGAGCAACTGAACTGAACTGAATGGGTAACACTGCTGTTGGCCTGTGGAGCATCCTTGGAATAGCAGGGCTTTGGTCTGTCACTTTGTTTAGAGAGGGAGAACCATCATGATTTTCATTGAATTCAAAAAGAAATTTAGACCATTAGTTTTTGTCCCTCCCCTACATCTGAATTAAGGACAGCGTCTCATGGTGATAGTTGTCAAACATGTAGGAAGACTGTCAGTGCAATTCAAAAACCTACTTCTGAAAGATAATTGGTTTTGTGTTCATTCATATTAAAACAGGACTGCAAGGAAGAAAGGAGACCTAATTGAACACTCAAAACGTCCCAGCATCTAATTATGGCAGGGCCCACACAGCAGGGACACTGAAGGGCAGAGGAGATACTGAAAACATCTTTATATGCTTTTCCTCTGAAGAGCCCTTCCTGAGATCAAGTGCAATTTGAGCTAAGAAGGCAGCAACTCACAAGCTCTACCCGCAGCAAGCATCTCAGAGACAGGCGCTCAGAGCATTTGTCATCATGTTTCAATTTTTCCTAATTATTAATAGAACACTCCCCCCCCCCCCAATTCTTTACTAATTAAGACTTGCATGTTTTAAAGCATTTCACTTAGCATTCAGGATTCCAGATGAGTTGCCATTTCACTCCAAGATGCAGACTTGCTTCGAAAGACTGCTTTAGAATTGTGTGGACGTGCACTTGGGTAGGAATGAGGCTGGACTGGATAAGAGCACTCATGGGCACTGCACATTTTGCTCAGAGTCTTTTTTTTTCCCTTTGCTCATTTGTAATGCCAGCCCATGGTGGTGGAATGGGTATATTGCTATAAATTATCAGCCGTGTCTCATACTTCTTATTCTGGAGGTGTAATTCAAAGAACTGTCGCAAGGAATAGCAAAGCTATATATTCTTCTTTATAGCAATCGTCGTAAAAAAAATCCCAATTACTTTAAATTACCACAGAATGACTTCAAAATCAACCCCAGCCCTGCTGCCCTTGATTTCCTTGCAATTAGTTCAAAGGGCAAGAGACAGAGCAGTAAGTTTTGGGGTATATTATATTGCAGTTACATTTTTCATGATCAAGGAACTTTTAGTTTACAGCTTCTTTCCTTTGAACTGATTCATTGAAGGGGACAATAATTCTAAGTCTGTCCCCTTATTCTGCTGACACTCAATTTCTGGGGCTTGAACATATTTCACTTCCCTTTTATCATTAGAATATTTAAAACTCTAATTTAAAATCTTTGCAAATGCTTGGTTTTTAATGTGATAAACTGTAACTCATTGGTATTAGCCCAAGGTATTCTGCAATGCCCAAATCCTGCCCTGGGAAAGCCATTCCTCTTCAGGATACCCTGATGATGAAGATAGATAGATACGGGACAATTATAAAGGCAAGTGCTCTTTCATGTAATTGTGTCCAGTCATAGTCCAAGGAGTCCACGTGCTCAGTCTCCCAATACAAGAATATTTGTTAAACCAGCCTGTAACATATGAGAACATTTTTTTCTTATCCCTAAAAGTAAACCTTAATTTTACCATCAACACATGGGCATAGGAGGAGCAACCAAATAATTCAGATCATCCGCTCATGTGGATGATACATCAATGACTACCTGGATGGGAAAGGCTATGGTACACTTAGTCCTCACCCGGAAGTGAGTGGGTGGCCTGCAGGGGTTTAAGCCCCTTGAAAGGCTGAATTACTTTCTGTGCAATTCATCTTACCATTATAGAGATGTCAAATTCTAGTACAAGTACAGAAACTCTTAACATGATGCCATCTGTTCTCCACTGATGCATTTGTCCATCCATCAGTCCATCCATCCATCCTATCGAGGGAAAAAAGTGAGAAGTGATGGTCTCTGTTTATCCTCCTTTGACTAGAATATCTCTTCTGGTGTCTGTCTCACTGTTTCTCCCCAAAGCAGTCATGTACAGTCCTTGCTTCAGAAATTATAGATAGTTTTTTTCAAATATTGATATGTATTTTAATGAGAGGCAGGATAACTGATGTGGTATAAAAAGTACCTCAATTAAATAAATTTATCCAAAGGCGCAGTATCCCCCAACTCCAGATCACTCAATCCCTCTATATTTGGAGTGTTGGATATATGCATGCATTCAGTCTTTAACAGTTATTCTCATTGATTTTTACTCTTCCCCTGTATGAAAAGCCTTTGGAAGTGGACAACAAATTTAAGCTATTTCCCCCCTTAATTGAACAATTTTAGATAACTTCAAACAACGTTTCTGCTTAGATCTTATGAAATATCTGATGCAAATTTTCCTCAGGATAGGTTGTTTTGGGCCATTTTCTATTGCCTTCTTAATCATTCTGTCCACTCATATTTTTACATCCCAAATCTGCTAAAAACTCCTGCTGAGAGCGTTTCTAATGCTGCCATTACTCAGAGTTGACTTTCCTCAGGAAACCTTCACATTTGATTATCTCTTATCTCTGTTATATACCAGCCTCTTCATATTAGCTAAATGCTTCTCTTTGGTCTATATCCAAATCAATTGACCCCTCCCTAATTCCCATGTAGCCACCATGCTATTTTTCTTTTCCATCAGACTATATATAATGTCTCCTTTTCCTCACCTAAAGCTCAAACAGTTATCCAATTTAATGTGACTCTGGTCCCATCCCTTCTCTGAAATAGCTCTTTCAAAAGTCACTGAGAGTATTTTCATTGCTAAGGATATTTTTTGATTTTTATCATATATAACTTTTGAGTTGTATTCGACATTGTTGGTCCTTGCCTTCTTGAAACAATCTCTTAGCTTGCTTTCCATGGTATTATTTGCATCTGCTCTTGTGTTTGGGTTCTCTTCCAACGCCTTCTCCGTGATGTTTCCTTATGGTTGTAGAGCTTCTTTAAGCTTGGTCCTACATCTGCTCACCATCTTACTTGCTGGTCTGTCCCTTAGCAATAGCATTTATACTTAGAGCTTCAATCTCTTCCTCCAAGTAAATGACTCACACATTTATATCTGTAGGTAAGACCTCTCCTCTCGGCTTCAGATTACCTCTCTCCTTGCATTTCTTGGCATTTCTTGTGGATAGTTACAGCCATCTCAGAAACAGTGAGATTAAAAATAAACTGATACACTCTTACCCAGATCCTGGTCTTCTCTGGGATTCTAGTTCTGCATAAACATCATCACTTATCTAAGATATGCCATCTAGAATCTTAGGAGTCATCTTTGACATCTCATTTTTCTCCTTTTATAAACTCATTCAACATTTACTCCACAAATAGGTTTGAAGTGCTTTTATGTGCCAGGCAGTGATTTTAGTGCAAGATGTGCGTGCTAAGTTGCTTCAGTCGTGTCCGACTCTTTGTGACTCTGAACTGCGGCCTGCCAGGTTCCTTTGTCCATGGGGTTCTCTAGGCAATAATGCTGGAGTGGGTTGCCATGCCCTCCTCTTAGTGCAAGATACACATTATCCAATAAGTCTATATCCAATTCATCACCAGTTCCTATCAGTTTTACCTCTTATTACCTACTCCAAGCTGTCACCACCTCTCACTCCAGTGCAATTTCCTTCTTTCTGGTCTAGTTCCAGTTGCTGGAACAGACTTTCCAAAGGCTGACAGTGTCATCCTAGCCCATCCCAACTTTCTGCTCTTGCTTAAGTCCCCCAGTGCTCTTGGAATTAAAAAAAGAAGTCACAAGTGTGACTTCCTGGACCAGGACTGCTTCCATTTGCTTCTTCTGCTCCAGCTACTTTCCATCTCTTCGGCCACAGGTCCTTTGAATATTATTCCTTTAGTTTTTTTGCACAATCTCCTTTCACAACTCAGCACAAGCCTCACTTGTACAGAAATATGTCCCCTGCCTCCCTCGACTAAATCTAATGCTGTTACTATACACTCTTGTGGAGTAGGGCTGTGTCTGTATTTATTTTCACAGAGTATGTCATGCTTAGTATAGTGCTTGGCTTATATTTGGGATTCATTATTATTTATAAATGAACAAATGATAGCTTCATGTTTATGAAAATAAGTTACCCAGACTTTTCGCTCACTTACTCATCATAATGAAATTCTTTGGATTGTTGGAACCTTTGCTGACATTTTTCTTAGGCTCTGCCTAGACTATTTGTCCTGAAGTGACCTTTTAGCCAGTTACACGTAGACATTATCGTATTTGATCATTTAAGATGCAACAGAGAACCACAAACTATTTACACTAAACCAATCATTGGGGGATATATAAATTAACATTAAGTACTTGCATTTATCAAAATTTTCCTTAAACTCATAGTTGAGCTATACACAGTTGCATAAATTATTTTAAAAAGTGATATTCATAGGAGAAAACCTTGTAATTATGCTGGAAGTGAAAAGATGACTGACAGAAAAGAAGATGGAACTATTTACGCTGCTTAAAGTAATTTAGAAAAGTGCCCAAACACTTTGGTTATGGTCTTGTGACTCTGCCAAAATCAGATGCTAAAACTTGGCATGTTTGAATTTATATTTTGTCTCCTCTTCCTTATCCTGACTCTGCTTCCTGTGATGTCTGGAGAAATAGAGAGGAGAAAGAAGTGGCTCAAGCAAGAATATGGAACCTGGATAAACCACCAAATTAAAAGTGAATTCAAAGATGAATAAAAGTTGAAAAAAAGCATTCAACCTGCTGCTATTATTCATAGAGGGCATGCATTGGTCACATGATCTTGAGAAGACTTCTTTACTTCTTAATAAAATGAAATCAGTAATATATAGACTATTCACAATAGCCAAGACATGGAAGCAACCCAAATGTCCATCCACAGATGAATGGATAAAGAAGATGGGATACATGTATTCAGTGGAGTATTACTCAGCTATAAAAAAGAATGAAATAATGCTATTTGCAGCAACATTGATGAACCTAGAGATTATCATGCTTTAAGTAAAGTAACTCAGAGAAAAACAGATATCACGAGATTAAATAACTTAATTTGGAGTCTAAAAAATTTATACAAATGAACTTATTTACAAAATAGACTCACAGACATAGAAAACAAACGTATGGTTACCAAAGGGGAAATGGAGGGGAGGGATAAATGAGAAGCTGTGATTAACATATACCCACTACTATATATTAATATAAAGTAGATATATATAACTGAATCACTTTGCTGCACACGTGAAACATTGTAAATCAACTGTATGTCATTGTTGTTCAGTCCCTAATTGTGTCTGACTCTTCATGACCCCATGGACTGAAGCGTGCCAGGGTTCCCTGTCCTCCATCACCTCCCTGAGTTTGCTCAAACTCATGTCCATTGAGTCAGTGATGGCATCCAGCCATTGCATCTTCTGTTGCTGCCTTCTCCTGCTCTCAATCTTTCCCAGCATCAGGGTCTTTTCCAATTAGTTGGCTCTTCGCATGATGTGGCCAAAGTATTGGAGCTTCAGCTTCAGCATCAGTCTTTCCAATGAATATTTAGCGATGATTTCTTTTATGATTGATACCTAAATTAAAAAAAAATATATGGCAGAAAGAGTTAAACAAGGTAGTATATGTGAATGCTCTGTGGAATGTTATACCACACAGTTAGCTCATATGAAGATTTTTTTTTTTAATTGTAAATAGCTTGGCCTCCTGATTTCTTGGGATTCCTTTAAAAGTCTAAGACTTTTTTAAAGTGGCAAACACTTTTTAGTGAGTTCTGTGTGCAGATACAATTCTAAATACCTTATGAATATTAATTCATTTAATCCTGTGTCAACTTTATTATGAAATAAAGAATATTGTCATCACCCTTGTTTATAGATTAAGAAACAGAAGTAAAAGGAAGTTAAATGTCTTTCCAGAGGTTAAAAATCTCATAATTATGAAGTAGTGGTTTATATTGGGGAAGAAATGGCCTCTTTCTAGAAAATTCTACATTTTAACTAAAACACCACCTCTCTAACTTACCCTTCACCATAAGGCATGAACTCCATATCTGAGATTTAGCTGCTACAAAGAAAGATTCTTTTCTCCACTTTCTGTTTGAGTGTCCCCCAGCTTCACTTTGAGTCTCAGGTTGGTGCTGTGATGCAGGCTCTTACTTCAACATAGGATTTACTGTTCTACTTTATTTTCTTTTCAGGATACCATGCCAGAGTGCTTTTGAAATTTTGTTATTCTCTGCATCAATGATTTGTCCTCTGAAATACAGAAATAACATTTGTCATCCTGACATTTGGAGATCTGGACTGTGCCATTTGTTCCTTTTTAGCTTTGTTTTAGATAGTAAATCAGGCAAGCTATGGGGCTACCTTACTTAGAGATGAGATGTTATCCATAATAAGAGTCTCTTGGTATCAGAATGTTGTACATAAGAATTTTTTTCCCCCAGAACTTTCCACCTCATACAGAAATGTTTTTCTTTTCATAGAGTTTTGTTTACTCTCTTTTCCTTTCCTACAAATGGCAAGGGGTTCTATTTAGTTGTTGAGGTCTTATCTTTTCTGACATAATAGCAAGAGTATCTATATTTATTAATCTCCATTATTTCCCTAAGGTGACTTTGGGGATACAAGTCTCAGAACCAATGATTTGATCTGACTTTTAGGAGGACAGGATTAAATTACTTCTGAATAAGCTTTGCTGCATAGACCAGGGAGTTCTTTCATATATGTGTGTGTCCATTTCAAATTTAGCAAAGCTTAAAAATTTCAAAGTCTTAAGAATTTCCCAAGTCAAACTTCAGCATGTTTTGAATCTCAAAGCAAGATGCTGTGGATGTGATTAATAGAATGGTAAAGCTTTTTCAGCACTGATTTTGAGCTATTGTAATAATTAAATGTTTAGCTATGTAGTTCAGTTCAGTTGCTCAGTCGTGTCCGACTCTTTGCGACCCCATGAATCGCAGCACTCCAGGCCTCCCTGTCCATCACCAACTTCCGGGGTTTACTCAAACTCATGTCCATCGAGTTGGTGATGTCATCCAGCCATCTCATCCTCATCTCATCAGGGTCTTTTCCAATGATTCAACTCTTCGCATGAGGTGGCCAAAGTATTGGAGTTTCAGCTTCAGCATCAGTCCTTCCAGTGAATACCCAGGACTGATCTACTTTAGGATGGACTGGTTGGATCTCCCTGCAGTCCAAGGGACTCTTAAGAGTCTTTCTCCAACACCACAGTTCAAAAGCATTAATTCTTTGGTGCTCAGCTTTTTTCACAGTCCAGCTCTCACATCCATACATGACCACTGGAAAAACCACAGCCTTGACTAAATGGACCTTTGTAGGCAAAGTAAAGTCTCTGCTTTTTAATATGCTATCTAGGTTGGTCATAACTTTCCTTCCAAGGAGTAAGCATCTTTTAATTTCATGGCTACAATCACCATCTGCAGTGATTTTGGAGCCCAAGAAAATAAAGTCTGACACTGTTTCCACTGTTTCCTCATCTATTTGCCATGAAGTAATGGGACAAGATGCCATGATCTTAGTTTTCTGAATGTTGAGTTTTAAGCCAACTTTGTCACTCTCCTCTTTCACTTTCATCAAGAGGCTTTTTAGTTCCTCTTCACTTTCTGCCATAAGGGTGGTGTCATCTGCATAACTGATGTCATTGATATTTCTCCCTGCAATCTTGATCCCAGCTTGTTCTTCTTCCAGCCCAGCATTTCTCATGATGTACTCTGCATATAAGTTAAATAAGCAGGGTGACAATATACAGCCTTGATGTACTTCTTTTCCTATTTGGAACCAGTCTGTTGTTCGATATCCAGTTCTAACCATTGCTTTCTGACTTGTATACAGGTTTCTCAAGAGGCAGGTCAGGTGGTCTGGTATTCCCATCTCTTTCAGAATTTTCCACAGTTTATTGTGATCCACACAGTCGAAGGCTTTGGCATAGTCAATAAAGCAGAAATTGATGTTTCTCTGGAACTCTCTTGCTTTTTTGATGATCCAGTGGAGGTTGGCAATTTGATCTCTGGTTCCTCTGCCTTTTCTAAAAAGCTTGAACATCTGAAAGTTCATGGTTCACATATTGCTGAAGCCTCGCTTGGAGAATTTTGAGCATTACTTTACTAGCATATGACATGAGTACAATAGTGCGGTAGTTTGAGCATTTTTGGCATTGCCTTTCTTTGAGATTGGAATGAAAACTGACCTTTTCCAAACCCGTGGCCACTGCTGAGTTTCCCAAATTTGCTGGTATATTGAGTTCAACACTTTCGTAGCATCATCTTTCAGGATTTGAAATAGCTCAACTGGAATTCCATCACCTCCACTAGCTTTGTTTGTAGTGATGCTTTCTAAGGCCCACTTGACTTCACATTCCAGGATGTCTGACTCTAGATGAGTGATCACATCATCATGATTATCTGGGTCATTAAGATCTTTTTTGTACAGTTCCTCTGTGTATTCTTGCCACCTCTTCTTAATATCTTCTGCTTCTGTTAGGTCCCTACCATTTCTGTCCTTTATTGAGCCTATCTTTGCATGAAATGTTCCCTTGGTATCTCTAATTTTCTTGAAGATGTCTGTTGTTTTCCCATTCTGTTGTTTTCCTCTATTTCTTTGCATTGATCACTGAGGAAGGCTTTCTTATCTCTCCTTGGTATTCTTTGAAACTCTGCATTCAAATGGGAATATATTTCCTTTTCTCCTTTGCTTTTCACTTCTCTTCTTTTCACAGCTATTTGTAAGGCCTCCTGAGACAGACATTTTGCTCTTTTGCATTTCTTTTCCATGGGGATGATCTTAATCCCTGCCTCCTGTACAATGTCATGAAACTCCACCCATAGTTCATCAGGCACTCTGTCTGTCAGATCTAGTTCCTTAAATCTATTTCTCACTTCCACTGTATAATCATAAGGGATTTGATTTAGGTCATATCTTAATGGTCTAGTGGTTTTCTCTACTTTCTTCAATTTCAATCTGAATTTGGATATAAGGAGTTTATGATCTGAGCCACACTCAGTTCCTGGTCTTGTTTTTGCTGACTGTATAGAGCTTCTCCATCTTTGGCTGCAAGGAATATAATCAATCTGATTTTGGTGTTGACCATCTGGTAATGTCCATGTGTCTAGTCTTCTCTTGTGTTGTTGGAAGAGGGTGTTTGCTATGACCAGTTTGTTCTCTTGGCAAAAGTCTATTAGCCTTTGCCCTGCTTCATTCCATACTCCAAGACCAAATTTGTCTGTTACTCCAGGTGTTTCTTGACTTCCTTCTTTTGCATTCCATTTCCCTATAATGAAAAGGACATCCTTTTTGGGTGTTAGTTCTAAGAGGTCTTGTAGGTCTTCATAGAACTGTTCAGCTTCTTCAGCATTACTGGTTGGGGCATAGACTTGGATTACTGTGATATTGAATGGTTTGCCTTGGAAACGAACAGAGATCATTCTGTGGTTTTTGAGATTGCATCCAAGTACTGCATTTTGGACTCTTGTTGACTATAATGGCTACTCCATTTCTTCTAAGGGATTCCTGCCCACAGTAGTAGATATAATGGTCATCTGAGTTAAATTCACCCATTTCAGTCCATTTTAGTTCGCTGATTCTTAGAATGTTGACATTCACTCTTGCCATCTCCTGTTTGACCACTTCCAATTTGCCTTGATTCATGGACCTAACATTCCAGGTTCCTATGCAATATTGCTCTTTACAGAATCGGACCTTGCATCTATCACCAGTCACATCCACAACTGGGTGCAGTTTTTGCGTTGGCTCCATCCTTTCATTCTTTCTGGAGTTATTTCTCCACTGATCTCCAATAGCATATTGAACACCTACCGACCTGGGGAGTTCCTCTTTCAGTATCCTATCTTTTTGCCTTTTCATACTGTTCATGGGGTTCTTAAGGCAGGAATAGTGAAGTAGTTTGCCATTCCCTCCTCCAGGGGACCACATTCTGTCAGACCTCTCCACCATGACCTGACTGTCCTGAGTGGCCCCACATGGCATGGCTTAGTTTCATTGAGTTAGACAAGGCTGTGGTCCTGTGATCAGACTGGCTAGTTTTCTGTGATTATGGTTTTAGTGTGTCTGCCCTCTGATGCCCTCTCGCAACACCTAACCTCTTACTTGGGTTTCTCTTACCTTGGAGGTGGGGTATCTCTTCACGGCTGCTCCACAAAGCTCAGCCGCTGCTCCTTACCCTTGAAGGAGGGGTATCCTCATGGCCGCCCCTCCTGACCTTGAACGTGAAATAGCTCCTCTCGGCCCTCCTGCGCCCCCGCAGCCGCTGCTCCTTGAGCAGGGGCTAGCTCCTCTCCGCCGCTGCCCCTGACCTCCGACGTCGGGTAGCTCCTCTCGGCCACTCCTGCGCCGTCGCAGCCTGGTGTTCTCGGTCGCCACCCCTGACCTTGGCTATGTAGACAAGTGTTTAAAAATGGGAAATATTCAACTTTGTCAAAATTTCCAGTTCTCTTTTGTGCTTTAGATACTCTTGAATTATGCCATATTTGACCTAATTAGGTTGAATGTAATAGAAAGTAATTCTTTCATGTTTTATACATAAAATCAATGGGGAGCAATGAGAGGTCAATAATGTCTTCCTCTTTTGGTAATAGTAGTGGTGAAAGTCCCGTGGTCGTGTCTGACTCTTTGCAACCCCATGGACTGTATAGTTCATGGAATTCTCCAGGCCAGAGTACCGGAGTGGGTAGCCTTTCCCTTCTCTAGGGGACCTTCCCAACCCAGGGATTGAACCCAGGTCTCCTGCATTGCAGGTGGATTCTTTACCAGCTGAGCCACAGGGAGTTTTGAACTTTCTGAGGCTGTAAATTGGCATTGTTGAATAAATATTGGACACCTAGTTACATATAAATTTCAGGTAAATAGTATTTTGGGGATTGAGCTTCATTTTCCTGCATTGCAGGCAGATTCCTTACCATCTGAGACACCAAGCAAGGCCTTTAAAACATAAGTATATACCAAATAATACATGGTACATGTTTATACTTAAAAAAAGTTTATTATATAGCAGGGTGCCCTATATTTTTATTTACTGAATTTGGCAACCCTATTCTAGTTCTCTTTAGTATACTGATCCTTATTGGACACTGATTTTTCTCAGGCATTCTATTTAAAACTAAGAATTTTATAATTTCTAAATGTCAAATTGACCCCAAAATGGGATTTAAAGGCATTGTGAACAAAATCAGATAAATAAATGCAGAAAGGACAGCCATGCAAACATTGTAATTAATTCATTTTTGTCCATTTAAGGCCCATAAGGAAGAACAATAAATTCACCCCTCTCCTCCATGCTAGATCTGTCCTGGAGACAGGGTCGTAGGCCAGGGGTTGGACAGAGGCCCCTAAGCCTTATCCTAGCAGCATGGCTACCCCACCTGGTCGTTCTGCAGCTTCAAACTGGATCAGCCTTCTTTATTGATAGACATGTTATATAGAATGTGAAAGCAGCCCAGACAGCTTATTGCTGCTGGAAATACTATATTCAGTGCACTTCTTCCCCTTGCTCCCCTGCTTTCTTCCTGTCCTGCCTTTTGTCTGTCCTTGCCCTATGCAGGTAGATTCTTTGATCACCATCAAACACTGGGAGGGATAACCCACTTAAACTCATCCCCAGTACTTAGCACAATGCTTTGGACCTACTAGATATCACCAAACAAAATGCTATAATCCTATCACAGCAAAGGCTGAGAAAAAAAAGTGTTCAGATCCTATTTGGGATATTATATTAATATATATAAAATTGAGAAATGATGTTGACTTGGTTTATAATGATATTTTCTGTAATAGTATTATCTTTTATAATGGATATGGGTCTTTACTATGAACCCTGAATTGCCAAGCCAGTCCCATTCTAATTTATGTAAACAATAGTATTATTAAAATCTTGATAAATATTTCCTTTCTCTATTAAATACAGATTAATGAGAGTGAAAGTGCTTTCTTCAGGGACAAGAAATAAACAAAGTGAAGTCTATTTAATTTAACTTGCTTGTTTGAATCAAATACTTCTGTAAATTTTCCAAGCTTTAACTTTTATTTCTACAGTTTTAGCTTAATCTATTGAAAAAATAAACTAAAAGTAGTGTTGATATAAAAAAAGAATAATTTCATTTGGTAGATCTTATTTCACTCACTTTTTTGGTGATTCATAAAGTATGTATCTTTCTGTGGCTAAAATAAAGTGTTGTTTTTCTGAACTTTGATCTAGAAATGCAAATAAAGCACATAAAATGAGCACCAACACACACATATATTCTTTTCTGTTATATATTATTACAAAATATTTAAGATTCTTTTCTATTATCAGTTATTACGTGATACTGAATTTAGTTCCTGTGCTACACAATAGGTCCCTGTTTTTTATTTATTTTAAATTTAGTAGTGTATATCTGTTAATCCCAAATTCCTAATTTATCCCAGTCCCTCCTTTCCCCTCTGGTAACCATAAATTTTTTTTCTACGTCTGTGAGTTTATTTCCGTTTCATAAACAAATTCATTTGTATCATTTCTTTTTTAGATTACATATATAAGTGTTATGATATTTTTCTTTCTCTGTCCAACCAAATTTTGGCATTCTTATTTCCATCTTGGGACTTGGTTACCAGGCAGGCTTTTTTTACTTCCCTTCAAGAATATCATCTACAACTCTTCACTGAAAAAGAAAACATTGTTGATGGAAGAAGAACCTTCTTAGGAAACTGAATCTCCTTTTTAGTTCCAGAAAGGGCTCACCACTTACAGAGAAAACTTGAACTAAAGAAAATACATTCAGAACACTGACAGTTCAGTGAGGGTTGTTATTCAACAGAAAAATATTTGACCTCTAGGCAAGGGCTCTGACCCCGTGCCCTTTCCACCAAACAGGCTGTCTGACTGTCAGGCACTCAGATAATTTTCCATCCTGTGACAGCTTATGCACTGGAAGTGACAGCCTGTCTGCAGTGGGACAGCATGTGGCTGCTTGGTGCAGTGTAGCAGAGGGGGCATGTCTTTGTTTTTCTAAGGCTCTCTAGTATGTGACTAGTTCAGTTAATAGTGACAGTAATGTATATCAAGTCCCTTCTCAGGGACCGGACTGTTCATGAAACACGCTTTTGCTCAGATCAGCTGAGTTAATGGCAAGTGGAGTATTCTTCAATTTTAGTTATTCTCAAATTCCTTCTTCTCACAAGGTTACCTTGTGCAGGACACTTGGGTGAGTAGCATTTCCATCTCCTTTGCTCACATGTTGAAGCCCTGAGAGGTCTTCCTAATCAAGGAAGGGTGAGGAAAGTAAAGGGGAGTAGCTGAAAGAAAGATCCATTTTCACGGCCTGTAGTCTGTTGATTTTCGGACAGAAGTATACACCATTCAAATGTCTTTGGATCCTTGACTTCTTCAGGAAATCATTTTGCCTGGAATCATTATCTCAATATATATCTCAATAATCTCAATATTATTCTCAATATAATTAGGTTGTGTGATTGTTTTGTGCAAACCACAATGTTAGTTCTATCCTGAATTTTTCAATTTTCACTGGCACCATCCTTAGGAAGCTCACATTACAGCTAGCCAGTCAAGCTGCCCTGCGGTTGTGAGGCATAGCACAGCAAAGGACAGAACGTTTGAGACTGGAAACTTGCTTCCTGGGGTGGTGTGGCCACATATTTCCTATTTATTCCTGAAGAAGCTTAACTCTGAAGTTCCTCAGCATTAACAAACAAGAGCAGCTACCAAATGGTCTCTAACAGGTCCTCCAAATCGGCAGTTGAGTGATGTCAGGTGACCTTTTTGTCAGAGGGCTTCTTATGATCATGAGGTTAAAGTGACCTTCCCTTTAGGCCCTGGGGTTGGGTTATTTCTTTGTGTCTGATTTTGATTTTGCCTCATTCTACAGCGATTGTTTCTGGTATGCACGACATTCTTCAAAGGACACATTTATGAAGGCCATTTTCCAGTTTAGTCTAGAGACACTAACTTCCAGGTATGATACTTGTGGCGCTCTATCAAGTTCCAACGTGTCATATTACTCAGAATGGTCCACTCATAAATAGGCTGTATTCAAAACACAGACCCTTGTTTTTTGTTTTTGGTTTTTTTTTAAAATAAGCTAAGCCTCTCCGAGGTTTCAGGCTGCTCTCAAGTGTTTGTCCATTGACTCTATTTTTTTCTCATAGAGAATGGACTTACTTTCCTTGTCTCTGCTTTGAATAGGAAAACAACAATAACAAATTGATGAGACTGCTTTGTTTGTAAAGGGAAGGTGGGGGCAGAGAAGGCAAAGGATGTGTGTGGGTGTGTTTGTGTGCACATGGGGGACTCCAGGGAGGAATAGCATTTGTGAGATGTTTTCCTGGAGGAGCAGTTTCGAATTTGTTTTGGTGTACATTGAGCCAGAAGTTTGAAAATAAGAAGCGACTTAATAAACGTTTGCTCTCTGTATCACCACCTTGTTAAATCAATGCAGCATTTGAACCAATTTTGTTTTTCTAGTTCCATTGTACACTTGGGAAAGCAGAAGGCGTTTTGCAGAATCTGGCATTATGCAGAATCTGGCATTTGGTTATTTGGAGAAGGCTGCTTTACCCACTAGGTCACAGTAAACGACTACAGACGCTAAGAATATGTTGACAGTGTCAGTAGTGAAATCTTTGCCACACAGATTGTGAAAAATTGAAGGAGGGCGGGAAATAATTTATTTTGCTAACAATCTATTTCCCATCTGTACTTTGTATCTGCTGAAGCTGGAAGTCCTTGTCTCCCCTCCTCAAAGTCTGTCTCTTTTCTTTGACAGAGGTGCAATCCTTGAAGCTTTCAGTTCAGATGAGTGTTATTAACAGCAACCTTTAGAGTACATCGGGGATTAATTTAACTTTTTGGTATGTATTTTTACTACAGTTTCAAGATGCTGGAATGTAGGTATAGTTCTTGTTTTTTTTTTTTAAAAAAAAAGTTTAGACAGGTTCATTCATTTAACTACCCAGCAGGATATGATTACTTTTACTAAAATTAAATTCCAAAGAAGAAAATCTAACAACTTTATCCACATACATAAGCACACGCTATATAAATAAATGTATATACACACACACACACACACACACACACACACACACACACACACACACACACACACACACACACACACACACACACAATGTGGTAGTGAGGTCTAGACCAGGCAAGAAATATTTTCTTACATGGAAATTGATTGGGTTTTAATTAATATTTAAAAACATGTCTTACTTTGGTCTGTTTTTCTTTTGGATCAGCTATGATGTATTAAATAGCTATTTCTTTTTTGTTTGTTTCAATGAGCTACTGATATATTTAATACATGAAAATAAATACATGACTATTACAATTTTTAAACATCTATCCACATATCAACCAGGTCCTGGTGTTCCCCGCTGGTCCACACATGGTGCCTGGGAAAATTCCTGAGGCCTTCAGGCTCAGCTGGAAACTTATCCTGAGCAGGAGCTTGGCGTGAAGGGAGGGAGGAGGGACCCTCTGGGTTGGCGATCATACCGTTTATTCACACTTGGCGGTGAGACAGTGTTGACGGAGGAGGTGGGGGGACCCTCCTGGGGACTCTCTGGGCTGGCACTGATACGCCATGTGGCTGTGACGGGACTGGAGATAGAGATGTCAGGGGTTGACCCTCCAGTCCATATCAGTGTGGAAAGAGCCCGCCTCACTCTCTGTCCTCAGCAGTGCTCCATCAAGGCCTGGTGGTCTCCCCCAAAGCCCCAACCTCTGAAATTCTGCCCCTGGTTGTGCCCCCAGGGGCAAATATACAGAAAGGACCAAGAAACTCACTTCCAAGGGGGCTTTGCTTTCTGGGTGGCTCCGCCTTGGGGGGTGGGGGGCATAGCTGGCACTGAAACACTGACTGAAGGAGCGCTGGCAGTCACCAGGGGGCTCCAGAAGGTGACCCCTGAAGGGGCGGGCCTGGGATCTCGAGGCCCACCTGTGCAGGGGGTACTGGCGGGTGGTGACCTGTGCCAGGGACCGTAGGTGGGTGAGCGAGTGGGAATGCCCCTGCCTCAGAGGGCGCGGAGCGTCTAACCCATTCACAGACAGCCTGCAGGAGCTGGCCACCACCCTGCACTCTGTCTTTGAGGAACAGCTGGGTGAACAGCTCGCGCTGGAGCCTCCCTGGGGTGGGGTGAATGGCTGCTCCTAGGGATAGCTGGGGTTATCCGGAAGAGGGCATGGAGCTTTGCAGCATCTCTCCTCACCATCCACTTGGCCTCCCAGCTGGGGCTCTCAGGTCAGGAGTCAAAGAGAGACTCACCGCATAAGAAGAGTTCTGGCTGGTCAATCTGTATTTGTTCTTCCTTGGTGTGAGGGTTGGGGTGCTGCCGCTGGAGGAGGTGGACTCACAGCTCCCGTTGGCCCCCGATGCCTGTGACACCCCTGTCCCCACTCCTCTTGTTCTGTTTGCCTTCTTCCTCCAGGGTGGGTCAAAGGCTGGTGGTGTGGGCCAGGTGCCTGCAGGGCTGCCAAGCAAAATCTCCTCCACATATGATGGTCGAACCTTGATCTGGTAGCCGCCCCCGCAGCGGTGCTGAATATGGAGGGTCTGCATCCAGCTGATGGCCAGCTCCGCTGGGGTCTTCATGCCGCCCGTGGTCCTGAGTCCTCTGCCTGCCAGGTCCTGCCTCCAGGGCTCCCTCCTGCAAAGAGATTTACAAGCATTGTCTCATTTCATCCTCTCAACAGTCCTGTGAGGTAGCTTCCATTATGTCCATTCTACAGATGAGAAAATTGAGGCTTCAGAGGTGAAGTCACAAGTGTCAGTCATACCTGAGCATCTTGGCTCGCTGACGTCAGTCGCAACCCTCGGTGTCCCCTGCTCCCAGGCCTGGACTCCTTTGCAGGGGTGCTTGGGTACTGGGGGCGCACACTGTACATCCATATCCGCAGCTCTGCACTCAGGAACCTGTGACTTCTGGAAGTTCAGGCCACCCTCAGCCCCAGCTCTGCAAGGACCAACTCAGCATGGGCATCTGGGCCCTAGTGACCTAAATAGATATTTCTATAACTTTGTTCTTAGTGAACCTTTATTTTTCAATGATTGGACCCTCCAGATTCTAATGGAAATTGGCAAGGTATTAATATGTTGACAGCATGCAGGTGTATTTTATTTTAGCTGTTGGTTTGTAGCTGCTGCAGTTAGGAAACCTCTTTGTCCTTTTTCTTTTTTTTTTTTTTTTTTTAGGCCTCATGGGAACTCCATTTCAATGCTGAATATGTAGGTAGAGTTATAAATTATATGTGTTGTAGATATGTTAATAACAAGTCAGTCTTTTCTTAGGGCCTTTCCAAGAAATCATTCTGGAGAAGAGGCAGCAGAAAGTCTGTCTTGCTGTTTTTGAGCTCACAGAGAGTGACTGAAACTCAGGAAAAAAATGAAAATGTTTAATTTTTATATTTCCACCTCAGTTTGAATGCAGATGAAAGTTGCATTTTTATTTATGGCTTGGAGGATAGCAAAGCCTGATAAGAAATCATAAAGAAAGATGGGAACCTCAATAGCAAATTTCATGCTGAAAATTTCATCATTTGTCACATATCAGTGACTAAAAAAAAAAAAATAGAGAAGAACCTTGGATTTGTGCCACACTCTAAACTTTAAACAGAGCTGAAATTGCACTGTGTGGTAGGCCATTCAAATAGCACATGCAAAGGCCTGTGCCCGTCTCTGGTTGAGCCATTGTCCTGTGTACACCCTGGAAACCTAAAAGTCATTCTGTGGGAGAGGTAGCTTTCCAAATAGCTTCCCTCTTTTTTCCTGACACATTGCAGTCTTAAAAGTGCCAGTGTTGTCACAATCTTTATAAGACACAGACAAGGAGAGACTTTGATTAGAAAGACTGTTGCAGTAGGGAGATAGCTCTCATCTTAGAAATCTGCAAGCATGTCAAAAATCATAAAGGAAAATGTATGAAAAAGGTACCTGTTGCAAAGATTTCCCCCTCATACCCTGTGTCTCTGGCCATATGAAGAGCCATGCTTTGCACAGAAAGACAAGAGGTCAAAAAGATAGCTGAGGATATTGAATTAGTGTGTTTGGTAGTGTGGAGGTTAGAGGGCAAGAGGCCTCAAGATTTCTCATGGTCACCTAATTGCATTAATACCCTGTAAAATTAACTCAATTTTGAGGAGCTGGACTCCATGAAGTAGGGACCTTTCTACTATGCATTTCATTTTAATTGAGAGACAGTGTCTAAAATAGACATTTGAATCAGATGACCCAGGCTTTTTATCTCAGTCCTATTTTTTATTAGCTGGGAGATATTGAACAAATGGTCCAGTATCTTTGAACATTGCCTTCTTTGATTTATAAATCAGGAATGGTTATCAAAAGATCCTAATGAGATGGTGCAAGTCAATATAAATATGGAAGGTGTGTAAAAATGTTAGATATCATTAATAATGAGTAGTTTCCAATCTTTTTTAGAAGCATCGCTTACTTGCAAGTTAATTAAAAACCAATTAGCTATAATATGTTAGTGGAAAAAAAAGTGAACAGGGGGTGGCAAAGCAGACTTCTAAAAGATTGGGACAATTATGTAAATAGCCTGAATTTATTGATTTAATGCTAATTATTTTTAGCTTGAGTGAGTTTGTCAGACATATAATGGTTATATTAATATATCTTTGCTAGTTGGATTGGCTTAATTTTCCATGTAATTTTCAAGGCAGCATTGAACAGACAATAGCTATCATATGGGTTATTAGAGAACATTGCAGTTACTTTACACTAAAGAGTTGTCATTTTGGGCAATGATTTTAGAGAAAAGTGTAGCAATAAAAGCACTGTTAGATTTATATTTATCCATTCCATTGGAAGAGCTTCAAAAGAAAAGAAAATACACATCAACAACTCTAATGAAATCAGTTTTATTTCAGTGATTTACACATAAAACTTTCATTCTTAAAAGAGAATGATATAGGCTTATCCCACTGAAGAAGACTATTGAAACTCCCTTGGTTAGAAATGGAAGATCCATGCATTATCTATAAGGCTAGTGGCACAAATATTTTTGACCAGTATTCACAGGAACTAGTGATCAAAATTCATTACTCGAATATGTGACTTCTTAATACAACCTCTGGAAACCCCTGGGTTTCAGGGAAGTATTTGTGACCCAGGAGAAATAAGGAGAAATTCAAGTGAACTATTTCTGTGACTGTTTATAAGGGGAATTTTTAGAGAAGCCCACGGAAGTCTACAATTCAGCATGAGACATCAAGGAAGAGCACCCAGGAAATGGCTCTGATGACCTCTAAGATGCTGTGTTTACCTTTCTGCTCCCACTTACGTGCAATGGCATGTGGCTGGATGCGATCAGAGGAGGTGAAAGGGACATTCCTTAAGCTCACAATTACAGACTGCTAAAAATCTGAGGGCTTTTGACATCATTTGGTTTAAACTTCTCTTTTGGTGGAGGAGGTGAATGAGGTTGATGTAGTTTGAATTCCACAAATACTTATTGCTCCAAGGAAACAGATGAGGATAATTAACAATTATTATATACTTGCTATTTTTTTCAGTATATCCTACACCACAAAGCTATATTTAGGTATTATTACATCTATTTCACATATGAGAACATTGATGTTCAATAAGGATAAGAAGTTTTCATAAAGTTCACCAGCTAATGGTTTTCAGGATTTGAATGTAGAATGACCTCATCTTTGCACTATGTGATAGTGTTTCCTTAGGACCAGATTCATTGCGATGAAGAAATCTACCTTGACTTTAAAGTATTGATTTCTTTTTCTTTTTATACTATGATTTGCTGTGAAAGCATTGAATCTGAGTAGATAAAGCGGAAGAAATAATCCAAGAAGGGAGACAGGAAGAAAAAATTTCTGCGATGCTGAAGTAATATCAGTGCTAGGATGAAGTAACTGATAAGTGGATGAATGTAATAAAGCAGAGCAATTCACTATTTTGGGGGCTCTGTAAACACCTGAGAGCCTAGAAAATTAAGCTATACCTTTACTGAAAGATTCAGAAAACTGGAGTATGCAAAATTCTAAAGATGTGAGAAGCACACAGAACTATAACTCAGGAGTTACTGGTGGATAGTATCTTTCAGCTGTTCAGTTCAGTTGCTCAGTCGTGTCTGACTCTTTGCGACCCCATGAACCGCAGCACGCCAGGCCTCCCTGTTGATCACCAACTCCTGGAGTTCACCCAAACCCATGTCCATTGAGTCGGTGATGCTACTCAACCATCTCATCCTTTGTCGTCCCCTTCTCCTCCTGCCCTCAATCTTTCCTAGCATCAGGGTCTTTTCAAATGAGTTAGCTCTCTGCATGAGGTGGCCAAAGTACTAGAGTTTCATCTTCAACATTAGTCCTTCCAATGAACACCCAGGACTGATCTCCTTTAGGATGTACTGGTTAGATCTCCTTGCAGTCCAAGGGACTCTCAAGAGTCTTCTCCAATACCACAGTTCAAAAGCACCAATTGTTCCTCGCTTCATCATTCTTTCAGCTGAGAACTCCAGAAAAGAGTAAATTGACATACCTACCCAGGTTGCGAACTGTTTCTTGGATTCCTTGCAACCACCAATTATTTAACTCCAGCTGGGTTTGAAGGAACAAAATAAAACATTTGTTTCCAAAGGAAACAAATTTGTTCCAAAGGAAACTTCATTAAAAAGGGAAGAAAGACTTCGTGCTAAAATAAGCTTAGGCAATACCACAAACTAAATTTTTGCTCTTGAACAGTTTCAGGAAAGAAACCTGATAGACTTTGTTTAGCCCAGAATTTTCCAAAGAGATTTGACTATGGAACGCTTTTTTTTGGTAATATGTATTGCTGTATGGAACAAAATGTATCAACATGCAGTTCTTGAATACCTAGTGATATTCCTTGGCCTGTCAACTGATTTGAAAAGAGAAAAAGTTAAAGACCAAAAATCCTGAAATAAAATACTAGTAAACAGAATCCAACAGTACATTAAAAGAATCATACACCAAGATCAAGTGGAGTTTATCACGGGGATGCAAGAAAGAATTCTTCAATATACCCAAATCAATCAATGTGATATACCATATAAACAAATTGAAAGATACAGACCATATGATAATTTCAATGCAGAGAAAACTTTTGACAAAATTTAATACCCATTTATGATAAAAACTCTCCAGAAAATGGGCATAAAAGGAACATACCTAAACATAATAAAGGCCATATATTGCAAGCCACAGTAAACATTATTCTCAATGGTGAAAAGTTGGAAGCATTTCCTCTCAGATCAGGAGTAACCAAGTTGCCCAATCTTGCCATTATTATTCAGTATAGTTTTGGAAGTCCTAGCCACAGCAATCAGAGAAGAAAAAGAAACAAGAGGAATCCAGATAAGAAAAAAACAATAAAACTCTCATTGCAGATGACATGATACTATACACGCAAAGCCCTAAAGATGCCACCAGAAAACTACTAGAGCCAATCAATGAATTTAGTAAGGTTGCAGGATACAGAATTAATATACAGAAATCCCTGGCATTCCTATACACTCACAAGAACGCTCATAAAGAGAAATTAGGGAAATAATTCCACTCAGCATTGCAACAGAAAAAATAAAATATCCAGGAATAAACCTATCTAAGGAGACAGAAAACTTAAATACCAAAAACCATAAGACAGTGGTGAAAGAAAGATGACACAACAGATGTAGAGATATATCGTGTTCTTGGATTGGAAGAATCAATATTGTGAAAATGATGATTGACGGTACTACCCCAAACAACCTAGAAATTCAAAGCAATCTCTATAAAATTACCAATGGCATTTTCCACAGAACTAACACAAACAAACAAAAAAATCACAATTGGTATGGAACCATGAAAGGCCCCAAATAGCCAAAGCAATCTTGAGAAAGAAAAATGGAGCTGGAAGACTTCAGATTATATTACAGAGCTACAATTATCAAGACAGTATGGTACTGGCACATAAACAAAAATATATAAAAATGGAATAATATAGAATTCCAAGAGATAAACCCATGCACCTATGGGGACCTTGTCTTTGACAAATTAGGCAAGAATTTTATATTCTTGAAGAATGGAGAAAAGATAGCCTCTTCAATAAGTGGTGCTGGGAAAACTGGACAGCTATGTGTGAAAGAATGAAATTAAAACACTTCCTAACACCAAACACAAAAATAAACTCAAAATGGCTGAAAGACCTAAATGTAAGGCCAGAAACTATAAAACTCTTCATGAAAATGTAGGAAAAACACTTTTTGACATAAATCACAGCAATATCCTTTTTTACCCACCTCCTAGAGTAATGGAAATAAAAACAAAAATAAACAAGTGGGACCTAATTAAACTTAATAACTTTTGCACAGAAAACTATAAACAAGATGAAAAGACAACCCTTAGGATGGGAGAAATAATTGCAAATGAAACAACTGACAAAAGATTAGTCTCCAAAATATATAAGCAACTTATGCAGCTAAATATCAGAAAAACAACTCAATCAAAAGTGGAAAGAAGACCTAAACAGACCTTTCTTCAAAGAAGATACTTAGATGGCCAACAAACACATGACTTATTATTCAGTTCAGTTCAGTCGCTCAGTCGTGCCCAACACTTTGTGACCCCATGAACTACAGCACGCCAGGCCTCCCTGTCCACCACCAACTCCCAGAGTCCACTCAAACTCATGTCCATCGAGTTGGTGATGCCATCCAGCCATCTCATCCTCTGTCGACCCCTTCTCCTCCTGCTCTCAATCTTTCCCAGCATCAGGGTCTTTTCTAATTAGTCAGCCCTTCACATCAATCAGGTGGCCAAAGTATTGGAGTTTCAGCTCCAACATCAGTCCTTCCAATGAACACCCAGGACTGATCTCCTTTAGGATGGACTGTTTGGATCTCCTTGCAGTCCAAGGGACTCTCAAGAGTCTTCTCCAACACCACAGTTCAAAAGCATCAATTCTTCGGCGCTCAACTTTCTTTATAGTCCAACTCTCACATCCATACATGACCTATGGAAAAACCATAGTGTTGACTAGATGGACAAAGTACTGTCCCTGCTTTTTAATATGCTATCTAGGTTGGTCATAACTTTCCTTCCAAGGAGTAAGCACCTTTTAATTTCATGGCTGCAATCACCATCTGCAGTGATTTTGGAGCCCAGAAAAATAAAGTCAGCCACTGTTTCCCCATCTATAAATTTAAATCAAAACTACAATGAGGTATCACCTCACATGAATCAGAATGGCCATAGTAAAACAATCTATAAATAATTAATGCTGGAGAGAGTGTGGAGAAAAGGGAACCCTCTTGCACTGTTGGTAGAAATGTAAATTGATGCAGCCACTATGGAGAATAGTGTGGCGATTCCTTAAAAAACTAGGAATAAAACTACCATGTGACCTAGCAATCCCACTACTAAGCATATACCTTGAGGAAATCATAACTGAAAAGACACAAGTACCCCAATGTTCATAACAGCACTATTTATAGTAACTAGAGCATGGAAGCAACCTGGATGTCTGTTGACAAATGAGTAGATAAAGAAGAAGGGGTGTGTATATACAATGGAATATTACTTAGCAATAAAAGGAACACCTTTGAGTCAGTTCTAGTGAGGTGGATGAATTTAGGGCCTGCTATACAGAATGAGGGCTTCCCTAGTTGTTCAGCTGGTAAAGAATCTGCCTGCAGTGCCAGAAATTCCAGTTGGATTCCTGGCTCAGAAAGATCCCCTGGAAGAGGGGTAGGTTGCCCACTCCAGTATTCATGGGCTTCCCTGGGGGCTCAGGTAGTTAAGAACCCAGGTCTTCCACCTGCAGTGTGGGAGAGTGGGTTCAATCCCTGGATTGGAAAGATCCCCTGGAGGAGGGCATGGCAACCCACTCCAGTATTCTTGCCTGGAGAATCCCCATGGACAGAGGAGTCTGGCGGGCTATAGTCCATGGGGTTGGGAAGAGTCAGACAGGGCTGAGTGACTAAGCACAGCACAGCATACAGAGTGAAGTAAGAGAGAGAAAAACAGATTCATATATTAACATATATATGTATATATGTGTGGAGTCTAGAAAAATGATACTGATGAACCTATTTACAGGGCAGGAGTAGGGATGCAGACATAGAGAACAGACTTTGGACATAGTAAGGAAAGAATGGGATGAATTGAGAGTAGCACTGAAAGATATACGTTACCACATGTAAAAGAGATAGCTAATGGGAAGTTTCTGTATAATACAGGGAGCTCCACCCAGTGCTCTGACAACATAGAGGGATGGGATGGGATGGGGGTAGTGGTGGAGAAATTCAAGAGGAAGGGGATATAAATACACACACACACACACACACACACACACACTTATGACTGATTCACACTGTTGTATGGCAGAATCCAATACAATAATGTAAAATAATTATCCTCCAATTAAAAATAAATTCGGGGGAGGAGCCAAGATGGCGGAGGAGTAGGACGGAGAGACCACTTTCTCTCCTAGAAATTCATCAAAAAAATAACAGAACGCAGAGCAAACTTCACAAAACAACTTCTGATCGCTAGCTGAGGTCATCAGGCGCCCAGAAAAGCAGCCCGTTGTCTTCGAAAGGAGGTAGGACAAAATATAAAAGATAAAAAGCGAAACAAAAGAGCTAAGGACGGAGATCCGTCCCGGGAAGGGACTTAATAGAGGACGTTCCCAGACACCGGGAAACCCTCGCACTGGCGGGCCTGGGGGAAGTGTTGGAATCTCAAGAGTTTGAATCTGACTGGGAGGGATAGAATAAATAAAACCCACAGATTACGAGCCTAAAAGCAACTCCCAGCAGAAAAGTACCCCAGACGCCCGCATCCGCAACCAGCAAGTGGGGGCGGAACGGAGAGGAGCGGGCGACATTACTTGGGGCTGGATCCGGGCCTGAGTGCCCTGAGGACAATCAGAGGGAGCTTTTGTGAGTTGCCAGCTTGAACTGTGGGATTGCAAAAGAGAGAGAATATTAACCGGCCGGAACACACTGCCGGCCGTTCGCAGAACAAAGGGACCGAGATTCTGGGCGGTCGAAGTCCGCCGGGAGGGTCGCGGCGAGACGGAGGGCGGGGGCGCCCGACCATCGCGGGCAGGAACTGGGGCTGGGGACGCGGAGGGCAGAGGGCGCGCACGCCCGACTGGCGCCGGCGGGGACTGAGACTCGGACTGCGCAGGGCAGAGGACGCGCCGCACCCGGGGAGAGAGCGCCCGTCAAGCGCCTGGCTGCCTGGGCCGCTCAGGCGGCGTGGGGCCGGAGCGCGGGCCCAGCTTTGTGTGCCGCGCTTTTGTGAATCGCCCGAGGGCTGGAGCCGCGCGCAGCGTGGCGCGCGCTTCAGACAGAACAGCCCGGAGCCTGAGCAGCGCAGACCGAGAAAAGAGCGCAAGCCCCTCCCGGGAGCGCCGGCCCCTCCCCGCACGGCCCCTCCCTGCACAGCCCCTCCCCGCAGCGCGACGGAACTAGCTACCTGAATAAGAATCCACCTCCGCCCCCTGTGTCAGGGCGGAAATTAGGCGCGGAAGAGACCGGCAACAGAACCCAAATAAACAAAGGGAACCGCTTCAGAAGGGACCGGTGCAACAGATTAAAATCCCTGAAGAAACCACCGACTGACTACACCGGAAGGGCCTGTAGATATCGAGAAGTGTACGCTGGAACGAGGAGCTATCTGAAGCTGAGCCGAACCCACACTGACCGCAACAGCTCCAGAGAAATTCCTAGATATATTTTTTCTTTTTCTTTTCTTTTTTTTTTTTTCTTTTTTTTTTTAAGTAAGGAAAAAAAAAAAAAAAATTTTTTTTTTCTTTTTTCTTGGTTCTCTTTTATTTTCCTTTAAAAATTCCTTATTACTCCCCCATTACTCCTTAACTTTCATAGATTTTTATGATTTTTTTTAATTAGGCAAAACAATTTTTTTTCTCTTTCTTTTTTCTTTTTTTTCTGTTCTTTTTTCTTCTTCTCTTCTATTTTCTTCTTCTTTTTCTCTTATTTCTTTTAAAGCCCTCTAGCACTCCTTTTACTACGCCTTAATTTTCATTTTCAATCCACTATAACCTTACAGAAGAAAGGGAAAAAAAAAAAAAAAAAAGAAGAAGAGAAGCCCTATTTTTATACCAAACTTCATATATATTTCTAAAATTTCTTTTGTGTGTTTTGGTTTTTGTTTTTAATATAGTATTTTTAAGAGTCTAACCTCTACTCTAGATTTTTAATTTTTGTTTTTCAGTATATGATATAAATTGTGAACATTTAAGAATCCAATATTCAGCTCCCATTTTTATTCACGAGTGTGTTGATTATTCTCTCCCAATCTTGACTCTGTTTTCTACCTCAGAACACCTCTATTTCCTCCTTTCCCCTTCTCTTCCCAATCCAATTCTGTGAATCTTTGTGGGTGTCTGGGCTACGGAGAACACTCTGGGATCAGACAACTTCGTAGATCTGTCTCTCTCCTCTTGAGTCCCCCTCTTTCTCCTCCTGCCCATCTCTATCTCCCTCCTCCCTCTCCTCTTCTCCATGTAACTCGGTGAACCTCTCTGGGTATCCCTAACGGGGGAGAAACTTTCCACCATTAACATAGAAGTTTTATTATCAGTGCTGTATAGTTGGAGAAGTCCTGAGACTACAGGAAGAATAAAACTGAAATCCAGAAGCAGGAGACTTAAGCCCAAAACCTGAGAACACCAGAAAACTCCTGACTACATGGATCTTTAAGTAATAAGTGACCGTACAAAAGCCTCCATACCTGCACCGAAACCAACCACCACCCAAGAGCCAATAAGTTTTAGAGCACGACATACCACGCAAATTCTCCAACAACGCAGGAACATTGCCCTGAACGTCAACATACAGACAGCCCAAGGTCACACCTAACACATAGACCCATCTCAAAACTCATTACTGGGCACTCCATTGCTCTCCAAAGAGAAGAAATCAAGATCCGCATACCAGAACACTGACGCAAGCTTCGCTAATCAGGAAACCTTGACAAGCCAATCGTCTAACCCCACCCACTGGGTAAAACCTCCACAATAAAAAGGAACCACAGACCTGCAGAATACAGAAAGCCCACTCCAGACACAGCAATCTAAACAAGATGAAAAGGCAGAGAAATACCCAACAGGTAAAGGAACATGAAAAAAGCCCACCAAGTCAAACAAAAGAGGAGGAGATAGGAAATCTACCTGAAAAAGAATTTAGAATAATGATAATAAAAATGATCCAAAATCTTGAAAGCAAAATGGAGGTACAGATAAATAGCCTGGAGACAAAGATTGAAAAGATGCAAGAAATGTTTAATAAAGATCTAGAAGAAATAAAAAAGAGTCAATTAAAAATGAATAATGCAATGAATGAGATCAAAAACACTCTGGAGGGAACCAAGAGTAGAATAACGGAGACAGAAGATAGGATAAGTGAGGTAGAAGATAAAATGGTGGAAATAAATGAAGCAGAGAGGAAAAAAGAAAAAAGGATCAAAAGAAATGAGGACAACCTCAGGGACCTCTGGGACAATGTGAAACGCCCCAACATTCGAATCATAGGAGTCCCAGAAGAAGAAGACAAAAAGAAAGGCCATGAGAAAATACTCGAGGAGATAATAGCTGAGAACTTCCCTAAAATGGGGAAGGAAATAGCCACCCAAGTCCAAGAAACCCAGAGAGTCCCAAACAGGATAAACCCAAGGCGAAACACCCCAAGACACATATTAATCAAATTAACAAAGATCAAACACAAAGAACAAATACTAAAAGCAGTAAGGGAGAAACAACAAATAACACACAAAGGGATTCCTATAAGGATAACAGCTGATCTATCAATAGAAACCCTCCAGGCCAGAAGGGAATGGCAGGACTTAATGAAAGTAATGAAAGAGAATAATCTACAACCTAGATTACTGTACCCAGCAAGGATCTCATTCAGATATGAAGGAGAATTCAAAAGCTTTACAGACAAGCAAAAGCTGAGAGAATTCAGCACCACCAAACCAGCTCTTCAACAAATGCTAAAGGATCTTCTCTAGACAGGAAATGCAGAAAGGTTGTATAAACGTGAACCCAAAACAACAAAGTAAATGACAACGGGACCACACCTATCAATAATTACCTTAAATGTAAATGGGTTGAATGCCCCAACCAAAAGACAAAGACTGGCTGAATGGATACAAAAACAAGACCCCTATATATGCTGTCTACAAGAGACCCACCTCAAAACAAGGGACACATACAGACTGAAAGTGAAGGGCTGGAAAAAAATATTTCACGCAAACGGAGACCAAAAGAAAGCAGGAGTCGCAATACTCATATCAGATAAAATAGACTTCCAAATAAAGGATGTGAAAAGAGACAAAGAAGGACACTACATAATGATCAAAGGATCAATCCAAGAAGAAGATATAACAATTATAAATATATATGCACCCAACATAGGAGCACCGCAATATGTACGGCAAACACTAACGAGTATGAAAGAGGAAATTAATAGTAACACAGTAATAGTGGGAGACTTTAATACCCCACTCACAACCATGGATAGATCAACTAAACAGAAAATCAACAAGGAAACACAAACCTTAAATGATACAATGGACCAGCTAGACCTAATTGATATCTATAGGACATTTCACCCCAAAACAATCAACTTCACCTTTTTCTCAAGTGCACACGGAACCTTCTCCAGAATAGATCACATCCTGGGCCATAAATCTGGTCTTGGAAAATTCAAAAAAATTGACATCATTCCAGTCATCTTTTCTGACCACAGTGCAGTAAGATTAGATCTCAATTACAGGAAAAAAATTGTTAAAAATTCCAACATATGGAGGCTAAATAACACGCTTCTGAATAACCAACAAATCATAGAAGAAATCAAAAAAGAAATCAAAGTATGTATAGAAATAAATGAAAATGAAAACACAACAACCCAAAACCTGTGGGACACTGTAAAAGCAGTGCTAAGGGGAAGGTTCATAGCATTACAGGCACACATCAAGAAACAAGAAAAAAGCCAAATAAATAACCTAACTCTACACCTAAAGCAATTAGAGAAGGAAGAAATGAAGAACCCCAGGGTTAGCAGAAGGAAAGAAATCTTAAAAATTAGGGCAGAAATAAATGCGAAAGAAACTAAAGAGACCATAGCAAAAATCAACAAAGCTAAAAGCTGGTTTTTTGAAAAAATAAACAAAATTGACAAACCATTAGCAAGACTCATTAAGAAACAAAGAGAGAAGAACCAAATTAACAAAATAAGAAATGAAAAGGGTGAGATCACAACAGACAACACTGAAATCCAAAGGATCATAAGAGACTACTACCAGCAGCTCTATGCCAATAAAATGGACAACTTGGATGAAATGGACAAATTCTTAGAAAAGTATAACTTTCCAAAACTGAACCAGGAAGAAATAGAAGATCTTAACAGAGTCATCACAAGCAAGGAAATCGAAACTGTAATCAGAAATCTTCCAGCAAACAAAAGCCCAGGACCAGATGGCTTCACAGCTGAATTCTACCAAAAATTTAGAGAAGAGCTAACACCTATCTTACTCAAACTCTTCCAGAAAATTGCAGAAGAAGGTAAACTTCCAAACTCATTCTATGAGGCCACCATCACCCTAATTCCAAAACCAGACAAAGATGCCACAAAAAAAGAAAACTACAGGCCAATATCACTGATGAACATAGATGCAAAAATCCTTAACAAAATTCTAGCAAACAGAATCCAACAACATATTAAAAAAATCATACACCATGACCAAGTGGGCTTTATCCCAGGAATGCAAGGATTCTTTAATATCCGCAAATCAATCAACGTAATACACCACATTAACAAATTGAAAGATAAGAACCATATGATTATCTCAATAGATGCAGAGAAAGCCTTTGACAAAATTCAACACTCATTTATGATTAAAACTCTCCAGAAAGCAGGAATAGAAGGAACATACCTCAACATAATAAAAGCTATATATGACAAACCCACAGCAAGCATCACCCTCAATGGTGAAAAATTGAAAGCATTTCCTCTGAAATCAGGAACAAGACAAGGATGCCCACTCTCACCACTACTATTCAACATAGTGTTGGAAGTTTTGGCCACAGCAATCAGAGCAGAAAAAGACATAAAAGGAATCCAGATAGGAAAAGAAGAAGTGAAACTCTCGCTGTTTGCAGATGACATGATCCTCTATATAGAAAACCCTAAAGACTCTTCCAGAAAATTACTAGAGCTAATCAATGAATATAGTAAAGTTGCAGGATATAAAATTAACACACAGAAATCCCTTGCATTCCTATACACTAACAATGAAAAAACAGAAAGAGGAATTAAGGAAACAATACCATTCACCATTGCAACAAAAAGAATAAAATACTTAGGAGTATATCTACCTAAAGAAACAAAAGACCTATACATAGAAAACTATAAAACACTGATGAAAGAAATCAAAGAGGACACAAACAGATGGAGAAACATACCGTGCTCATGGATTGGAAGAATCAATATTATCAAAATGGCTATTCTACCCAAAGCAATCTATAGATTCAATGCAATCCCTATCAAGTTACCAACGGTATTTTTCACAGAATTAGAACAAATAATTTCACAATTTGTATGGAAATACAAAAAACCTCGAATAGTCAAAGTAATCTTGAGAAAGAAGAATGGAACTGGAGGAATCAACCTGCCTGACTTCAGACTCTACTACAAAGCCACAGTCATCAAGACAGTATGGTACTGGCACAAAGACAGAAATATGGATCAATGGAATAGAATAGAAAGCCCAGAGATAAATCCACGAACCTATGGACACCTCATCTTTGACAAAGGAGGCAAGGATATACAATGGAAAAAAGACAATCTCTTTAACAAGTGGTGCTGGGAAAACTGGTCAACCACTTGTAAAAGAATGAAACTAGAACACTTTCTAACACCATACACAAAAATAAACTCAAAATGGATTAAAGATCTAAATGTAAGACCAGAAACTATAAAACTCCTAGAGGAGAACATAGGCAAAACACTCTCCGACATAAATCACAGCAAGATCTTCTATGACCCACCTCCCAGAATATTGGAAATAAAAGCAAAAATAAACAAATGGGACCTAATGAAAATTAAAAGCTTTTGCACAACAAAGGAAACTATAAGTAAGGTGAAAAGACAGCCCTCAGATTGGGAGAAAATAATAACAAATGAGGAAACAGACAAAGGATTAATCTCAAAAATATACAAGCAACTCCTGAAGCTCAATTCCAGAAAAATAAACGACCCAATCAAAAAATGGGCCAAAGAACTAAACAGACATTTCTCCAAAGAAGACATACAGATGGCTAACAAACACATGAAAAGATGCTCAACATCACTCATCATCAGAGAAATGCAAATCAAAACCACAATGAGGTACCATTACACGCCAGTCAGGATGGCTGCTATCCAAAAGTCTACAAGCAATAAATGCTGGAGAGGGTGTGGAGAAAAGGGAACCCTCTTGCACTGTTGGTGGGAATGCAAACTAGTACAGCCACTATGGAAAACAGTGTGGAGATTTCTTAAAAAACTGGAAATAGAACTGCCATATGACCCAGCAATACCACTTCTAGGCATACACACTGAGGAATCCAGATCTGAAAGAGACACGTGCACCCCAATGTTCATTGCAGCACTGTTTACAATAGCCAGGACATGGAAGCAACCCAGATGCCCATCAGCAGATGAATGGATAAGGAAGCTGTGGTACATATACACCATGGAATATTACTCAGCCGTTAAAAAGAATTCATTTGAATCAGTTCTAATGAGATGGATGAAACTGGAGCCCATTATACAGAGTGAAGTAAGCCAGAAAGATAAAGATCATTACAGTATACTAACACATATATACGGAATTTAGATAGATGGTGGCGATAACCCTATATGCAAAACAGAAAAAGAGACACAGAAGTACAGAACAGACTTTTGAACTCTGGGGGAGAACGTGAGGGTGG
The DNA here is from genome assembly GCF_963930625.1 of Muntiacus reevesi. Lineage (NCBI taxonomy): Eukaryota > Metazoa > Chordata > Mammalia > Artiodactyla > Cervidae > Muntiacus > Muntiacus reevesi. Next base: position 213,322,521 of record NC_089249.1, read on the forward strand.
GAGGTTTCGAAAGAACAGCATGTATATTATCTATGGTGAAACGGACCACCAGCCCAGGTGGGATACATGAGTCAGGTGCTCGGGCCTGGTGCACTGGGAGGACCCTGAGGAGTCGGGTGGGGAGGGAGGTGGGAGGGGGGATCGGGATGGGGAATACGTGTAACTATATGGCTGATTCATGTCAATGTATGACAAAACCCACTGAAATGTTGTAAAGTGATTGGCCTCCAACTAATAAAATAATATTTAAAAAAAAAAAAAAAAAATTCGAAAAAGTAAAGACATAATTTTGTTTATATATATTTCACTGTTTTTGTCTAGAAGGTTAATTATTAGATTTTCAGAAATTTCAGTATTTTTTTAAACAGCCTCATAATGTGCTACATGCACATAAATTGATCAGTTCATCTTGGGTTTAAGTATTTGTACATCATTTACTTATTGCTTAAAGTTGAGTTCAGGTTTTATTTTTACAGTTGTTAATTTGAGCTCCAAGTCATGAAAAATTGATTAAAATGTTTTACAAAAGCATAAAAAGCATAGTAAAAGTATAAGTAAATGTATCCTCTCAAAATCATGTGGATATAGAAATATATCTATATGTTCTCAAAAAATTAATCAAATGCTGTAAGTTCACATAAACAGCCAAAAGAAGAAATTTCAGGTAACAGATAAAAGTTTGGCTGAAATGTTCTTTCATGTTTTTCCATAAGATGAGATGTAAAAACCTGAATAAACCTTTTGGTCAACCAAATACAATGAACATTTAGATGGATATATGAGAATGAGATTTTATAGGATCTGCAACATACTTATTTCTACACTTCTATCAAATATTGACAAGTTGCCAAATTATTATGATCCTGTCTTCAAAGTATTGGTAAATCAGTCAAGTCAATCTAGATTCTTCTAGGACAAGAATAAAACTAAAATTATGTTTATTCAGAGAACTGCTGAGGTCTCCAAGGTGTCAGAGCACAATGATCACAATTTTGGAAACAAGAAAAGGAAGCAAAAGGAAATTGATGAGACTGGAAACCTGAAATTCCAAGTTTTGGGGAGCTTAAGAAAAGTTTACATAAGCAATTATTAACTCGTTATTCAGTTGAAGATAGTAAATTGACTGTGGAATACTTTAATTGAAGTGTAGATGCTTTATAATATTGTGCTAGTTCCAGATGTGTAAATTAGTGATTCAGTATTTACAGATTGTTTTCCTATTACAGATTATTACAGGATAATGGGCATAAAACCCTGTGTTACACAGTAAAGCCTCATTGCTTCTCAATTTTATACATAATAGTTTGTTAATTCCATACCCCTAATTTGTCCCTCCCCCTTCTTTCTCCTTTTTGGTAACCACAAGTTTGTTTTCTGTGAGTCTATTTCTGTTTTGTGTTTACATTCATTTGTATTATTTTTTAGATTCTACATTTATATGTGGAATATGAGATCATATAGCAGTATTTGTCTTACTATGTCTGACATTACTCTGCATAATGGGACAGATTCATTTGTCACCCAGTTGGCTTGTAGTTTTAAGATTTTAATCAAATAGAAGTGTAATATCAAATTTGTTTTTTCATGGTTTAAAATAGTTCTCATTATGATAGTTTTTGCTTCATTCACTTGTCATTTCATTGGTTTTTAGATGTATCTCAAGCACTTTGAGTCATATCAAGCCTGAAGAGTTTGAAACATCAAATTAAGTACTTTCCTAACCTCTTTAAAAATTCTTTTCCGTGTTTTAAGTCTTTAGTGTGTATATTTAGTTTTTACCGCTGAGTATGTACACTATTGGAGAAAGAGAAGCCAGAGACAAAAAAATTAACAGCATAATGTTTTAAATGGCTTTTTAAGAGAATTGCCTGGAAACTTGATTACTTATATATTTCATTATTTTGACATCTGCCTCTGCCTCTCACATTAATGTGAATAATGGAGAGTTTGTGTACAAAGCTTCTGAATAGATCCTGTCATTATTCATGTAATAGATTATTGCCATCATGCTGTAGAAGATATATACACATATATTTACAAACATGCAATTCAAATATGTGTTTTTGGAGTTTGTATTTTATAATGAACCAATAATTAGTATTTGAGCACAAGTAATGACCCATAGGGTTGCAAAGAGTTTGACATGACTGAAGTGACTGAGCACACACAAACTAAAACTAATTTTGCTAAAGAGTATGAAATATGCATTGAGATAAGGGAGAATTAAATAGAGGTAAATGAAAAACTGAATACAGAAAGAGGAGGTACTGAGAGTATTTGGTCAATTTGATTTAGCTAAGTTTCTGGGAACATAGATTTTCTTCTAAAGGAATAACTCTACAAAACTCTACAAATACAAATAACTAGGGGAATAGAGTACCACTATGAAGGTAACAGAGGCATGTCAGGGAATTAGTTTTGTCTTGGTAGGAAGAATTATAGCCATTACATGGCCATAGAATGACTCTAACTTTGAAAACATGAGATCTAGCACTTCTCTACCAGTGGACTTCCCACCGCTAATCTCAGGTCAACACCACTCCTTCCATCTCTAACCCCTTCCCCAAGCCTTCTGTACTCACACACATAAATAATAGTTCAACATAAATTTTATTATCCTGGAGATTTCAAGGTATTTATTTGTGTGTTTTTTCAATCTCTAATTCTTTCAGGGTTGATCTTGACCAAGGGATCCAACAGTTTTACTATTGAGTGACATTTTATTAGAACTGAAACTCTATTTTTTAGATTCAGTATGTATTCTTTAGTTTTTCTCAATTGTAATTTGCATAGCTGTTTCCATGAGACTACTTATTCAAATATACTGAATTATATCCAGTATATTTTTGTGTTTTGCTTTACATGAGACACTTTAGATTACAGGTACAAATGGTCTTATTTTTTCTTCTTTTTTTGGAGGCTGTGTGAAGTCCTAAGTTGCTTCAGTTGTGTCCACTCTTTGGGACCCCAGGGACTGTAACCCACCAGGTTCCTCTGTCCATGGGATTCTCCAGGCAAGAATACTAGAGTGAGTTGCCATTTCCTCCTCCAGGGGATCTTCCTGACCTAGGGATTAAACCAGCATCTCTTATGTCTCCTGCATTGTCTGGCAGATTCTTTACCACTGTGTCACCTGGGAAGCCCCAGCCAGAGCATAAATGTCTTTAATTAACTGTTACATTTATACTGGGGAAATTGTCCAGCTCCATGTAAAAGAATGAAACCAGAACATCTTCTAATGCCATGCATGCATGTTCAGTTGCTCAGCTGTGTCCAACTCTTTGTGACCCTATGGGCTGTAGCCTTCCAGGCTCCTCTGTCCATGGGATTTCTCAGGCAAGAATCCTGGAGTGGGTTTCCATGCCCTCCTCCAGGGGATCCTCCCAACCCAGGGATTAAACCCAAATTTCTTACATCTCCTGCATTGGCAGGAGGGTTCTTTACCACTAGTGCCACCTGGGAAGCCCAAAGTGAAAGTGTCTCAGTTGTGACTCTGCGACCCCTGGACTATATATCCCATGGAATTCCAGAGGCCAGAATACTGGAGCGGGTAGCTGTTCCGTTCTCCAGGGGATCTTCCCAACCTAGGGATGGAACCCAGATCTCCTGCATTGCAGGTGGATTCTTTACCAGCTGAGCTACTTGGGAAGCCCCTTTACTGGAGGGGTAAGTGTAAATTTTAATATAAACTTTTTTAGGGTTAAAGTTAAAATTTATTTCCTTGTAAATTTCTAAAAAAAAAAAAAAGTCTCTAATCTTTATTTCAAATGTTGGAGAAATCAACCAATTTGGAGCTAGGAATTCCTATCTACTCTCACCCCTATCTACTCTCACCCATTGGAGAAATACTTATGGTTACTCAAAGCAATTGGTATAGTTTAGATGCATAGCACTTCTCTAGTCATTTTTGCCCACCAGTTCTGTAACACATTCAGTAAATACCAGCATAGGCTTTTTCAATATCTTGACAATATTTAGGTATTTTCAATTTTTCATTATCTGGTACTTAACCATATGGATCCTAAAATATGATTTTGCCTGCCCTTCAAGACACTTTTCTCTACATTGAACTCATTTTATCACCTTATCTCACAACTGATAATTTAAACCAGATTTTCTCTTATATCTTAAGAGAAAATATTAATCAAAATATTAAGTATATTAAGCAAATAGCACTACCATGGACTAAGTTATTATGAAGGAGTTTGGATTGCACATTCTTAAAATTCTTTTAGACAGAAAATATTTACTGAGAATATGCCTTGTGTCAGACTTTGCCAAGGTAGTAGAAGTTTTAATGATAAGTAAGTCCAGCTATTCCTGCTTTCTGAAGACATATAGTTAGGAAATAGAGTTAATACCATATGAGATTCAAATGTCAACTTTGTTAACTTAGTATGAATGTTTACTACATTTTATCATCTGTGAGATTTATCATCTGTGAGATTCTCACTTTCTCCTTCCCTGGGGGCATATCAGTGTAATCAATAGGAAGTGGCATACATGGATTCAGAAGAAGGGCTTTTCCAGGGGGTGTCCAGTGAGTGTGTATTACAACAGGAATTGTCCTATAATTTGCTCATTTCCACATTTTTTTGGAGCATGAATGTGAGAATAATCACTGTAAACATGCATCTTGATCAGTTCTCTCAAAAAGAGAAATTCTTTCTTTAAATATCAAATCAGGTGATAACTGAGTCTTGCTGGCTTTATTTTCCTTCCTTAGATAAATTTATATCTGAATTTGTTTTGATGTTTTTTGGTTACAAGTTTGTTTTCAACAGCAAGATGAACTCTCATTAGGACATTCTCATTCCTATTTCCTAGATTTTGTTTGTTTGTTTTGTTTTGAGGTAAGCAACCTTACTGTACATACCAGATGGTAAAATTTATTACTTTGAATTATTTCAAAAGTGCTAGTAATTTTTCTCATCTTTGCATGAGATGTTCCCTTGGTATCTCTAATTTTCTTGAAGAGATCTCTAGTCTTTCCTATTCTACTGTTTTCCTCTAATTCTTTGCATTGATCACTGAGGAAGGTTTTCTTATTTCAACTTGTTATTTGGAACTCTGCATTCAAATGGGTTTATATTTCCTTTTCTCCTTTGCCTTTCACTTCTCTTCTTTTCTCAGCTATTTATAAGCCCTCCTCAGACAACTATTTTGCCTTTTTGCATTTCTTTTTCTTGGGGATGGTCTTGATCACTGCTTCCTTGATCACTGCAGTCCTTTGGACTGCCTCCAAAGTCACAAAACTTTGTCCATAGTTCCTTAGGCACTTTATCAGATCCAACCCCTTGAATCTATTTGTCACTTCCACTGTATAATCATAAGGGGGTTGATTTAGCTCATACCTGAATGGTCTAGTGGTTTTCCCTACTTTCTTCAATTTCAGTTTGAATTTGGCAATAAGGATTTCATGATTTGAGCCACAGTCATCTCCCAGTCTTGTTTTTGCTGACTGCATAGAGCTTCTCCATCTTTGGCTGCAAATAATATAATTTATCATATTTGACTATCTGGTGATGTTCATGTATGGAATCTTCTCTTGTATTGTTGGAAGATGGTGTTTGCTATGACCAGTGTGTTCTCTTGGCAAAACTCTGTTAGTCTTTGACCTACTTCATTCTGTACTCCAAGGCCAAATTTGTCTGTTACCCCAGGTAGCTCTTGACTTCCTACTTTTGCATTCCAGTCCCCTATAATGATGAGGACATGTTTTTTTGGGGGGTGTAAGTTCTAGAAGGTCTTGTAGGTCTTCAACTTCAACTTCTTCAGCATTACTGGTTGGGGCATAGACTTGGATTACCATGATATTGAATGGTTTGCCTTGGAAACAGAGACCATTCTGTTGTTTTTGAGATTGCAGCCAACTACTACATTTTGGATGCTTTTGCTGCCTATGATGGCTACTCCATTCTTCTAAGGGATTCTTGCCCACAGTAGTAGATATAAAGGTTATCTGAGTTAAATTCAAAGGACAGAAATGGTATGGACCTAACAGAAGCAAAAGATATTAAGAAGAGATGGCAAGAATACACAGAAGAACTATACAAAGAAGATCTTCATGACCCATGTAACCACAATGGTGTGATCACTCACCTAGAGCCAGACATATGGGAATGTGAAGTCAGGTGGCCTTAGGAAGCATCACACAAACAAAGCTAGTAGAGGTGATGGAATTCCCTTTGAGCTATTACAAATCGTAAAAGATGATGCTGTGAAAGTGTTGCACTCAATAGGCCAGCAAATCTGGAAAGCTCAGCAGTGGCCACAGGACTGGAAAAGGTCAGTTTTCTCTCCAATCCCAAGGAAAGGAAATACCAAACAATGTTCAGACTACTCACAATTGCACTCACCTCACATGCTAGCAAAGTAATGATCAAAATTCTCCAAGCAAGGCTTCAGCAATACGTGAACCATGAACTTCCAGATGTTCAAGCTGGATTTAGCAAAGTGATCAAATTGCCAACATCCACTGGATCATATAAAAAGCAAGAAAATTCCAGAAAAACATCTACTTTTGCTTTATTGACTACGCCAAAGCCTTTGATTGTGTGGATCACAGTAAACTGTGGAAAATTCTTAGAGATGGGTATACCATACCACTTGACCTGGTTCCTGAGAAATCTGTATGCAGGTCAAGAAACAATAGGTAGAACTGGACATGGAACAACAGACTGGTTCCAAATTAGGAATGGAGTATGTTAAGGCTGTATATTGTCACCCTGCTTATTTAACTTCTATGCAGAGTACATCATGTGAAATGCCAGACTGGATGAAACACAAACTGGAATCAAGATTGCCGGGAGAAACATCAATAGTCTCAGATATGCAGATGACACCACCCTTATGGCAGAAAATGAAGAAGAACTAAAGAGCTTCTTGATGAAAGTGAAAGAGGAGAGTGTAAAAGTTGGCTTAAAACTCAACATTCAGAAAACTAAGATCATGGCATCTGGTTCCATCACTTCATGGCAAATAGATGGGGAAACAATGGAAACAGTGGAAAGACTTTAATTTGGGGGCTCCAAAATCACTGCAGATGGTGACTGCAGCCATGATATTAAAAGATGCTTGCTCCTTGGAAGAAAAACTATGACCAACCTAGACAGCATATTAAAAAGCAGAGTCATTACTTTGCCAATAAAGATCTGTCTAGTCAAAGCTATGGTTTTTCCAGTAGTGACGTATGGATGTGAGAGTTGGGCTATAAAGACAGCTGAGCGCCAAAGAAATGATGCTTTTGAGCTGTGGTGTTAGAGAAGACTCATGAGAGGCACTTGGACTGCAAGGATATCCAATCAGTTGCTCCTAAAGTAAATCAGTCCTGAATATTCTTTGGAAGGATTGATGCTGAAGCTGAAACTCCAATACTTTGGCCACCTGATGCAAAGAATTGACTCATTGGAAAAGATCTTCATGCTGGGAAAGATTGAAGGAGGGAGGAGAAGGGAATGACAGAAGATGAGACAGTTGGATGGCATCACCGAAGTGATGGACATGAGTTTGAGTCAGCTTGTGGAGTTGGTGATGGACAGGCAAGTCTGCCATGCTTCAGTCCATGGGGTCGCAAAGAGTTGGCCATGACTGCGCAACTGAACTGAACTGAGTAATTTGGCACTTAATTCACAATTAATCTCTTTCAAAAAGAATTGCAATTTTACTTTATTTTATATTACTTTGGTATTTATAATTTATTTTTGTCTTTGAATTTAAGATAATCTGGGAGAGTGCTCTGTGTAGTGAATTTCAGGCATGACAGTCTTCTGATAAATTATTTGCAAATGTGACATTTTAATATATTGATTGTAATTTTTTCCTTTCTGTACATTCATTCCAGAAACTATACCTATAGTATATTGACGTTTTTTGAAATATTTACTGAAGTATATTTGACTTACAATGTTGTGTTAGTTTCAGGTTACAGCAAAGTGACTTAGTTATATTCTTTTTTAGATTATTTTCTATTGTAGGTAATTACAAGATATTGGGTAGAGTTCCCTGTGCTATACAATAGGCTCTTGTTGATTATCTATTTCATATACAGTAGTGTATATATTCTGAGAAGGCAATGGCAGCCCAGTACTCTTTCCAGTACTCTTGCCTGGAAAATCCCATGGACAGAGGAGCCTGGTGGGCTGCAGTGCATGGGGTCGCTAAGAGTCAGACACGACTTAGTGACTCCACTTTCACTTTTCACTTTCATGCATTGGAGAAGGAAACGGCAACCCACTCCAGTGTTCTTGCCTGGAGAATCCCAGGGATGGGGGAGCCTGGTGGGCTGCCGTCTATGGAGTCGCACAGAGTCGGACACGACTGAAGCGATTTAGCAGCAGCAGCAGCAGTGTATGTATTTTAATCCTAAACTCTTCTTTCCTCTTTGCTAGCTATAAGCTTGTTTTCTATGTCTATGTGTGGATATTTGGTATGGCCAGGCCCTTGTTTATAGGCTCCTCTGTCCATGGAATTTTCCAGGCAAGAGTATTGGAGTGAGTTGCCGTTTCCTTTTCCAGGGGGTCTTCCCGACCCAGGGATCAAACCCAGGTCTCCAGCATTGCAGGCAGACACTTTACCATCTGAGCCACCAGGGAAGCCCTGTTTATAGGACAGATATTATCTAATTTGTTGTCTGATTTGCTAGTATTAGAACATGGAAATAAATAATAACTTAAGAAAATTCACATTACCTAAGGCTTGGAGAACTGTAGAGAAAATCAGTCTTAGGAACATTCTGTCATTATTTCATTTTTTTGTGCTCAATCTTTATTTCATTGTTCTTTACCTTGACAGTGTCATAATAGTGTTTGTTAGGTTTCTGTCATTTTAGAAAAATAGGTGGACCAGAACACAAGGACAGAATATTGGACAGTGACCATAACATGTTATTTCTGTCATATTATCTGTTTTTAGTTTGGTTAAAAATATGTTTGAACACCTTTGGTGTAGAACAAATGATGCTTTATTTCATTCTGCTGAAATCAAGGGCTGAACTGTTCAGGAAGACAGAGTTGGTGGTATTGTCGTAGGCTTCTCTATGACTGGGTGAAAACCTGATTTATTAACTGAAATTAAGTCCTAAGGAACATACAAAAGTGGATATAGTGGAACCAGAATCTATCAAGATTTAATGGCTAAGCTCATGAGGTTCCAAAGTAATCTGTGGATAAAATTTTAATTTTTTTTCAAAAAATGTGCTTACTGTGTACATTTAACTTTAGTAGTGAATCAGAAGGAAAATTGGTTTTTCTCTGCATGACTGAAATGGGTAAAAGCAAGTTATGGAATTTGGTATAATGAAAAATTTTAGGAAAGGAATGAAATTGAGATTGGTGTCTCTCACTGGCATTTTCCAGAGACTTTGTACAGAAGAGAAATAAAACAGAACAAAAACAACCAGTAGCTCTTTCTTTAGACAAGTCAGAATGGTGAAGAAGCAGAACAGTGTGGACAATGCTAGTTAGCTGCACAGAACTTCTGCATCTTTTTTTGCATGCTAATGCAACCTAGACTTTCAGAGACTCATTTGTTTTCCTACCTAGAGAAGGCAGGAGATGTTTTATTAGTAAACTGTGATCTTCTAAAAAATGTTTGGCTCTATTGGGTCTTCATTGCAGTGGGCAAACTTTTCACTGTGGTGGCTTCTCTTGTGGTAGAGCATGGGCTCTGGGGCACTTGGGCTTCAGCAGCAGCATATGGGCTTAGTAGACTAGACTCATGGAGTCTAGATCACAGGCTCTATAGTTGTGATACACAGGCCTATTTGCTCTGTGGCATATGGATCTTCTCTGACCAGGGATTGAACCAGTATTCCTTGCATTGGCAGGTAGATTCCCAACCACTGGACCAACAGGGAATTCCCAACTGTGTTCTTTAAATCCGGTTTAAATATACTCTCTTGGACAAACTCTATAATCAGAACAGATATTGATGCCATGAAATGCAGAGGTGGCCTGGGAGAAAACCTATAACAAACTGTAGCACTGTTTTTCAATCCAGATGCTCTAAGTGTGGAGTGAACTCTAAAGTTGGCAAAACAAGAGAAGGGGGACTTGAAGAATGAACATCCTCCCCATTTGCTTTTATCAGCTTTATGTGAAATTGCTCGTGTTAACACTGAAATTACTATCTTGAGAAACATGCTGTGTGTGTGTGTGTGTGTGTGTGTGTGTGGTGTTAGATTGGTGAAAATAAAACTGAGCAAGGGAGAAAGAGCTTAAATGCTTATCTTTTGGTAAATACCTGGTTATTTTCAGGAAGAATATAGAATATGTCCTATTTAAATGCTGGAGAGATTGAAGTTTTATGATTAGGGTTTATACAGAGAGATTTATATGTGAAAGCTTTTCAGTGTTAAAAGAATCTATAAGATTCTTCAATCAAAATAGCCTCATAGTCACTTTGATTCCCACTTCTCTTTCAGTTCAGTTCAGTTGCTCAGTTGTGTCCAACTCTTTGCGACCCCATGAACCGCAGACACCAGGCCTCCCTGTCCATCAGCAACTCCCAGAGTCCACCCAAATCCATGTCCATTGAGTTGGTGATGCCATCCAACCATCTCATCCTCTGTCGTCCCCTTCTCCTCCTGCCCTCAATATTTCCCAGCATCAGGGTCTTTTCAAATGAGTCAGCTCTTCACATCAGGTGGCCAAAGAATTGGAGTTTCAGCTTCAACATCAGTCCTTCCAATGAACACCCAGGACTGGTCTCCTTTAGGATGGACTGGCTGGATTTCCTTGCAGTCCAAGGGACTCTCAAGAGTCTTCTCCAACACCACAGTTCAAAAGCAACAATTTAGCCTTGACTAGGCAGGCCTTTGTTGACAAAGTAATGTCTCTGCTTTTTAATATGCTGTCTAGGTTGGTCATAACTTTCCTTTCAAGGAGTAAGCATCTTTTAATTTCATGGCTGCAATCACCATCTGCAGTGATTTTGGAACCCAGAAAAATAAAATCAGCCACTTTTTCCCCATCTATTTGCCATGAAGTGATGGGACAGGATGCCATGATCTTACCTTCAGCCAGTTTATTTCCTAGATTAAGTCTCTAGGAAGAACTGATGCATCTATATTCATGGCTCTGTCTGTAGGCCCATCTTTTGTCAAAGTCAAATGTGTCTTCTGTAAAGCTGGGAGGACGCCCCTCCCCTCCCCTTGTACACACCTGCTTGGTTCTCTTGACATCTTCAAGTTCAGAGACTTCAAGAACAATTGTCAGATAGGGAAACTAGCGAAACCACCCAAACTCCATTTATTGTAAGAAACCCAAGGACAGAATATCCCTGAGAAACATCTGATAGCAAAGATGAATACCACTGTTGTTCAGTCACTCAGCCACATCCAACTCTTTGTGACCCCATGTACTGCAGCATACCAGGCCTCCCTGTCCTTGACCATCTCCCAGGGGTTGCTCAAATTCATATCCATTGAGTTGGTGATGCCATCCAATTATCTCGTCCTCTGACTTCAATCTTCTCTTCCTGCCTTCAGTCTTTCCCAGCATCAGGGTCTTTTCTAATGAGTCGGCTATTCACATCAGGTGGCAAAAGTTTTGGAGCTTCAGTTTCAGCATAAGTCCTTCCAATGAATATTCAGGTTTGATTTCCTTTAAGATTGACTGTTTTGACCTCCTTGCAGTCCAAGGGACTCTCAAGAGTCTTCTCCAACACCACAGTTCAAAAGCATCAATTCTTCATACTCAGCTTTCTTCATAATCCAACTCTTACATCCATACATGACTACTGGAAAAACCATAGCCTTGACTAGATGGATCTTTGTCAGCAAAGTAATGTCTCTGCTTTTTAATATGCTGTCTAGGTTGGTCATAACTTTCCTTCCAAGGAGCAAGCGTCTTTTAGTTTCACAGCGGCAGTCACCATCTGCAGTGATTTTGGACACCGCTTGTAGGTGTTTACAATTCAGATGACACTGAGATTAGAAGAGGAGAAGGAAAGCTATAGAGAAAAGCCTCAGAGATTAGTGAATATATTGAAAAAAAAGAGACATCCAAGAATATGTTGATTTGGAGATGGAGAAAACTGTGATGAATTAAGCATGGAGGTAGGATCTGTGAGATGGTGGAGCCAATGCATGTGAAAGTTCATCATGTTGGAAAGATGAAAGAAACTTGGCTTAGCAGTAGCAGGTTTGGGATTATGCAGGTTATAGCCAAACTGCAAGAACCGGGCGAGTTCCTCCTCCCATCAGAAGTTTCCCAAGGCTCCCTTCTGAGTCAGAAGTATGGTGAAAATGGTTTGTGATGCTTTAGTATGTGACTGCTGAATCACTGCTGCTTTCTTGTAAAAGTGCAGGTACAGGCTGAGAGTTTACATAGATAGGAAACTCCCTTCTAGCTTGGTTCTCTTACTCTTATATGTGATAGGACTTTTGGACCTAGTTAAAATCCAATGAGCAGAAGTGGTAAGTTCCATTCCTATAGAGCATTTAAACTTTGATCAGAAGGTTTTTTTCATTTATTTTTAAAGACTTTATTGTGTGTTTTTAATACTGGATTTAAGACAAATTTAAGACAAATTCTTCCACAGAAGCTGGCTGACGTGAATCGATTTTTGTTGTATTTACACAAATCCTCATTTTGAATATCCTCTAACCATGTATATAATGCCATTTTTTATCTAATTATTATCTGTCTCCTATTGTACTAAGTAAGTAAGTTGATGTGATCAAGTATTTCTCTTTGTATAAATGATAAGTTAAAGCTCCTAATGTGGGACACGCACTTTTCTAAAAATGTACTTTTGTGAGGAAAGGGTGGCGTATTCTGTGGAGTGATAGGAAGGGGGTTTTGGTTGTCTACCAGGGGGTTTCCTTTACTTATTGATTATTGCCAGCTCCCTGGGATACTCCTCAAGCTCTCAAATTCAAGTCCATGCTCACTCTTAGAGTTTAGAATACTGAGGGTGGAGGAGGTTATTT